>NC_089505.1:69610259-69970259 GCF_036850995.1 Saccopteryx leptura
TTTATTTTATTTTTACTGCTTTGGAACTGGCAGTTTGTACTTTGGACCAGCCTCATGCATTCTGCCCATCCCCCACCCACTGCCTCTGGCAACAATCTGTTCTCTCTCCTACGAATTTGATTTTTTTTTTACGTGTCCACATATAAGTGAGGTCACACTGTATTTGTCTTCCCCTGTCTGATTTATTTCACATAACACGATGCCCTTATGGTCCGTCCATGTTGCCCCAAATAGCAGTATTGTCTTTCTAACGGCAGAATCGTATTTCATTGTAGAGATACCAGATTTTCTTCATCCGTTCATTTATTGATAGACACTTAGGCAGCTGCACATCTTGGCAATTGTAAATAACACTGCATTAAACATGGGGTTCATATATCTTTTCAGGTTAGTGTTGTCATTTCCTTTAAGTAAATCCCCAGGATTGGAATCCTGGACCATAAGGCACCTCTAGTTTTACTTTTTGAGAAACTGCCCTACTGATTTACATAGTGGTGCCCCAGCTTACATTCCTTGCAACAGTGCAAGACACTTCCTTTTTCTTAACATTCTGGCCAGCACTTACTATTTCTTGTCTTTTTTTTTTTTTTTTATAATCCTGTCCTGAGATCTGCCCGACAGCCCAGTGATGTGCACTGGGGGCACAGCAATGGACATCCTGCTGTCTTTAGTCCTTGGCTGCACAAAACAGTCTTGCTTACAATACAGGAGGAGTCCGGGGAGCGGGGTAGAGCTGGGTACCTGCTCCTCATGTCAGGGGCAGACCAGGTTTTCAGGAGCCTGATGTTTACACAAAGGTTGAGATCACTGTTTCATATTTTTTCTGAAATGAAGAAACGTATCATATCAAGTCATAAAGGCTACAATGCTGAAAACCAAACTACAAGGCAATTCAGAAAAATTACCAACTCTCTTTGTTAACAGTATAGCACACCTTTCTGGCCCAACTGCGTAACACCTGAGGCGAGATCTCTACTATACCTTCAGTTTCGAAGGAGCTTGTGTGCGCCTTCACTGTCCGACAGACCAACAGACCCTAGAAGACCAACCCTGGTGTATCCCCTGTCCGCACACACTCCTCAGAGCAACGGACCCTGATGTTCCACATTGCCCCTGGGTTCCACCCTTCCCAGATGTTGGGTCTACATTTCTTTCTCTCCTGCCAGCACTTGAGTGGTTTAAAGAAAATGTTCAATTACTCTTTTCTGGAACATGCAGTGATTTCAGCAAGACAAAGGTCCCTGTGAGTCACCAGGACCATATCTAACTGCCATGGACCCCTGGGTGACCTTCCTCTCTACATAACAATCATCTGTAAGTTGATCATTCTCAGATTCACATCTGGACAAGAATCTCCGCCTCTGGGGATCTCGGTATATCCACTGCAGAGTGAGGTGTAGGGAGACTAGACTATATATGCTTTCTCAGTCCTCAATGAACCACCACAGCCTGTGGGCCGCAACTTCCCCTTCTGGGTCTGGTCACAGCTCTCTCAGAGGCTTCCTGTCGGGGTGTCCTCAGCCCCACCTCACAGTTGGACAATATTCTCTCAGACACAGAGACTGGACCCGCTCTGTCCTGTCAGATGCAGACATGGTGCCCCTGCTGCTGCTGCCCCTGCTGTGGGGGGGTGAGTGGGCCCAGGGAGGGGGGACAGCTAGGATGGGGAGGGGCTGGGGCTGTAGCTCAGTCTCTGTGTCCCCCCAGGGTCCCTGCAGCAGCAGCCAGGCTATGAGCTCCGAGTGCAACGATCTGTGATGGTGCAGGAGGGTCTGTGCGTCCACGTGCCCTGCTCTTTCTCCTACCCATGGAGTCCGTGGTTATCCTACAGCACACTCTACACCTACTGGTACCATCGTGTGGACAGCGAGTACCATCTTGTGGTCAGAAACAACGCAGATGAGCCAGTGAAGACAGACAGCAGGAGCCGATTCCTCCTCGCGGACCCCAGGAACAACGACTGTTCCCTGAGCATCAGAGACGCCAGGACCAGTGACTCAGGAACCTACCAGTTCCGAGTAGAGAGAGGAAATGATGTGAAATATACTTACAATAAAAAGATGCTGAATTTGCAGGTGACAGGTACGAGAGGGGCCCAAGTCGGACCTAGGTAAGTGGGACGCTATCTTACGACAGGAACAGGACCCTGTGACAACCCTTGTCCTGGCCTTGTGCCCAGGGTGGTCGGAAGAGACACATGATCTGGGGTGAGCTTGAGACTTGAGGCACGACACTCTCAGGGTCACACTCTGGGTCTCCCCCGACGCAAAGCCCAGGTCCTTGCCTTTCTGTTCCTCAGCTTTGATGGAAAAACCCATCATCCATATTCCGGAGCCTCTGGAGGCCGGCCGCCCCACACAGCTGACCTGCAGCCTTCCAGGGGCCTGCGAAGGGGGAAGCCCTCTCACCTTCTCCTGGGTGGGAGCCGCTGTTGACTCGCTGAACCCTCAGACCCTCCACTCCTCGGTGCTCACCTTCACCCCAAAGGCTCAGGACCATGGCACCAGCCTCACCTGTCAGGTGACACGTCAGGGGTCTTCAGTCACTACAGAGAGAACCATCTGGCTCAATGTCTCCTGTGAGTGTTGGAGGGATGATTTGGTCCCAGTGAAAAGTAGACCGGGGTGCATGCATGTGAGTGCCTGTGTGTGTGTGTGTGTGTGTGTGTGTGTGTGTGTGTGTGTGTGCATGCACACATGTGTGTGTCTGTAGGTAGAAGAGGAAGAGAGGGAGGCTGAGCTTGAAACACTGGTGCATGGATCTGAGTGCAGGTGGGGGTTGGGCCAGAGGACAGCAACCCCATCTTTCTGGTACCCACTGCCCTCCTTGGGTTCAGGGTGACTTCCACACACCCCACCCCTCTGAAGCGGGACCATGTCTTTCTGTCCCAGATGCCCCCCGGAACCTCACCATAGGCGTCTCCTTCAGAAATGTCACAGGTAGGAAAGAACTTTGCCTCTTTGTGGCTGGGAATTGCCCTGTGGTTGGTGTGGAGCAGAGGGGGAAACTGGTTCTGAATGGGATTAGATTGAAAAGGATCAGCCCTGGCCAGTTTGTTCAGTGGATAAAGCATTGGCCTGGCATGTTGACATCCCGGGTTAAATTCTCAGTCGGGGCACACAGGAGAAGTGACTATCTGCTTCTCTCCTCTTACCTCTCCCCCTTCTCTTCCTCTTCTCCTGGCGCAGCCAATGGCTCGATTGGTTCGAATGCCAACATCAGCCCTATCTTGGGGTAGCAGGGTAGACCCTGGTCCGGGCACATGAGGGAGTCAGTCTCACTATCTCCCTTTTTCTCACTTGAAAGGAAGGAAGAAAGGAAGGAAAGAAGGAAGGAAGGAAGGAAGAAAGGAAGGAAAGAAGGAAGGAAGGAAGGAAGGAAGGAAGGAAGGAAGGAAGGAAGGAAGGAAGGAAGGAAGGAAGGAAGGAAGGGAGGGAGGGAGGGAGGGAGGGAGGGAGGGAGGGAGGGAGGGAGGGAGGAAGGAAGGAAGGAAAGAAGGAAGGGGAGAGAGAAAAAGAAAGAAGAAAGAAAGAGAGAGAAAGAGAGAGAGAGAGAGAGAGAAATAAAAGAGCAATGGTGAAAACAGCCACCTCCTTCCTCACATCTTTAGGGTGGATATCTGAACCTGTGTTCCACACCTGTCCATGCCTTTCTCTCTTTTTCTGCACTTCTCTCCCCAAAGCCCTCAAGATTCTGCAGAACACCTCCTCCCTGCCCATCCTGGAGGGCGAGGCTGTGCGGCTGCTCTGTGAGGCTGACAGCAACCCCCCTGCAGAGCTGAGCTGGTTCCGGGGGTCCCCAGCCCTGAATGCCACCCCCATCTCCAGCAGCGCGACCCTGGATCTGCTCCGCGTGGGGACTGCGGAAGAAGGGGAGTTCTTCTGCCGGGCTCGGCACCTGCTGGGCTCCCAGACTCTCTCTCTCAACCTCTCCGTGCTCTGTGAGTGTGGGGACACCTGGGGGCAGGTCACCTGGGTCCTGGGAGGGTAGAGGCACCGCTGACCCTGCTCCTTCTTCCCCACAGATCCCCCGCAGCTGCTGGGCCCCTCCTGCTCCTGGGAGGACCCGGGTCTGCACTGCAGCTGCTCCTCCCGAGCCCAGCCGGCCCCCTCCCTGCGCTGGCGGCTGGGGGCGGGGCTGCTGGAGGGGAACCACAGCAATGCCTCCTGCACGGTCACCTCCCGCTCAGCGGGGCCCTGGGCCAACAGCTCCCTGAGCCTCAGCCAGGAGCTCAGCGCCGGCCTCAGACTCAGCTGTGAGGCCAGCAATGTCTATGGCACCCAGAGCGTCACTGTCCTGTTACTGCAAGGTCAGGGGGTCTAATGGGGAAGAGGCTTAGAGAGAAAGGAGTGGGTCACAGAGAAGTTGGAGCTGGGGGAGGGGCAAGTCCTGGACGGGGTGATTGCTAGGACAGGGCCCTCCATCTCCTGCAGAACAGAACGTACTGCCGGTTCTGCAAGGAGGTGGGGAGACAAGAGACAGAGTCATGTGGTGGGTGGGTTCACCTCTCCCCACTTTTCTGCAGGGAAATCCATGTATCTGGTAGGAGTGGTTCCTGCGGCTTTTGGAGGTGCTGGTGTCATGGCCCTGCTGTCCCTGTGTTTGTGTCTCCTCTTCTTTTACATGTAAGCCTGGGTCACAGGGATACAGGGAGCTGTATTATAGGGAGTATGGAGAGACATCATTGAATCCCACAAAAACAGAGCTGAATACATCTATAGGGAACATTTTTGGGTAGTGGGACGGTGGTTACAGCTTTACTGAGATAAAATTCCCATACACTTAAAGTGTACAATTCAATGGCTTTAAATTTATTCATAGAGTTGGTGACTCAGAGATGTTGATGCACTTATCACCACAATCAATTTTAAAATTTTGCATTTGCTAGAAATGAAAAAAAAAGAAAGAAAAGAAAAGAAAACAACCCTACATGCATTACACTAGGGAACAAAATTTTTGTTGCATCCACAAAAACACTTGTTCTCACCTAATTCTAGTGTGCTGATCTCAAATCTGACATTAGTTTTTCTCTGTAAGCTACAGTATTTTTGTAATTCAAGATTTTAGGTTTTCATCTTATTGTAAAATTTTCAACATTTAGTTTAACATAATGA
Source organism: Saccopteryx leptura (assembly GCF_036850995.1). Taxonomy (NCBI): domain Eukaryota; kingdom Metazoa; phylum Chordata; class Mammalia; order Chiroptera; family Emballonuridae; genus Saccopteryx; species Saccopteryx leptura. Next base: position 69,615,374 of record NC_089505.1, read on the forward strand.
AGTAGAATGTCTTCTTGGGCATCATCTTTGTAAAAATATAATAAGTTATATAATGCAGTAAATATACTGATATAGTAAAAGATATGATTGCATCAGAATTTGTCTATAATTTTGAAATAGAACATTTAAAACACTTATTTTAATCATAAAATCTGCACAAAACTTATTTAAATTCTATTCAGGCAAAAATTTGCATTTGTAGCTCTTGCGTTTGTGTACTTGTTGAGGACAATCTCGTTTGATGCTCCAGCATTAGTCTGCCATCACTAACAGCTCCAAGATTTTCAGGAAACTTATCAAGGTGACTATTCAGGAAGTGAATCTTAACACTCATGTTACATCCAATGTCGCAGAAAGCCAACAGCATGCTTTGAACCAGAAGTTCATAGTTTTCTGCTTTTTTGTTGCCAAGGAAGTTCTTTGTAACTGCAACAAAAGACTGCCATGCTGCTTTCTCCTCCTTATTCATCTTCCTGGCAAATTCTTCATCACGTATGAGGGTTCGAATTTGAGGTTCATTGAATACACCTGCTTTTATCTTCTCGAAAGATAAGGCAGGAAAAGCAGAAATAATATGTTGAAAGTATTCACCTTTTCTATTCAAAACCTGAACAAACTGCTTTATTAAGCCAAGTTTGATGTGAAGTGGGGGAAAAATGATCCTGTCTCGATTAACTACAGGTTGATTCACAATATTTTGCATCCCTACTTCCAGAGTTTCACGTTTCGGCCACTCCTTCTGTGTCCAGTGTTTCTCCCGAGCTTGGCTGTCCCATAAACACAGAAAGTAAGGATACTTCGTGAAACCTCTCTGTTGTCCTAGCAGGAAATTTACCATTTTAAGATCCACACAAATGATCTAGTTATACTCCTCATACTTCAGAAAGTCGAGGACAATTTTTATGTCATTATAATCTTCTCACAATGAGTTGAATAACCAATTGGAACCGCTGCATAAACATTACCATTGTGTAGGAGAACACATTTCAGACTCCATTTAGAGGTGTCAAGAAATAGCCACCATTCTGTTGGACTGTAAGTGGTAACACCTAGCTGGCTGAGAATACTACTGATATCATGACAGTAAACAAAGTGTTTGTCTTCGGAAAAAAAGTCCACAAAAATTTGTTCAGGCTTCCTGAAATGGGATACTTTAGCTGACCGGTGAAATACATTCTTTTCTTGAAGCTTGGAGGCTAACAATTCAGCTGCTTTCTTTGATAGGCCCAAATCTCTTACTAAGTCATTCAATTCAGGTTGGCTAAACTGCTGAGGGGTTAATAACTGCTTGGCATCAGAAGAAGACCCTTCAGATTCTACAATCATTTCCTCATACATCTTATCAAAATACACTTGATCACCATGTTCACTTTCTTCGTCCTTAGAAGAAATAAAACCATTGAAAACTGGAACCAGAAGTATCTCAGAGTGTGGAATAGGTCGTATTGCTGAAGAAATATTAGGATATGCGATCATATGCCATTTTTTCCTTGCCAATGCCCTTTGTATGGATTAGACAGAAATAACAGTCACTGCTGTGGTCCTTAGGTTCACGCCAAACTATGGAAATACCAAAAGGCATTCCTTTGTGTTTTCCTTTTGTCCAGTCACGAAGCATTTCCTCACAATTATGACACACAATATGAAGAGCCCAATTCTTGTCTTGATCACCAAGGAGAACTTGAAAATAGGCAATATATGCATGTGTCACAAATGATGAAATATTGCACCTTTGATGTTGAAGTGTGTAACAGCCACATAGTTAAAAAAAAGGTGTCAGGACTATTCTTACATTTACACCTACTCGAAGAAGCCATGATTCAATCTTAAAACAAAATAAGAGGGTGTTTTTATCAGATAATAATTTTTTACATTTAAAAACAACAATTATGTAAAAGTGATGTTTGTAAAACATTAATTGCCTTGTGATTATGTTCAATCCAAGAGTCGTTGTCCTTTAACTCCAATTTAAAAACCAATGCATGCCATTAACTGTAACAAAAAGAAATTAAAATTGCATAAAAACTAGAGCATGCACTGAAAAACAGATTTCAGATTTGGAATCAGTGATGCAGAAATATATAGAAAAAGTTCTAAAACTTCATGCAACAGAAAATGAAAAAAAAATTGTTCCCCAGTGTTATTGTCACCCTGCCTCCGACCATCCCCAAACCACTGACCTATTATTTCCTGTCTCAGGACCTGCCCATTCTGCCCAGTTCATGTGAATGGACTCATACAGTACATGGTCCTTTGTGACTGACTTTTTTCACAGAGCATGGTATTGTCAAGGGTCCTGTGTCAGTACTTTATTCCTTTTTATTTATAAATAATATTCTATGGTATGGATGGGGCACATTTTATTTGTCTGTTCACTCATTGATGAGCATTTGGAGTGTTTATACTTTTTAGTATAACAAATAACACTCTTCTGCAAGCTTCTATGTGTAAGGTGGCCCTTTAGTGATGAAAATTCAGTCTTGACCAGGCACCAGGTCACCCAGGGGGACAGAATACTCACTTGCATGTCAGGAGGGTCTCCGAGTCTGGTCCCAGGTCTGGGTGCCTCAGTCATCCTGTCAGGGAGTGGGGGCCGCTGCCCACCTGTGCCTGAGCCACTCTGGCTGCTGACTTCTTCCCTTAGAGTGAGAGCCCGCAGGAAGCCAGCGGCCGGGAGACCCCAGGTCAGGGATGGTGAGGACCCTGTCGTGGGCACAGCCACCTGGGTGAGTGGTGGGGGTGTCTTCTCATGCAGTGTGGGGGGCGGGGCATGTCCGCTTAATGAGTCCAGACTGAGCTCCTCAGCATCTCCCCAAACCCGCCCCTCTGTGGTCAGCCAGACAGACAGCTGGGAGCTGACTTCCTCTCCATCTCCTGGAGCCATGGTAAGCTTTCTGCCCACCCTGCTGACCACTGAGCCCACCTCCCTCTGCTGAGTACAGGCTGCCAGAACCATCTCCCCAAAACTGTTACATTGTCCCCGTTCTGGACTTGTTTCTTCACCTCTCCTCACCTCAGTTTTCTTTTCTGTAAGTGGAGATAACTATTATATCATTCATACTGGGTTTTTGTGGGGATAAATGTGATTATTAAGCACTTGATACAGTATAACAGTTGCAGTATTACTATGACCGAATAATTGAGTTAATAAGAAATGTGTGTGGAATAAGGGGATGAATGAAAACCAGCCCAACTTCCCCTCGGGAACAAGTCTTCCTTATTCTTCTCTGACTCCCTTCCCTTCCCTTTCCTTCCCTTCACTCAGGGTTCTAAGCAAAAGCTGGGGGCAGACCAAGCATCACCCTCTGGGGCTGCCCCTCCATCAGGGCAACAGCAGGAGCTACACTACGCGAACCTCAACTTTAATGAGATGAGGCCGCGGGAGCCTCAGGACCAGGAGGCCACCAGCTCCCCTGTGTACTCAGAGATCAAGAAGACAAGCAAGTGAGGACTCGCTTAGAGCTCGGTCCTGGCCACAGGCATCACGGCCTCTCGGGGGAAGAAGTTAGGAGTAACTGATGCAGCAGGAGGAGACCTTGTGACAATATCAACATTAACTCCTGTGTGAGCGTCCCCAGGCAGGGCACAGAAGACAGGTGACTGGAAGACAGGGGCATTGGCTAAAATGCAGGCTTCAGTGCTTCCTAAGGCATTGTCATCAAATGATTCACTTCACTTCTCTGTCCCCCAGTTTCCCATTCTGTACACCAGAGATCTTGCGTGCTACTCAACTATTTTCAGAAGGGGAAGATGAATGATTTTCAACATTTGCTCTAGTTATTATTCCTAAAAGTTCTTTCTAGAAAGCATGTCTTAAAAAATTGTTCTAGATGATATTAAGCTGTGCATAGAATTATTGTATATGCTACTTCTGTTCTTATATACAAAACAGTTGGATATGAAGGAACAATCAGGTGTCTTTTTATCTGATTGGTCAGGAATTTATCTGTATTTTTACTTGCTTGCTCAAACATGGCTGGGTCTTACACATCGTTAACAACATAGTGACTACAACTTATGAAGCATATGTAGAATGGAGAATCAGTAGCTGTCATTCATAATGGGACAGAAATGGCCAGGATTGTGCCTGTATTAAAAATTACAGGCATATTGTGATTTATTCACACTTTTCAGTTGGATGTCCAAAAATAATTAGATCTCAGTATCAGGGAAAAGCCATAAGCAGAAAGATGGTGTGCTACACTTGATCATTCTTCTTCAGCCAACATCAAACCTGTGACATTACAAGAGATTTTGGAACTGTATTCATAGGTATTTAAACAAAATGGCAGGGAAGCATTTCCAAATTTAAAGCACTACTTGGAGAACAACAACAACAAGAAAAAAGGGATTTTACAGTGTCCTCTGCGGATGACAATACTAGTCAAACCAATCTCTTGGGGGGTTGTCAGAGAGGAGGTATATTGTGCATGATAGATGCTATAACAATGTTGCTATCACTCTGCTCCTGCTACATGCTGGAACTGGTGTGTAGCTCTTGACAGGTGAGGTAGAGATGGGAATCCAGACATCATGTTTGTAGTGTAGGCAGCCTCCCAGGATGGCTGCCAAGGTCCTTCACTTCCTGATATTCATGCCTTTGTATCATCCAACTCCCCTTAAATGTGTGCTGGACCCTGTGACTGCCTTATCATCAATGGCACATGGCAAAAGCGGTGAGATGCCATGTCATGTCCAAGATTAACTACATAGAACCTAGAATCTGTCTTGCCAGCAAACTGTGTTGTCTTCTTGGTTTTCATTATTTAGTGAAGTAAGTGGCCATGTTGTGAGCTGTCATTTAAGACAGTCCCATGTGGCAAGAAACTCAGGGCATCGTCAGCTCAACAGTAGCCAGAAATGGAAGCCCTCATGAGAAATTGAATGTTGGACAAACCATGAATGAGCTCAGATGTAGGTCATCCCCTATTTGGGCTTTCAGATGAGGCTGCAGCCCTTGCCCCAACACCTTGATCACAGCCTGGTGGGAAGTTGTGAGAGAGACCACGATGAGCCCTGCTCGAATTCCTAACCCACAGACACTATGAGATGATGCCAGTCTGGTGTTTCAAGCTGTTTAGTTTGGGGGATAATTTGCTATGTAACAATAGATAATTAATATGATATGGCATCTTGAACGTCAGTGGTCTTGGCCTCTGGCTGGTTGGCTCAGTGGTAGAGCATGGGCCTGGCATGTGGATGTCCCTGATTAGATTCCCGGCCAGGGCACACAGGAGAAGCATTCATCTGCTTCTCCCCCCCTCCCCCCCCTCTTTCCCTCTTGGAGCCATGGCTCAATTGAATCAAGTTGGCCCTGTGTGTTGAGGATGGCTCATGGCCTCTGCCTCAGGTGCTAAAAAAAGCTTTGTTGCTGAGCAATGGAGCAAACCTCAGATGGGCAGAGCATTGCCCCTTAGTGGGTTTACAGGGTGGATCCCGGCCAGGGTGCATGCAGGAGTCTACCTCTCTGCCTTCCCTCCTCTCACTGAATAAAAAAAAAGTCAGTAGCCTTGTTCCATTGTTATACTGTAGTTCTCATTTGAAATTTAAGAACAGATTCTTCCTGAGTGATTATGTAGAACACCAAGTACATGCAAAAATCTGAGAAAAACAAATAAGAGAGAGTACTTTCTTATTTTTCCTTTTATTTATTTATTTTACAATTTTTTTCATTGATTTGAAAGAGAGAAGGGGGAAATGAGAGCAAAACATCAACTCGCTGTTCCACTTACTTGTTCTATTGAGTTGTTCACTCATTGATTGCTTCTTTGCCCCCTGGCGGGGACATGAACTCACAACTTGTGCTCCGGGGCTACACTTTATCCATTGAGCCACCCAGCCAGGGAAGGACTTTATCATTTTTAATTTCTTTTTTAGGTGAAAGGAGGGGAAATAATGAGGCAGACTCCAGCAGGCGCCCCTACAGGGATCCACCCAGCAACCCCATCTGGGGCCGATGGTCAGTCAAATACCAAGCTAATTTTAATGCCTGAGGTTTGATATGCTTTGACCATTTGAGCTATTCTTAGCACCCGGGGCCATGTTTGAGCCAATCAAACCACTGGCTGTGGGAGTGGAAAGGGGACAGGGGGAGGAAGAAGAAGATGGTCACTTTTCCTGTGTGCTCAGACTGAGAATCAAACCAGAATGTCCATACACCCGGCCAATGCTCTATTTATTGAGCTACCTGCCAGGGCCAGGACTTTCTCATTTTTAATAATGGTAGGTTAAGTTAGTTAGATCTACCCTTCTTCTGAAATCAATTGAAAGTGCTGGATAAAATATAAAAATCTGTCTGTACAAAATCATGAAACACATGACAAGCTAGTGCGGAATGTCCTCGCTGACATTTGCTGATGTTTACAACTCAGAGGAATAAGCAGAGACCTTCAAGCTGCTTTTGAACAATGATCATTTGCTTATTCTGGTTACTGAGATGAGCTGCAGTTTTCAATAGGCTCCTGGAATGAGGGAGTGGAAATAAAAGCCATGCCAAACTGGAGCCCTGGAAAATGGCAGAGCAAACTTAGACCCTCCCCAGAGGAGGGCGCTTCAGTGGCAGAAGGCAGATGATCTCAGCTGGAAGGTCTGAGACCCACAGAGCAAGGGGATGGTACATGCACAGGTGTGTCAGCAGGATCTCAGTAGGAGACTGAGGGCACCATCAGGAGACTGATTACATGTGACTAATGAAGGGATGAGTTACAGAGATGCATGACTAAGAGGTCCAGTAAGAGATGGTGAAGGATCCAAGGACAAGGAAGAGTGAGAAGCCATTACCACCCCCAGACCTGATGGGGCAAGGGTCGGGATGGGGCCTGAGTCCAGTGAGAGCTGTACCTTGGAGGACGGTGCCTGGGTCAGGGTTGTCTAGAAAAACAACATCAATAGGCTATGGATCAGGGGTCAGGAACCTATGGCTCACAAGCCAGATGTGGCTCTTTTGATGGCTGTATCTGGCTCACAGACAAATCTTTAATAAAAAAATAATAACATTAAAAATATAAAACAGTCTCATGTATTACAATCCATTCATTTCCTACCACTCATGTTCATGGTTGCGGGTGCCTGAAGCCAATCACAGCTGTCCTCCAAGACAACACCAAATTTTTATTGGATAATGCGTAATGTACACAGGTCGTTGTGAGGTCAGGAAGTAAACTTCCCTCCTTTTAATCAAGTAGTCAGCTAGCTAATTGCAGAAACTCTTTTGATGAAGAAGATGGCTAAAAGAAAAAAAGATGAGGAGTATAGTACTTTTCAGCAGGAATGGACAGAGAAATTCACCTTTGTGGAGAGAACAGGTTCTGCAGTGTGTCTAATATGCAATGATAAAATTGCATCGATGACAAGGTCAAATATAAAGTGGCACTTCGACACACGCCATACTACATTTGCATCGAAATATCCAGCGGGGGACAACAGGAAGAAAGCATGTCAAGAGCTACTGGGCAGAGTGCAAACTAGTCAGCAGCAACTCCATGTTTGGACCCAACAAGGTGACTGGAATTTGGCTAGCTTTGCTGGTGCTTTAGCAATTGTGAGAAACGGAAAGCCATTCACAGATGGGGAGTATGACAAAACATTAATGCTTGATGTCGCCAATGAACTTTTTGACAACTTTTTGGATAAAGACAAGATAATCAAACAAATAAAAGACATGCCTCTGTCGGCAGGAACTGTTCACGATCGTACCATCATGATGGCAAATCAAATTGAGGCAACACAAGAGAAGGACATAAATGCAGCACCATTCTTTTCTCTTGCTTTGGATGAGTCAACAGACGTAAGCCATTTATTCCAGTTCAGCATGATTGCAAGGTATGCTGTCGGTGACACATTATGTGAGGAAAGTCTTGCTGTTTTGCCTATGAAAGAGACAACAAGAGGGGAGGATTTATTCAAGTCCTTCACTGAGTTCACTAAAGAAAAATTCTACTGATGGATAAACTTATTTTGGTGTGTACTGATGGTGCTCCGTGCATGGTGGGGATAAACAGAGGATTTGTAGCGCGTCTTTGTGAACATGAAAAGAGACTCATCCTAAGTTTTCACTGCATCCTACATCAGGAGGCGCTTTGTGCTCAGATGTGAGGTGAGCAGCTTGGTGAGGTGATGTTGCTGGTCATTCGGGTGGTCAACTTTATTGTTGCCTGAGCTTTAAATGATCACCAATTTAAAACACTGCTGGATGAAGTTGGGAATAATTATCCTGGTCTGCTTCTGCACAGCAATGTGCATTGGTTGTCAAGAGGGAAGGTGCTCAGCTGTTTTGCAGCTTGCCTGAGCAAAATTCGGACTTTTCTTAAAATGAAAAACGTTGAGCATCCTGAGTTAGCTAACACTGAGTGGCTCCTGAAGTTCTACTATGTCGTGGACATGACTGAACATCTGAACCAGCTCAATGTGAAAATGCAAGGCATTGGAAATACAGTCTTATCCCTTCAACAAGCAGTGTTTGCATTTGAAAACAAGCTGGAACTCTTCATCACCGACATTGAAACAGGTCGTTTACTACACTTTGAAAAACTGGGAGAGTTTAAAGACGCATGCACAGCAAGTGACCCTGCTCAACATCTTGATCTCCAGCAGCTAGCGGGCTTCACATCTAATCTCCTGCAGTCATTCAAAGAGCACTTTGGGGAATTTCGTGAGCGCACTCATCTTTTTAAGTTCATCACCCATCCACACCATTGTGCAGTGGACAGCGCCGACTTGAGTTACATCCCTGGTGTCTCTGTAAGAGATTTTGAGCTACAGGCTGCTGACCTGAAGGCCTCAGACATGTGGGTGAATAAGTTCAAGTCATTGAATGAAGATTTGGAAAAACTTGCATGACAGCAAGCAGAATTGGCGAGCAAACACAAGTGGGGAGAAATGAAAAAACTTCAACCCACAGACCAGCTGATTGTCAAAACATGAAATGCACTTCCCGTCACATACCACACACTGCAGCATGTGAGTATTGCTGTACTGACAATGTTTGGCTCTACGTATGCATGTGAGCAGTCTTTCTCACATCTAAAGAATGTTAAGACCAACCTACAATCATGTTTAATGGATGGAAGTCTCAACACCTGCATCAACCTCACCACATATCAACCAGACTACAAAGCCATCAGCAAAACCATGCAGCACCAGAAGTCGCATTAATGGTAAGAAGTACTTTATTCATCTTTGGTTAGCAACAGCATAACAACGTTATTAAAAAGAATCAGGCCTTGGCCGGTTGGCTCAGTGGTAGAGCGTCGGCCTGGCATGCAGGAGTCCCGGGTTCAATTCCCAGCCAGGGCACACAGGAGAAGCGCCCATCTGCTTCTCCACCCCTCCCCCTCTCCTTCTCTCTGTCTCTCTCTTCCCCTCCCGCAGCCGAGGCTCCATTGAAGCAAAGTTGGCCTGGGCGCTGAGGATGGCTCCATGGCCTCTGCCTCAGGCGCTAGAATGGCTCTGGTCACAACAGAACGACGCCCCAGATGGGCAGAGCATCGCCCCCTGGTGGGCATTCCAGGTGGATCCCGGTCGGGCGCATGTGGGAGTCTGTCTGAGTGCCTCCCGTTTCCAACTTCAGAAAAATACAAAAAAAAAAAAAAAGAAGGAATTCAGAGACTTATTGTACTTTTAAAGTACTGGTCTTACATAAAATGCACACATTTACTTGTATTTAGTGTTAAACATATTGTATGGCTGTCATGGAATTACATTTTAAAATATGTGGCATTCATGGCTCTCTCATCCAAAGAGGTTCCCGACCCCTGGCGTAGAGTGTGCTGGAAGGAAACCATGGACTCCACGGCTAGGAGAAGGAGCAGGGCATGTAGACGCACAGACCCTCCTGCACACTCACTGATTCCTGCACTTGGAGCTCATAGCCTTGCTGATGCTTTAGGGGCCCTGGGGGACACAAGTTCTCAGCTGCAGCTCTGCCCCTCTCTCATCAGTCCATCCCCCACACTACGGCCCACTCACCCCCACCACTCACCCCCCCACACACACAGCAGGGCAGCAGCAGCAGCAGGGGCACCATGGCTGCATCTGACAGGGCAGAGCAGTTCCAGGTCCCTGTGTTGGGAAAGGAAATGCCCAGCTGTGGGGAGGGACCAAGGACTCCCCAACAGGAAGTGGTGTGCAAGAGAGCTGTGGCCAGGCCTGGAAGGGGAACTCGGGCTCTGCGGGCCATGGAGGTGCGACTGAGAAATACTGTGTCCTCCTTTCCAACATATTTGCCTGTGGGGACTTTGACCTACTGAACTGGTGACCAGCTTGTGTAAGATCCTAAGTTCCCATCATTACAGCCCATCTGACATCATGTCTGCACCACCTAGTCAGCTCCCTGAGGTCAGAGACTCTGCACCTTCGGGAGACCAAAGACCAAATCTGTTATCCCAGAGCAGTACGAGAAGTTTCCAGGCTGAGGGTGTAGGTGGCAGAGGTGTCCTCTGTCTGCAGAGAAGGTACATTCACAGGGTCAAAGAAAAAAAATGAGCTGGATATGACTTGTGTTTCCACCCAGTGACCATGGGGCCTTCTGCCTGCTTAGAGCTGGGTCTCTATTCACATCACTGTCCTCATCCCAGGTGATCTCAGACTCTGCCCAGCATTGACGGCCAGAGCAGGCCAAGAGCCAGGCGTTTGGAGTGTGTGCCAGACACCTCCTTGCCACCTCACTGACCACCTGTTCTCCTTTGCTAAATATACTTAGCCTCCCTGTGCCTCAGTTTGCTCATCTATAAAACAGGGACTTGACTACAAAAGCTGCATGAGGATTAGAGGAATTCACATGTGTCATAACCACCGGGGACCATGCCTGGTGCTGACTATTCGCTCGTTCATCTAATATTTTGAGGACACTAGCAGGGTGCCCGGCCCTGCTCCAGGGGATAAAGGTACAGCAAATACCCTGTTTCCCCCCCCCAAATAAGAAATGCCCCCAAATAAGACCTAGTGCAATTTTTCTCAAGCTTAGAAATATAAGGCCTCCCCTGAAAATAAGACCTAGTGCGTCTTTAGGAGCAAAAATTAATGTAAGACACTGTCTTATTTTCGGGGAAACAGGGTAGATTGTTGTACATGGAAATAGAGTCACAAGAAATTCTTGATGGAATTCAGAGTTTGGCTGGTTATGCTGATGTTTGTGATGACATGACTACAGTATATTAATAAATGTTGTTTTTTGTTCAATAATAAATGTGAATTCTTGTTCATGGAAAAATAAGACATCCCCTGAAAATAAGACCTAGCACGTCTTTAGGAGCAAAAATTAATATAAGACACTGTCTTATTTTGGGGGTAAACACGGTAGTAAGCTCTTAAAATAGAAGAGGTGAGTATAAAATTCACCTTTTAATGGGACACACACTTCATAGAAAGATGAAAAAGCGTAGTCTCTTAGAGAATAAAGCATTTTAAGCAAAAAAATAACTGAAAAGCAGAAGAAAAATTGTTGAGGACTGCTGGAATTTTTTTAAGGTTCATTTTATTTTAATGTTTTACTCAGAGATGAAATTTAATGGGGTTTCATTGATCAACAAGAATACGTAGGTTTCAGGTAAACATTTCTATAGCATTTGAACTGTTGATTGTATTGTGTGCCCATCACCCAAAGTCAAATCATTTTCCATCACCGTATATTTGTCCCTCTTTACTCCCCTTCCCCTCCCTCTTCCCCCTAGTAACCACTTCACTTTTATTTATGTACATGAGTCTCAGTTTTATATCGCACCTATGTGTGAAATCATGTAGTTCTTAGCTTTCACTGATTTATTTATTTCACTCAGTATAATGTTCTCAAGGTCCACCCATGTTGCCCTACATGGCAATATGTCGTCATTTCTTATGACTGAGTAATATTGCTCTGTATATATATTCCACATCTTTTTTATCCAATACTCTATCGAGGGACACTTTGATTGTTTTCATGTCTTGGCCACCGTGAACAATGCTGCAATGAACATAGGGGTGCATGGGTCTTTACGTACCAATCTTTTCAAGTTTTTTTTACGTAGAACCCAGTAGAGGAATTACTGGATCATATGATAGCTCTATTCTTAATTTTTTGAGGAACCACCATACTTTCTTCCATAATAGTTGTACCAGTTTACATTCCCACTGCAGTGAATGAGGATTCATTTTTCTCCAGTCTCTCCAACACTTGTTATTATCTGTCTTGTTGATAATAGTCAATCTAACAGTTGTGGGGTGGTATTTCATTGTGGCTTTGATTTGCATTTCTTGACTAGCTAGTGAAGATGAGCATCTTTTCATATATCTGTTGGCCATTTGTATGTCTTCTTTTTTTTGTATGTCTTTTTTTTTTTTTTTTTTTTCTGAAGCTGGAAACGGGGAGGCAGTCAGACAGACTCCCGCATGCACCCAGCGGGGATCCACCCGGCACGCCCACCAGGGGGCAATGTTCTGCCCATCCGGGGTGTCGCTCTGTCGTGACCAGAGCCACTCTAGCGCCTGGGGCAGAGGCCAAGGAGCCATCCCCAGCACCTGGGCAATCTTTTTGCTCCAATGGAGCCTCGGCTGCGGGAGGGGAAGAGAGAGACAGAGAGGAAGGGGGGGTGGAGAAGCAGATGAGCGCTTCTCCTGTGTGCTCTGGCCGGGAATCGAACCCGGGACTCCTGAATGCCAGGCCGATGCTCTACCACTGAGCCAACTGGCCAGGGCCTGTATGTCTTCTTGGGAGAAGTGTCCATTCAGATCGTCTCCTTGTTTTTTGAAAAAGACTTTATTTATTTGATTTTACAAAGGGGGTTAGTACAAGAAGTACTCACTTCATTCTACCTGTTCAGTGGTTGCTTGTCATATGTGCTTTCACTGGGGGAAAGCTCGGGGTTTCAAACCAGTGACCTAAGTATTCCAGGTTGGCATTCTATCCACTGTGCCAACACAGGCCAGGCTTCACATTTTTTAATTGGATTATTTGCTTGTTTGTTGCTGAGCTTTGTGAGTTCTTGATATATTTTGGATATTAACTTCTTATCAGAACTGTTGTTTGCAAATATCATCTCCCATTTAGCTGGCTGCCTATTTGTTTTGCGGTCAGTGTCTTTAGCTGTGCAGGGGAGAAGTCTAGGGTATCTATCACGCCACTATTACTCTTTTCTCCAAGAATTTTTAAAAATCCCTCTGGAGTAGGCCTTGTAGACATTTGAATAAAGACATGAAGAAAGTGAGAGAGTGAGTCATGAGGGAATCCTGGTAAAAGTACATGCCATAGTCCCAAGGTGGAAATGAGTGTGACATGTTTGGGAGGTAGTTGACAGCACAACAGAGTGACAAATGGGGGACATGGATGCAGAGGTCTGGAAGGGTCCTGGGGCAGACTATGGAGAGATTTGGAAGCCACCATGAGAACTTGACATCCACTCAGGGTGTATTATTCAGTGTTCTCCAGAGAGACAGAACCAACAGGATGGATGTGCATACATAAAGAGATTTCTTTTCAGGAATCAATTCATGTGATATGGATTTGGACAAATCCCAAGATCTGCAATCGGCAAGCTGGTGACCAGGAGAGCCAATGGTGTCATTCTGGTGTGAAGACCACCAGGCTAGGGACCAAGGAAGAACCGATGTTTCTGCTCAGGTCTGAAAATGGGAAAAGCTGGCATCCCAGTCAGAAGGCAGTCAGGCAGGAGGTGGTCCCCTTACTCATGGGAAGGTCAGTCTTTTCTTCTGCTCAGGTCTTCCACTGATTGGGTGAGGCCCACCCACATTAAGGAGGACAGTCTGCTTTATTCACTCTTTTGATGTAAATATTAATCTCATCCAAAAACATACTTACAGGAATACCCAAAATAATGCTTGATCAATTGTCTGTGCACTCCATAGCCCGGCCAAGCTGACACATAAAATGAACCATCACAGTGTGTGAGTTGTTATGATTCCAACAGCAATTCTGATGTGTGTTCTTGTTTTCACATCACCAAGCAATGAACTCAACTTGGACACTCTCTCCCTGGGGAAAGCAGCTTATCCTACAGGACATGAGCTCAGACCCACAAGACTGCCCTCTACACACTTCAGGCACCAGTCGTACGTCTTAACTGTCAAATTGCTTCTGATCACCAGCTGTAGATCAGAGGTTGCCATGATCCCCCCCCCCCCCCCCCGGATTCAATGAATTTGCTGGAGCAGCTCACAGACCTCAGAAAACTCATTTTCTCACTAGATCAAAGAATGTTAAAGAAACAAATAAATAGCCAGATGGAATAGATGTGGAGGGTGAGGTATGGGGTAGGGGCCTGGGGTTTCCATGACCTCTTCTTCCATCTCCACATGTTTACCAACCCAGAAGCTCTCCAAACCTCACCTTTTTATGTTTTATGGAGGCTTTATTACATAGGAATAATTTAAAAATTTTTGGCCATTGGTCATTGATTCAACATTTGGCCAAGGGTATGGAAATGAAAATTTTCAGTCCTCCAATCACATGGTTTCTTCCCCTGGCAACTAGCTCCCATTTTTAGATACTTTCCAAAAATCATCCCATTCACCTAAGAAGACACTTTTATCGCTCTCATCACTTGAAAATTGCAAGGTTTTGGCCTTGGCCAGTTGGTTGGCTCAGTGGTAGAGGGTTGGCTTGGCATGTGGAAGTTCTGGGTTCGATTCCTAGTCAGAGCACACAGGAGAAGTGACCATCTGCTTTTCCACCCTTTCCCCTTCTTCTCTCTCTCTCTCTCTCTCTCTCTTTCTCTTCTCCTCCCACAGCCATGGCTTGATTGGTTCAAGTGAGTTGACCTTAAGTGCTGAGGATGGCTCTGTAGCCTCTGCCTCAGATGCTAAAAAAAAAAAAAATAAATAAAAAAAAATAAAAAAAATAAAAAAATAAAAAAATTAAAAATGGCTGGTTGCTGAGCAACAGATCAATGGAGAAACAGCCCCAGAGAGGCAAAGCACTGCCCCCTAGTGGGCTTGTAGGATGGATTATGGGCAGAGGCATATGTGGGAATCTGCCTCTCTGCCTCCCCTTCTCTCACTTAAAAAAAAAAAAAAAAACCAAGGTTTTGAGGAGTTCTGTGCCAGAAATCAGACAAAGTCCAAACATATATTTTTAATTACAAATCACATGATCACATGTGGGATGGCAGTTCAGGACTCAAGCAGAGAAGGGAGAGGATCTGGTCTGTTTCCTCTTGATTACTCTGCTGGCTGGGCTGAGCCCAGACCCCTGCGGGGCTGTTTCAATACCCTGATGTGAGATGAGCGCGCTGGGGTCTGAGTGGACCCAATAGAACTTGACAAAATCAGATAAGCTAGCTGTATTTGTTGACATATGAGATGCACATTGAGAGAGAAAAAGAAAGTTCAGGAACAACACCAATATTTTTAGTGTAAAGCTACCATTGTTGGAGACGGAAAAGACTTTAAGAGATTATTTATTTATTTATTTATTTATTTTAAGTGAGAGAAGGGGAGGTAGACAGACTGACTTCCGCCTGTGCCCTGACCGGGATCCACCTGACAACCCCCATCTGGGGTCAATGCGTGAATCAACCAAGCTATCCTCAGCCCCTGGGCTGATGCTTAAACCGACCAAGCCATTGGCTGCAAGAAGGGAAGAGACAGAGAAGGGGGAGAGAGAGGGGAAGAGAAACAAATAGTTGCTTCTTACTGTTGGAATTCATGGGAGTGCGAAAAGACCAGAGTAACAGGCTTTATTGAAAGGAAGAAAGGAACCCTGCAGGCACCTCTCCTGAGGAGAAGATCACCAGTTACAGATTAGGGGTGAATCTTACAGGGCAAGGAAGAATTTCAAGCATGTGGGTGTTGAATTAAAAGTTCTGGTATGTCCAGAATGCTTCTCCTTGGGATGGCTTGCCAGCTTCTTAGAATTTCTCTGTCTCAGGGGCGATAGTCCAGTAAGGGTGAAGTCTGACAGATAAGCAGAACATCAAGAGAGCAGTTTGGAATTCACGTATCTATCATTTCTCAATTCTGTGGTTACATATAAAAGAAAGGCAGTTATTAATTTTATAATGTATGGTGAGGGGTGATGAGGAGAAAGAGGAGAAAAAATTGGAAAATTAGTGCTTCCTCCAGAGAGAACTCAAGAAAAGAACCTTGCCAAGCCAAGTCCCTCATCCAGTTAAGGAGGTCATCAATTTCCATGCTGTGAGGTCTGAACCAGGCGATGTCTTCGAAAACCTGAGTGAGGAAGTAAAAAAATCTTGTGAGGTAATAATTGTTAGTTGCTTGCTGTGAGTGCTGAGTGGACAGAGTGACATGCTGATACATGGTCTCCTGGATGAGCCTCATCAGACGTGCTGGTCTGGTTCCTCTCGAATGGGAGGACATGTGGAGATTTTTAGAGACAGGGAACTTGTTGGTGTAAGTTTTTAGAAGGACTGAGTATGTGTGGTTTAAAAGGAAGGGGGTTTGGAGAACATTCAGGAGGGAATTTCTCAGGCTGAGGGGCAGCTTCTTCCTGCTGTCATCCCTATCTATTTGATATTTCCCTTGTGAAGTTCTCCTTGGGGTATTGGGGAATACGAGTATAGGAGCATTTGGTTGTAGGTAATCCTAGAGATTTCTCTCATCTGGGCCTGTGGGAACTTGATAAAGAAGGGGGCAATTATTTGGAGATCAGGAATGCAGAGATAAGGAGGGTTGTATAGCAGGGGTGAAAATTATTCCATGGTAAAGTTAGAGATATTCTTTCCTGGCAGCCCTGAAGAGAGCAGTTAGCCTGAGCTAAAAGAAATGTTTCATGTCAGCTTGTAGGCTCTTCTTCAGCCAAGAAGACCCAGCGATCTTGTCCCCTTACTACGTGAGGGGTAAAAAGACTGAGAAGCATTAAGAAGTGAATGCTATTCATTCTCCTAGTTTTTCAGGGATATGGGAGAGCTTTAGGGTTAGGGGACCTGTAGGAGTTGAAAGATAGAATTTAGGAGGTTTGCTGATATAGGGTTTTAGATTTTTCTATTTTTCGAGGGCAGGTTTCAGAATTGGTGTGTAGCGTTAGGTAGATTTTTTCAATTTTCTGATTGGTGAAGGTCTGCATGCGGTTCTGTAAGAAACTAGTGAACAAACATAAGAGGCAGGGTCCAAAAGTTAGAAAAGTAAATAGCAGAGTGAGTGGACCAATGAAAAACAATAGTCAAGACACCCAGTTTGTGAGAAACCACTGATTCCATGTTAACAAATTTCCTGAGTTTCAGAGAGAGAGAGAGAGAGAGAAAGGGAGAGTAGGAATAAGACAGGGAAGTGGCCAGTTCCCCTGTCCCTAGACCCACTTTTATAGAAATTCTTAAAGCAACAAGAAGAGGAATTACCTGTATAGCTCGTTTGGTCCTTAGATTGACAGGTAGTGTACTAGGAATTAAAAAAGGCTCATGGAGTGGAATTAGGTTGATATTTGGGGTGAGATAGATTAGGGTACAGGTTTCTGTCCAATTAGTAGGGAGTCACATATAGGTGTTGGTCCCACACGAGTAGAAAACCCCTGATTGGGTGAGGCAGGCTGAGAGGTGAATAGAGAGTAGAAGGACAGGGGGTCGGTTTTGTTTCTCTGTTTCTGAGCTCCAGATGGTCAGGGTGGAGGAAAGAGTTGCCATTAGCAGCAGTGGGAGTTGTCAGGATCACGGTGTGTGGACCTGTCCACATGAAAGTAGGTGCTTGGATGATGTACTGCTGGAAGCGACTCTTGGACAGTCTTTGAACAGTTTGCTGAATAACCTGTAAATCCTGCAAGTACTTAGGGAAAGGGTGGTTACATTTATACACTTTTCAGTTATAGTTTAAGTCCTAGTGACCACTGCTTCTACCTGGAATTAGCAGCAGGTCCCAGCCTACAATAGGCATGGGGCATTGAGACAAAAGGAATAAAGGAGTAAATAAAGCAACAAAGTCAGACTGTCAATATCCACAGTAGAGATCTTTGAGGGATAAATAAAATTCAAATATTCACCAAGGCATAGTAGATGGCCCTTGTGTTTACAAGAAATGAGATCAGTTTATCTGCTACTTGGAAGAAATACCTTAGACTTGTGAACGATGTCTTTGGGCCATCAGTGGCAATTCCCAGCATGCTGGGCAAGGTCAGGTCACAGGTAGCTGGAGCAGGGGTAGAAAAGACTGAATCCTCCCTCCATGGAGCAAGGGGGCAGCTTACCTTCTTGTGTCCCTCTTTCCACAGCAGAGACGTGTCAACCAGTGGGGCCGGGAAGCCTGGCAGGCTTCAGTTCAATGACCTTTCTTTCCACTCTGGAGCAGGGCCCCTATGGAATCCTATGAAGCCCTTTAGGGCACTGGAGCCTTTAAGAGCTTATTCCAAAAGCTGGTATTTCCTGACTTCTTTTGGGCCTTATTTGCCTTTTCTGTTACTTCCTTGGCCATTATAGACCTTAAAAGCCATGCTCAGAAGATTTCACTGAGGGGCTTGACTAAGAGACTAAAATTGGGAATCTAGTATCTAAAGAAGCCTATTAGACTGAGGAAAGAAAGGATTTGATTTGCAGTGGTAGGTGGTTGGAGACTGTGGAGGGTCTTAGTTCGATCTAGGGTGAGACCTCAGGTGGTGGGGGCTAAGGTGATGCCCAGATAGACTACAGACTAAGAGTGAAGTTGATCCTTAGCAGAGAAGACACAATATTCCTTCATGGGGAAGAAGTTAAGAAGGGTGGTGGTGTGTCTCCTTGAGGCAGGCAAGGAGGGGCTGTAGAGGAGTAGGTTATTTACATATTGTTGGAGAGTACTAGTTTTGAGATTGTATGCTGCTAAATCTTGAGCTAGTGCCTGCCCAAACAGGTGTGGGCTGTTTTTGATCCCCTGTGGTAATACAGTCCACATAAGTTGCTGGGCTCATAAGTGTCCAGGTCAGTTTAAATAAAGGTAAACAGAAAGAGTCAGGGTGTAGAGGAATGGTAAAGAAGGCATTCTTGAAGTGAGTAGTGTTTGAGGGAATGTGTGACAGTAACCTGTAGAGATTAGGGACTACTGGATGGAGGGGAACTACCACCTCATTGATTAGGTGTAAGTAGTGGACTAGGTGATAAGTCCCTGAAGGTTTTTGAACAGGAAGGATGGGGGTATTGCAGAGGGAGTCCATGAGGATGAGTAAGCCTGGTTTAAGAAGCAGGTAATTATTGGTTTAAGGCCTCAGAAGCAGACACAATTACACATTATGAATTAAGGAATTTAAATGAGCACGCTTTACTGGTTTCAATTTAAATTATATTAGAGTATTTTCTGACAAACAAAGAGAAAAGATGGATTACTTACTTACATAGCTTAATATATAATTCTGCTTTTTTAAGTTTTTTGAGATGGCAGGAAGTGTAAGCATAGAGGGGAGGAAGAGAGAAGGCAGACAGATGGACAGTGTGAATAGCTGGATGGAAAGAAGGAGGGTCGGAATCTGCAGGAGGAGGAGGAGGGCATAGCTGTAGTCAAAGCTGGTAGGAGAGTTCAAAGAAGAGAGACAGGCACAGCAGCTGGAGCCACAGCTTTTATGGAGGGAGGAGAAATTTAAGAACACAGTGGAGAAAGGAGGGGCCCCTGGCCATTAGGGGAGGAGAAAGAGAATGGTATTTGCGGGTGAATGAGAAAGAGGATTCAGTGAAGAGAGGGGAGTTTCTGGAGGGAAATGACTCAAGTGAAAGAGATTTGCAGAGGGACCAGAGAGGGGTCCCAAGAGAGGGGTGCCCTGGGGGTCAGGCAGGAGGGGAAGAGAGTTGGGAGTCTGTGGAGAAGGAAAGATTAGGAGCGGAAGTTTTAGGTGAGGTTTCTTTGGCCAAAAAACGTCCTGCGTGTAGAACAGGTGGTACAGAAATTAAGGGCAGGAGAGAAGGGAGAAGAAAAGCCTGCATGTAAGGAATCTCTGATGTCCTCCCTGTCCAGTGGCAGAAATTGTAAAAATCTCTTAGACAGTAGTCCCCAACCTTTTTTGGGCCACGTACCGGTTTAATGTCAGAAAATATTTTCACGGACCAACTTTTAGGGTGGGACTGATAAATGTATCACATGACCGAGACAAGCATCAAGAGTGAGTCTTAGACGGATATAACAGAGGGAATCTGGTCATTTTTAAAAAATAAAACATCGTTCAGACTTAAATATAAATAAAACGAAAATAATGTAAGTTATTTATTCTTTCTCTGCAGACCGGTACCAAATGGCCCACAGACCAGTACCAGTCTGCAGCCTGGGGGTTGGGGACCACTGTTTTAGGATATTGTAACGTTAGTAGAAAGCACCCTGGCTAGGTGCCTAGACTTTCGAGGAAGTTCGTAGAAGCTAGCCGCTCAGAGTAGAAACCTCCCAAACTGAACCTCAGAGAGTAGAGTGAGTCCCGAAGGAGTAGAGGAGTCCTGAAGGAGTAGAGAAGTAGTCTCTGAGGCCTGAGATTGGGAGGGGCCCATGTTCCGAGGGGAGTCTGGCCGGATGGTTTGGACTGAGAGGAGCCCACAGTGGAGGAGACTGATGAGAGAAGGGGGTGTCCTTGCCTTCAGTCACAGTTCCGAGAGGAGAAAAATCTCCATAGAAAGAGAGTCTCAGACAAGAGGTCGTCACCCCAAGGCTGAGATCCCGGGATGTAGGAGAGGGGCCTGACTAGGCATGCCTAAACTTTTGTAGAAGTCCATAAAGGAGTAGAGGCAGACCACTCGTAGATATGGGGTCCAAAGTCAAAACCGTCTGACCAGGAAGGGGTGTTTTTAGAGAGAAATTTGGAGGCCAATCGAGGAAGGGGAGGGAGAAACTCCTCACCTTCTGGTCTGGCAGGGGTTCGGGACAAGGACAGATCGCTGGCCAATTGACCTACAATTGCTTGTCCAGGCTTTGTTTGGACAGCAAAGAGGGATTGTCCAGGCAACCGGTACCCCATCCCGAGTTTCAGCACCAAATGTTGGAATCTATGGGAGTGTGAAAAGAACAGAGTAACAGGCTTTATTGAAAGGAAGAAAGGAACCCTGCCAGGCACTTCTCTGAGAAGAGCACCAGTTACAGATTAGGGGTGAATATTATAGGGCAAGGAAGAATTTCAAGCATGTGGGTGTTGAATTAAAAGTCCTGGTATGTCTAGAATGCTTCTCCTTGGGGTGGCTTGTCAGCTTCTTGGAATTCCTCTGTCTCAGGGGCATCTGACAGATAAGCAGAACACCAAGAGAGCAGTTTGGAATTCACATATCTATCACTCACGTGTGCTTTGACCGGAGACAGAACCTGGGACTTACACACATCACCTGACTCTCTATCCAGTGAGCCAAGTGGCTAGGGCCAAGAGATTTTTAAAGAAGAGAATTGTGATTCAGTGTGGGACGTGTTGGGTTGAGATGCATATTAGACACACCAGTGGAGAGCTGGCAGAGGGTGTTCGATATAAGAGTTTAGGAAAACGTTTCTAGATTGACAGATGAATTTTGAGGGCCACCTTACAGAGAGTATTTAAAGGGAAGAGCCTGAGAGATATCAAGGGCAAGAAATTAAATAAAGAAGAGATGAGAATCATCTTCAGGGGTTTTGTGAGTTTGGGTATCAGACTCATCTTTCCATTGAAAAGTGCAAGGAGGAAAATCATTGTAAATCTTAAAACCATTGAAAGGCTAATGAGAGAGAAGAGTTTTCAGTCCAAAACCTTGCGGATGGTGGAAATTCAGTAAGGAAAGTTGGAAACCGAAGTCGCACAGACCCTGGGGAAAATTTGAAGGTTGAAAACAAATTCACGGCTTCTCAACCCGAGGACCAGTTGGTTTTCCACCCAGGAGATGAATGAGCCAAACCCTTGTTGATAAGTTGAATTAAAGAGACACCCTTTGATACCTGACCAGGCGGCACAGTGGATGGACTGTCGGACTGGGAGGTGGAGGACACAGGTTTGAAACCCTGAGGTCGCCGGCTTGAGCATGGGCTCATCTGGTTTGAGCAAGGCTCACCAGCTTGAGCTCAAGGTCTCTGGCTTGAGCAAGGGGTCACTCGGTCTGCTGTAGCCCCTCCATCAAGGCACATATGAGAAATCAATCAATGAACAACTAAGGTGCTGCAACAAAGAATTGATGCTTCTCATCTCTCTCCTCTCTGTTCTGTCTGTCCCCACCTGTCTCTCTCTCTCTGTCTCTCTCTGTCTATATCACACACACAAAAATGACACCCTTCAAAATAGTCATAGAAATGTAAAGTGCAGCAGAGAAAATATAGACAATAACACTGTAGTAACTGTGCATGGTGTCAGGTGGGCACTGGAAATATAGGGGATCACTTTGTAAAGTATGTGATTGTTTAACCACTCTGCTGTGTGCCTGAAATGAATATAGATTAATATTGAATGTGAACTTTAATTGAAAAATGAAATTCAAATTTTAAAAAACCCCACCAATTGGCCTGCTTGATTTTGGCTTAGTAAATCAGTGCATTAATCTTCTCAGAAAACCCCAAATCAGATTTTTACAAGGATGAGGTGGTACAGTAAAGCAGAGTAGTGGGCATGTGATAAAGTAGATAATACAGGAAGTGGAGAGATAAATAGCTCTAAAGTTTTGCTAATCTGAAGTTAGCATAGCAACTTTATGTCAAGTAAATTTCACTTCCACAAATAATTTTATTATTAGTTTACTTAACACACACACACACACACACACACACACACACACACACACCCTCTCTGAGATGAATTCTCTGGCCCTTCTTGAGTGTGAAAATGGCAGCGCCTTCCCTAAGTTCATTAGTGTGGGTGCATGAGGACGGGCCCTGTGCACTGAGGGGTTCAGCCTGGCTTCTACTCTGCCCCTGAGCCCCGTCTTCCTGGTACAGGTTGTGGGGAATCTCCTTCCCCGCCCTCTGTCTGTACCTGTGGCTTGTGGTGATAACTTCCTCTCCTCTGTCCACCCCAGCTGTTGCTCACTGCTGACAGACAGGACGGAGTATGGGCTCAGGGGGGTGGGGCTGTCTTGGGGCCACATCTGCCACCTCCAGCTTGGGAGATGCCTCCAGTGTCGAGTGGTCTGAAGGCCCTTGGGGACCAGGATGGGGGAGGAGTGGGGGTTGAACCAACCACCAATGTTCAGTAATTTAATTAATCATGGCTTTGTAATGAAGCTTCCATGAAAACCCAAAAGGACCAGGTTGGGAGAGCTTCCGGGTTGGGGAACACAGGTAGGTGCGGAGAGAGAGGTGACCTCAGAGAGGCCATGGAAGCCCCAGCCCCTTACTCCACACCTGCCCTCTCACCTCTTCCATCTGGCTGTCCCTGAGCCACATTCTTTTATAATAGACCAGTGATGTAGAAAGTGACCTGTTTTCTGACTTCTGTGAGCTGCTCTGGGAAATGAGCAAATCCAAAGGGGAGGAAGTCTTGGGAACCCCTGATTTATAGCCGCTGGTCAGTTACAGAGTTGACGACGTGCATGGGCATCTGCGGTAGCATTGGGAAGCAGATTAAGAACTAAACTGTGGGATCTGATGCTATCTCCAGGTAGGTAGTGTCAGAATTGGGTTGCATTGCTTATGTGTGACTTGGGGAAAATTCTCAACCCTTCCCCCCAGTGGAATTGGTCTCAGAAGAGCAAAATAGTTTGTTCTATTTATTTACATCTTTAATGTCCTTTCCAACAGATTTATAATTTCCTCCATTGACGAAGTGCATATTATATTTTTGTTAGGTACGTCTCTAAATAAATATATTCCAAGGATACACAATTTTGGTGCTATTCTCAATAAATTCTTTGTAATTCTTTATTACGGTGATATAGGAATGCTTCTGATTTTTGTAATTTGATTTTGTTTCTAGCCATATAACTAACTCACTTTTTAAGCCCCCAAATATATCTATATATACTTGTGGATTTTTCTATATATACAACGATGTTGAAGAAAGACACCTATGATTTTTGGTGAATTTCCTGGGGCGACAGTGGTTAATATTATTATATAGCTTCAGGTGTACAATTCTGCGATACATCCCCTGTACACTGTACTGTGTGTTCATCACTGCACGCCAAGTCTCCCTCCATCACCAGTTACCCCCTTTACCCTCTTCAACCTCCCACCCCTTCCCTCTTCTTGTCACCAAACTGTTGTCTGTTCCTGTCAGTTTTTTCTTTGCTTAATCCCTTCACCCTTTTCACCCTGTCCCCCAACTCCCATCCCCTCTGACAGCTGTCTGTCCTCTGTACTTATGAGTCTGTTTCTACTTTGTTCCCTTGGAAAAGAAGGGAAAATAATTAAATATGCTAAAAAAGAAAAAAATACAGGCTGTTTATTATTACCTTTTCTTTTTAGGTGAAAGGAGGGGGGATAGGCTGACTCACGCACGCCCCCCTACAGAGATCCACCCAGCAACCCCATCTGGGAGCTATTCTTAGTGCCAGAGGCTGATGCACTTGGACCAGCTGAGCTATCCTCAGCCATGCTCAAACCAGTTAAGATGCTGGCTGCAGGAGGGGAAGAGGGTGAGACAGAACAGGGGGTCGGGATGTAAAGCAGATGGGTGCTTCTGTGGGCCCGGACCAGGAATCGAACCTGGGACTTCCACATGCCGGGCCGACACTCTATCCACTAAACCACCCGCCAGGGCCCTGGCTGTTTTTATTAGCTGTGTAGCACCTCTGTCTGGCCCACTTACGTATTACATTTTCCCTTCAGTTTTTGACTGATACACTCTGGTTACCTCTTTATAGGATTAAATCTGTCATATAGTAGTAAATGTTACTATTATATTAATAAACATTATTAGTTGTTAAAATCATATTATATTTATATAATATAGAAAATAGAAAGAGAATTTAGTTTTTCTTACAATCTAGTTGATTGACATTTCTTTTTTTCCTGTATATTTTCAGAAATTTTCCTTCAATCACACAACTTGTTACTGGGATATCTGAACTGTTTCAAATCTTTGAGATTTTTTTTTTATGGAAACAGAGAGAGAGAGACAGACAGACAGACAAGAAGGGGGAGAGATGAGAAGCATCAACTTGTAGTTGAGTCATTTTAGTTGTTCATTGATTGCTTCTCTTACATGCCTTAGCCAGGGGACTCCAGCTAAGCCAGTGACCCCTTGATCTTGATCAAGCCAGCAGCCTTGGGCTCAAGCCAGCGACCATGAGATTATGTCCATGATCCTACACTCATGTTGTTGACCGCAAAATCAAGCTGGTGAGTTCATGCTCAAGCCAGATGAGCCAGTACTCAACCCAGCAACCTCAGGATTTCGAACTTGAGACTGCAGTGTCCCAGGTCAATGCTCTATCTACTGCACCACCACTGGTCAGGCTGCGAAAATGTTGGCCAATTACTTTCATTTGGAAAAGAGCAGTAGGATTGCAGGTGATTCCCACACATCACTCGAGCCATTGCTGGAACTTTGCAAAGGGAATGAGCACATGAGAGCCCTGAAGATGGAGATTCTGAGCTTGAAGGTGGCAGATCTGCAGCTGTGCTGAGGTCCAGCCCTTGGGGTCCCCAATGGGTGTGGCAAGATCTCCATTCACACATCCTATTTAGAGGGGACCCACAGACCCTCATTGCTTCCCAATGACCCTCACACACTTGAAGACCAACACTTGTGCATCCCATGTCCGCAAAAGCCCTCAGAGTAAAGAGACTTTAATGCTGAAATTGCCCCTGCGTTCCACCCTCTGCTGGAGCTTAGTCTGAATATTTTTCTCTCTTGACAGCACTTGAGTGGTCAAAGGAAATTTAAAGTTATCCTTTTTTAGATCATGCGGCAGTTTCAGCTGAAGGTTGGGTAACCCCATGTCACCAGAAAAAGTTCAGACCACAATGATGACCTTGGTAACCTCCCTCTTGACTTAAGCTGTAAGGTGAGCACTTTCAGAAACACACCTGAACAAGCCTCTCACCTCTGGGGCCTTGTATATCCATCTGCAGGGTTGAGTGGCAGGGAGATGACACAGGTCAGCCCCTGACCCCACCCCCACGACCAGTGCAACTCAAGTTCCCCTTCCAGGCCAGGCCACAGCTCTCTCACCCGCAGTTTCCTCTTGGGGCACCCTCAGCCCCACCCCACAGCTGGGCTGGCATTTCACTCCCTGACACAGAGACTGGACCCGCTCTGTCCTGTCAGATGCAGACATGGTGCCCCTGCTGCTGCTGCCCCTGCTGTGGGGGGGTGAGTGGGCCCAGGGAGGGGGGATGAGCAGATGGGGACAGGTGGGGGCTGCAACTGAGCCTCTGTGTCCCCTCAGGGTCCCCTACAGCAGCAGTGAGGCTATGAGCTCCGAGTGCAGGAATCGGTGAAGGTGCAGGAGGATCTCTTTGTCCACGTGCCCTGCTCCTTCTCCCACCTGTGGGGTTTGTGGTATTCCTCTGACAAACTCTACACCTACTGGTACCAGCATGGAAGCTATCTGGTGGCCACAAACAACCCACGTGAAACAGTGAAGAGAGAGGCCCAGGGCCGATTCCTCCTCGCGGACCCCAGCAACGGTGACTGTTCGCTGAGCCTCAGGGACGCCAGGACCAGTGACAGAGGAACCTACTCCTTCCGAGTGGAGAGAGGATATAATGAATATGATTACCCAAAGAAGCTGACTCTGCAGGTGACAGGTATGGCAGGGGCCTAGGAGAGGACACAGAGATGGGGGAGGGGCAGCGTCTTAGAACAGGAACAGGACACAGGGACACTCCCTGGCCCAGGCCTCGTAGTAACTAAGGTGGTCAGAATAGACACAGGACCTGAGGCAACTGGGGCCCCGAGGCACTGGTCCCCCTCAGGGTCACAATCTGGGTCCCCACTCCCTGGAGTCCAGGCATCTACCCCTCCCCTCCTCAGACAGGACAGAGAAACCTGACATTCACCTTCCTGAGCCTCTGGAGTCTGGCCGCCCAGCACACCTGGCCTGCAGCCTGCCGGGGTGCTGTGAAAGGGGAGGACCTCTCCTCTTCTCCTGGGTGGGGGCTGCTGTTGACTCCATGACACCCCAAATGCTCCCCTACTCGGTGCTCACCTTCACCCCGAGGCCCAGGGACCATGGCACCAACCTCACCTGTCAGGTGCAACGTGACAAACATTCAGTGGCTATGGAGAGAACCGTCCGGCTCAATGTCCTCTGTGAGTGCTGCAGGGAAGGCTGGGCCCTGCTGGTAGTGGGAGTGGTGTGTGTGTGCGCATGTGCGTGATGATTCTGAACTAACCTGAGAACACTCCTGTGTGGATCTGAGTGCGGGTGGGGGATGGGTCAGAGGACAGCAACCCCACTTTTCCCCTTCCCACCGCCCTCCTTGGGTTCAGGGTGACTTCCATCCACCCCTCCCCTCTGAATCGAGGCCCTGTCTTTCTGTCCCAGATGCTCCCCAGAACCTCACCATAGGCATCTCCTTCAGAAATATCACAGGTAGGTGGAACTTCCCCTCTCTGTAGCTGGGATCTTCCGTTGGGGCCACTGTGGAATAGAAGTGGCTGAGGAATCCAAATTTAAATGGGATCAAAAGACAAGGACAAGAATAACTATCATCACATTTTCTCACTTTTTGAGCGAGGGTGCTTGCACCTGTGTTCTGCATCCCGCCCGCCCCCGCCCTGCACTCTCTCCCCAAAGCCTTCAAGATTCTGCAAACAACCTCCTCCCTGCCCATCCTGGAGGGCGAGGCTGTGCGGCTGCTCTGTGTATCTGACAGCAACCCCCCTGCAGAGATGAGCTGGTTCCAAGGGTCCCCAGCCCTGAACGCCACCCTCATCTCCAGCACCACGACCCTGGAGCTGCCCCGCGTGGGGACTGCGGAAGAAGGGGAGTTCTCCTGCCAGGCTCGGAACCCGCTGGGCTCCCAGCATGTTTCCTTCAGCCTCTCTGTGCAGAGTGAGTTGCAGGACAGGTGCTGGGGGCAGGCTGCCTGATACATGTTTGGGCTGTGGGAGGGCTCTGAGACCCGGGGACACAACATCACCCCCTTCTGCTTTTCCCCAGGAAGCCCCCCTCCCTGCAGCTGTATGACTGAGGAGCAGCAGGGCTCCTGGCCCCTGGTCCTCACCCTGATCAGAGGGGCCCTCATGGGGGCTGGCTTCCTCCTCACCTATGGGCTCACCTGGCTCTACTACTCCAGGTGAGCAGGTCTCCATAGGGAAGTTCAGTGATTGACCCCGAGTTCCAGGTGGGCTGCGCTGTCCTGCCCTGCCTGTGGTTAGAACTAAAGTGGCTGGTCTGTGAGCTGAGATCTGTATTGTCCGCAGGTGTGGAGGCCACCAGAGAAAAAGGACGACATCCTGACTGATTCTCCCTCTTTGCCAAGACTGGACTAAGGTGTGGACATGGCATTTAGAGAGACAGTTGTGGGACTTCAATAACACCTTCTCCCTGGCAACTCTGGAGTCACCTATTTCTATTGTAACCCTGGGATTTTAATTTGTGCTATTAACTGAGTGACAACAAGGAGAGTCAATATCATTGACAGGAAACCTTTATTACTTTCATTTCCTGAGAGGGGGACCCACCGCACCAGGCAGGGCCCCTTGGGAAGCAGATTCAGGTGTGGGGAGCACAGCGAGAGCCTTTATTGGGGTTTCCATGGGAAATACAAGGGAAGGCAGCGTGAGCATTTAGGGTCAGCTGGGATGAATAAATCTGGGGTTCGGGCCTGTAGGGAGGTCTCTGTGTGTCTGGTCCCAGGTCCTGGGAGATTTAGGGCAGGCAGGGTGGCTGGGGACCATGGGCTCAGGGTAGGTTGGTCTGAAAGGCTGTTCCTGGCAGAGGTCTTGGCTGTCTTTGGCAACTGGGTGTCCCTGGGCAGAACTTCTCTCCTTGGCCTCAAAACTGATTATGGTATGAAAGCTTCATGAGATACAGAAAGCAGGAAATAAGTAATAACCACTCACTGACTGCCCTTGTTTCTGCCTGTGCCTCTCCCACTGGACTTGTCCTCTCTCTCTCTCTCTCGGTGCTGGTCCTGCCCACCCCCCACCTGCTCCTTCTCCAGTTCACTCCCTGAAGGGACGGAACTTGGGGCCTTATTCTCCCATTGCCCAGAAGTTACCTGGCTGACACCTGAGTATCTGGTCTCCCAAACTGCCCTGTCAGTGCAGACATCACACAGTAGAGGCAGGAACACAGCTCTTCTGTCCCAGTTCAAAGATGCCTACCTCATAATGATTAATATAAAACATCCCAACATTGAATTATAAATAAAAATTGTATGAAATAATAGAACGGAAAAATTGATTTTACTCTTTAGTGTCTGTGCTCAGTTTGTTGAGCAAAATCATGGGATTCTGAGACTGTCTGTGGTCAAGCTCCTGGCTCTGGGCCAAACCTGTACTGAATGCGAGCAGCAGGTTCATGCTTCTCCTCTAGGGGGCAGCACTGACTCTACATGCAAAACAGAATCCAGGTCTATTGTAGCTCTTGAAGGAAGGAGCAAATCCTCCGGTTTCCTGAGGACTCACCTCTCTCAGAGGTCAGGGTGGGGAACCAGATGGTATTTGTTTTCCTTGGAGAGAGGGTCCCCTTAGAAATGAATCTGAACATAAAATGCTGATGACAGCGTGTCCTTCAGAGGGCGGTCTTGGCCTTGGTTCTTCATCCAGGATTTGAATGAGCCAGACCCTTGCTGAGAGGTTGAGTTAGACAGACACCCTTCAGAATAGTCACAGGGATGGAAAGTGCAGCTCAGGGAATATAGACAATGATACTATAACAATTGTTTGGTGCCAAGTGGGCACAGGAAATGACCAGGTGATCACTTTGTAAGGTATATGACTGTGTAACCTTCATGTTGTACACATGAAACTAATACAACATAGTATTGAATGTGAAGTACAATGAAAAAATAAAATTTAAGTAAAAAAAAAAAAAAAAGACATCCTTCAGGCTGCTATGTTTTTCCTTGGTACATCAGTGCATCAGTCTTTTCAGTAACTCCCAAATGACATTGCTATGAGGGCCCAGCAGCTGAGGTAACAGTGTGCAGTAGGATTGCAATAAAGAGAAGATGGGGGAAGTGTACTGATAAACAACTTCAAAGTTGTGGCCCTTCTCGAGTGTGAAAATGGCAGCGTCTTCCCCCAGCTCATTAGTGTGGGTTCATGAGGACGGGCCCTGTGCTCTGAGGGGGTCAGCCTGGCCTCTCCTCTGCCCCTGAGCCCCGTTTCCCTGGAACAGGTTGTGGGGAATCTCCCTCCCTGCCCTCCGTCTGTACCTGTGGCTTGTGATGGCAACTTCCTCTCCTCTGTGCACCCCAGCTGTTCCTCACTGCTGACTGCGATGTGAATTGTGGGGACACAACCAAGGGAATCTGCTCTCTTTATTTCTTCGCTTGCACAAAACAGTCTTCTTTGCAATATCTGAGGAGTGTGGGGTGGGTGCGGGGTAGAGCTGAGTACATCTTGCTCACCTGCTCCCAGCAGCGTGGACTGACCCGGTTTTGTGAAGCCAGAGTTTTATATAAATGTTGAGATTGCTGCTTCAAAAAAATAAAATATATAGCACATATATATTTTTTTCTGAAATGAAAAGAACACATCACATCATGTCAGAAAAACTAAAATGCTGAAAATCAAAACATAAGAAAATTCAGAAAAAATACAGGCTGTTTTTATTAGCAGTGCGGCACCCCTGTCTGGCATACCTGCCTAACACCTGTTTCTAACAGTTTTTGACTGCTACTCACTGATTGCCTCTTTATAGGATTAAATCTGTCCTATAGGAATCAATGCTAATATTATATTAATAAACATGATTAGTTGTTATATTATAGTTATATTATATAGAGAATAGAAAGAGAAATCAGTATTTCCTCCGGCATGACTATTGACATCTCATTGTCTTCTGTATAGTTTCAGAAACGTTCTTTCAATCTCACGACTTGTTACTGGAATGTCTGCTTGTTTCACGTCTTTGTCATACTTGGAAATTGTTTGGGTTTTTCTTGATAGAATGAGAGAGACAGGAAGAGAGAGAGATGAGAAGCATTAACTTGTAGTTATGTCACTTTGGTTGTTCATTACTTACTTCTCAGACGTGCCTTGATGAGGTGGGGGAGAGGCGCCAGCCGAGCCAGTGGCCTTGAGCTCAGGTCAAGGACCCTGCGCTGCAGCTGTTGTGCCAGCGCTCAAGCCGGCAACCTCCGGATTTTGAACCTGTAACCTCAGCATCCTCGGCCGACGCTCTAGCTCTTGTACCACCACTGGTCACGCTGGGAAAAGGTTGATCACTTATTTTCTTTCGTAAAAGAGCAGTAGGAGTGCACGTTACTTCTACATATCTCTCAAGCCTCTGCTGGGGCTTTGAGATGGGACCGAGCCCTGAAAGAGGAGCTTCCTGAGCTTGAAGGTGGCAGATCTGCCGCTGTGCTGAAGTCCAACCCTTGGGGTCCCCGACGGATGTGACAAGATCTCCATTCACACATCCTATTTAGAGGGGACCCACGGGCCCTCGTTGCTTCCCAATGACCCTCACACACTTGAAGACCAACACTTGTGCATCCCACGTCCTCAAAAGCAATCAGATTAAAGGGACTTTAATGCTGAAATTTCCCCTGCGTTCCACCCTCGGCTGGAGCTGAGTCTGAATATTTTTCTCTCTGACAGCACTTGAGTGGTCACAGGAAATTTAAAGTTATCCTTTTTTAGATCATGCGGTAGTTTCAGCTGAAGGTTGGGTCACCCCATGTCACCAGGACAAGTTCTGACCACAATGACGACCTTGGTAACCTCTTCTTAACTTAAGCTGTAAGGTGAGCACTTTCAGAAACACACCTGAACAAGCCTCTCACCTCTGGGCCTTGTATATCCATCTGCAGGGTTGAGTGGCAGGGAGATGACACAGGTCGGTTTCTCAGCCCCCACCCCACCCCCACGACCAGTGCAACTCAAGTTCCTCTTCCAGGCCAGGCCACAGCTCTCTCACCCACAGTTTCCTCTTGGGGCTCCCTCAGCCTCACCCCACAGCTGGGCTGGCATTTCACTCCCTGACACAGAGACTGGACCCGCTCTGTCCTGTCAGATGCAGACATGGTGCCCCTGCTGCTGCTGCCCCTGCTGTGGGGGGGTGAGTTGGCCCAGGGAGGGGGGATGAGCAGATGGGGACAGGTGGGGGCTGCAACTGAGCCTCTGTGTCCCCCCCAGGGTCCCTACAGCAGCAGCGAGGCTATGAGCTCCGAGTGCAGGAATCAGTGAGCGTACAAGAGGGTCTGTTTGTCCACGTGCCCTGCTCCTTCTACCCACGGGGTTTGTGGTATTCCTCTGACAAACTCTACACCTACTGGTACCAGCACAGAAGCTCTCTGGTGGCCACAAACGACCCACGTAAAACAGTGAAGAGAGAGGCCCAGGGCCGATTCCTCCTCGCGGACCCCAGCAACGGTGACTGTTCCCTGAGCCTCAGGGACGCCAGGATGAGTGACAGAGGAACCTACTCCTTCCGAGTGGAGTTAGGATATAATGTACAACATGATTACCCAAAGAAGCTGACTCTGCAGGTGACAGGTATGGCAGGGGCCTAGGAGAGGACACAGAGATGGGGGAGGGGCAGGGTTTTAGAACAGGAACACTCCCTTAGACACAGGGACACTCCCTGACCCAGGCCTCATAGTACCTAAGGTGGTCAGAACAGACACAGGACCTGAGGTAACTGGGGCCCCGAGGCACTGGTCCCCCTCAGGGTCACAATCTGGGTCCCCACTCCCTGGAGTCCAGGCATCTACCCCTCCCCTCCTCAGACAGGACAGAGAAACCTGACATTCACCTTCCGGAGCCTCTGGAGTCTGGCCGCCCAGCACACCTGGCCTGCAGCCTGCCGGGGTGCTGTGAATGGGGAGGACATCGCCTCTTCTCCTGGGTGGGGGCTGCTGTTGACTCCATGACACCCCAAATGCTCCCCTACTCGGTGCTCACCTTCACCCCGAGGCCCAGGGACCATGGCACCAACCTCACCTGTCAGGTGCAACGTGACAAACATTCAGTGGCTGTGGAGAGAACCGTCCGGCTCAATGTCCTCTGTGAGTGCTGCAGGGAAGGCTGGGCCCTGCTGGTGTGTGTGCGTGTGTGCGTTTGTGCATGCATGTGTGTGTGTGTGTGTGTGTGTGTGTGTGTGTGTGTGTGTGTGTGTGATGCTAAACTAACCTGAGAATTGTCGTGCATGGATCTGAGTGCAGGTGGGGGATGGGCCAGAGGACAGCAACTCCACCATTCCTGTTCCCAACACCCTCCTTGGGTTCAGGGTGACTTCCATCCACTCCCTCCCTCTGAAGCGGGGCCATGTCTTTCTGTCCCAGATGCCCCCCAGAACCTCACCATTGGCATCTCCTTCAGAAATGTCACAGGTAGGAGGGACCTTGCCTTTCTGGGGCTGGGATCTTTTCTTGGGGCTGCTGTGGAATGGGGGTGGCAGAGGAATCCAAGTTTGAATGGGATCTTATGAGAAGGACAAGAATAAATTTCATTATCCTCCCTCACCTCTTGAGGGTGGTCAGCAGCACCTGTGTTCCAGACAGTGGGGGGATTCAAATATCATAATTTAACAACCGGTTCTCTGCCCTAGGGACTGTTTGAAGTAAAAAAAATAAAATGATATTCCTAAAGGTAGTTTGTTTTTTATGCACTTAATACTTAAACAAGAACAACAAAAAAGGCACACAGAACTAGATCATGTTATGAGTTTTAAAATGTTAATGAAAAATATTAAATGATACCTGATAAAAACAATAAACCTGTTATTTAAGACATTTCCATATTGCTTCTTTTTGTAATTTAAAAAAAATTTTAATGAGTATATAGGTTTCAGTTAAACATTGCTACATCATGTGAACTTGTTGATTATGTTGTGTGTCCATCACCCAAAGTCAAATAATTTTCTGTGATCTCTTTACATGTTTCCCCCACCCTCCCCCATGTTCCACACCCCCCTCCCCCTGGCAACTACTTCACTTTTATCTCTGTCCTTGAGTCTCAGTTTAATATCTCACCTATGTGTAAAATCATAAAGTTCTTAGCTTTCTCTGATTTACTTATTTCACTCAATATAATGTTCTCAAGGTCCATTCATGTCTTAAATGTCACTATGTCATAATTTCTTATGGTTGAGTAGTATTCCATTGTATATATGTTACCACATCTTCTTTGCCCAATCTTCTGTTGGGGACACTTTGGTTGTTTTAATGTGTCTTTATGTGCCAGTTTTTCAAGGTTTTGGTGTAGATACCCAGTAGAGGGATTGCTGGGTCATATGATAGTTCTATTCTTAGTTTTTTTGAGGAACCACCATAATTTCTTCCATAATGGCTGTACTAATTTGCATTCCCACCAGCAGTGAATGAGGGTTCCTTTTTCTCCACAGCTCCTTCAACACTTGTTATTATCTGTCTTGTTGATAATAGCCAAACTAACAGGTGTGAGGTGGTATCTCATTGTAGTTTTGATTAGCATTTCTTGAATAGCTAGTGAAGATGTATCTGTATACATCTTCATGTATCTGTATACATTTTCATGTATCTGTTGGCCATTTGTATGTCCTCCCAGGAGAAGTGTCTGTTCAGGTCCTCTCTCTCTTTTTTTTTTCTTCCAGAGACAGAGAGAGAGTCAGAGAGAGGGATAGATAGGGACAGACAGACAGGAATGGAGAGAGATGAGAAGCATCAATCATCAGTTTTTCATTGCAACACCTTAGTTGTTCATTGATTGCTTTCTCATATGTGCCTTGACCAGGGGCCTTCAGCAAACCGAGTAACCCCTGCTTGAGCCAGTGACCTTGGGTCCAAGCTGGTGAGCTTTGCTCAAACCAGATGAGCCCGCACTCAAGCTGGCGACCTCGGGGGCTCGAACCTGGGTCCTCCGCATCCCAGTCCGATGCTCTATCCACTGTGCCACCACCTGGTCAGGCTCCTCTCTCCTTTTTTTAATTGGATTGTTTGCTTGTTTGTTGCTGAGCTTTGTGAGTTCTTTATATATTTTGGATATTAACCCCTTATTGGAACTCTTGTTTGCACTATCATCTTCCATTTAGTTGGCTGCCTATTTGTTGTTGTTTTTTTTGTCAGTTTCTTTTGTTGTGCAAAAGCTTTTTAGTTTGATAAAGTGCCATTCATTTATTTTTTGCCTTTACTTCCTTTGTCTTTGGGGTCAAATTCATAAATTGTTCTTTAAAGTCAAGGTCTATGAGTTTAGCACTTATGTTTTCTTCTATGTAATTTATTGTTTTCGATCTTATGTTTAGGTCTTTGATCCATTTTGAATTAATTTTTGTGCAGTGGGACAAACTGTAGTTAAGTTTCATTGTCTGCATGTGGCTTTCCAATTTTCTCAGCACTATTTACTGAAGAGGATTTCTTTTCTCCATTGTGTGCTTTTTGCTCCGTTGTCGAAAATTATTTGTCCATATATGTGTGGTTTTATATCTGGGCCCTCTATTCTGTGCCATTGGTCTGTATGTCTGTTTTTCTGTCAATATTATGCTCTTTTGATTATTGTGGCTCTTGTAGTATAATTTAAAGTCAAGTAGTGGATACCTTTGGCTTTATTCTTTTCCCTCAAAATTGCTTTGGCTATTTGGATTTTTTTATGTTTCCATACATACCTGGTAAATTTTTGTTCTATTTCTTTAAAAAATGACATTGGTATTTTTATGGTGATTGCATTAAATTTGTATATTGCTCTGGTTAATATGGCCATTTTAACTCTGTTGATTCTTCCATTCCATGAACATGGAATATTTTTCCATTTCATTGTGTCTTTTTCAATTTCTTTTTATAATGTTTTGTAGTTTTCAATATACAAATTTAACTTTGTTTATTCCTAGATATTTTATTTTTGTTGTTGCAATAGTAAAAGAAAAAAATTTTTTTTTTGGTTCGGTTTTCGAAGTTTCATCGTTGGTGTATAGAAAAGCAATAGACTTTTGTATACTGATTTTGTATTCTGTGACTTTACTGTATTGGTTTGTTTCTAATTATTTTTCAGTGAAGTCTTTGGGGTTTTCTATATACAAGATAAAGATAATGTCAGCTGCAAAAAGTGATAACTTTACTTCTTCTTTCCTGATATGAATGTCTCTTACTTCCTTTTCTTGCCTGATTGCTCTGGCTAAAACTTCCAGAACTATGTTGAATAAGAGTGGAGAAAGTGGGTATCCTTGTCTTGTTCCTGATTTGAGAGAAAAAGCCTTCATATTTTCACCATTTAGTATAATATTAGCTGATGGTTTGTCATATACAGCCTTTATTATGTTGAGGGACTTTCCTTCTATTTCAACTTTATTGAGTGTTTTAAAGGGATGTTGTATCTTATCAGATGCCTTTTCTGCATCTATTGATAAAATCATATGGTTTTTGGTTTTGTTTTGTTGATGTGGTGTATTAACTTGATCAATTTTGTATGTTGAACCTTTCTTGTGCTCCTGGAATGACTCCCACTTGATCGTAATGCGTTATTTTTTTAAAATGTGTTGTTGTATTCAATTTGCTAGTATTTTCTTGAGGATTTTTGCATAAGTATTTATTAGAGATATTGGTCTATGGTTTTCTTTTTCTGTGTTGTCCCTGCCAGGTTTTGGTATCAAGGTTATGTCGGCCTCATAAAATGTGTTAGGGAGTATTGCTTCTTCTTCTATTTTTTAGAAGACAATGAGGAGGATAGGTATCAAATCTTTGAATGTTTGGTAGAATTCACTAGAGTAACCGCCTGGTCCTGGACTTCTATTTTGGGGGAGGTTTTTAATTATTAGTTTTATTTCTTCCCTGCTTATATGTCTATTTAGGTTTTCCACTTCTTGATTTAGACTAGGAAGATTGTATAGTTGTAGGAATTTATCCATTTCCTCTAGGTTGTTGAATCTGCTGACATATAATCTTTCACAGTATTCTACTATGATCCTTTGTATATTCATGATATCTGTGGTAATTTATCCTCTTTAGTTGGATTTTGTTTATATGAATCCTTTCTCTATTTTCCTTAGTGGGTCTAGCCAGTAGTTTTTCAATTTTATTTATCTTTGCAAAGAACCAGCTCTTTGTTGCATTAATT
This sequence comes from Saccopteryx leptura, assembly GCF_036850995.1. Taxonomy (NCBI): domain Eukaryota; kingdom Metazoa; phylum Chordata; class Mammalia; order Chiroptera; family Emballonuridae; genus Saccopteryx; species Saccopteryx leptura. The sequence goes on from NC_089505.1 coordinate 69,652,284, forward strand.
TTTTTCTATACTTTTTCTGTTCTCTATTTTACTTAGTTCTGCTCTCATTTTTACTATTTCCTTTCTTCTGCTGACTTTGGGTTGCCTTTGTTTTTTATTTTCTACTTCTTTAAGATTTGATGTTAGGTTCTTTACTAGAGATCTCTCTTGTTTCTTGATATAAGCCTATAATGATATAAACTTCCTTCTTATTCCTGCTTTTGCTACATCCTAGAAATTTTGATAAATTGTATAGTCATCTTCATTTGTCTGTATATGTCTTTTGATCTCTGCTTTTATTTCTTCTTTGACCCAGCCATTTTTTAGAAGTAGGTTAATTCCCACTTTTCTGTGGGTTTCTTTACTTTCTTTTCTGCAGTTGAATTCTAATTTCAAAGCCTTATGGTCAGAAAATATAGTTGGTATAATTTCAATCTTCCTGAATTTGTTGATGTTAATGTTGTGGCCCAGCATATGGTCTGTCCTTGAGAATGTTCCATGCACACTGGAGAATAATGTATAATATGATATTTTGAGATGAAATGACCTGTAACTATTATGTCCATTTGGTCCAGTGTGTTGTATAAGGCTGATATTTCTTCATTGCTTTTCTGTTTCGATGATCTATCTAAAGGTGCAAATGGTGTGTTGAAATCTGCAAGTATGAATGTGTTTTTGTCTGCTTTTATTTTTAGATCAATTAATAGATGTTTTATATATTTTGGTGCTCCCTGGTTCAGTGCATATATATTAAGAAGTGTTATGTCTTCTTGATGCAGTGAACCCTTTATCATTATAAAATGTCCACCGTTGTCTCTAGATACTTTTGTTGTCTTGAAGTCAGCATTGTCAGATATGAGAATGGCTACTCCTGCTTTTCTTTAGATATTATTTGCTTGGAGAATCATTTTCCAACCTTTCACCTTGAGTCTACTTTTGTCATTGCAGCTTTGATGTGTCTCTTGAAGGCAGGATATGATTGGGTTTTGCTTTTTGATTTAAGCTGCTACTCTGTGCCTCTTTATTGGTGAGTTCAGTCCATTTACACTTAGGGTAATTATTGACACTTGAGAATTTCCTATAACCATTTTATGTTTTGTTTTCTAGTAGCTCTGTGTCTTGTTTGGTTCTTCTCTTTTGTGTTTCTGTCAGTTGTTTTTGTTTTGTGGTATTTCATACTTCTTTCCCGTTTTTTTTATTTTATTTTTTTAAGCTATGTGTTTCAGTAGTGCTTTTTTTGTGGATGATTACTATTAGGTTATTAAGAGAAAAAGTGTCATATGTATAAGAGTCCTTTGTCTTATGAGTGCTCCTGCACTCTCCCACTTGCTACTTCAGATTTTAATCCTTTTATTTTTTATGTTATTGCTGTCACAGATTATCCTTGTTTTTATTGTGAGCTTGTTGGAGCTTCTGCATATAGTTTTGATTTGTTTTGTTCTTTGTGTCTGGTTGAATAACCACTTTGAGTATTTCCTGCAGTGGGGATTTTCTGGTGATAAATTACCTCAGCTTCTGTATGTCTGCAAAAGTTTTTATTTCTCCTTCATATTTGAAGGGTAACTTTGATGGATATAGTATTCTTGGCTGGTAATTCCTCTTTTTATACTATGAATGTTTGAGTCCACTCTCTTCTGGCTTGTAGAATTCTTGCTGAGAAGGCTGATGATAACCTATTAGGCTTTCCTTTATATGTTATGTTCTTCTTTTCCTAGCTGCCTTAAGGATTCTTTCTTTGTAATTGTTTTTGACAATTTTATTACAGTGTGCCTTGGAATAGGTATGTTTGGGTTGAGGTAACTTGGCATTCTGTTTGCTCCTTGGTTTGAAGCTCTAACTCCACAGGCTCGGGAAATTCTCATCAATTATTTGTTTAAATAGGCTCTCCAGTCCCTTCTACCTCTCTTGTTTTTCTGATATACCCATTTTTTTTATATTGCTCTTTCTGATGGAGTCAGACCATTCTTGAAGAGCTATCTCATTTATTAAATTTGTGAGTCTCTCCTCTTCTCTCTGTAGCATCTCTAGTTACCTGTTTTTTATATCAGATTCTTTCCTCTATCTGGCTTGTCTTATTAGCTAAATTTGATACCTCCATCTTCAATTCATCTATTGAGTTCTTCATCTGTGTTTTTAAAGTTTCAATCTCCTTTCTGAGCTCACTATGTTGCCTATCGGTGTTTTCTCACATCTCATTGAATATTTTCACAAGTTCAATTTTGAATTCTTATCATTTAACTCCGTGGTTTCCATATGATTGAGACTTTTTTTCTGGAAATTTTTCATTTTCTTTCTGAACTAAGTCTCTGTCTTGTGTAACCATGATATTTGATTTCTTCTTCCCTGATGGCATTTGAGAGTGGTATGATTAAGAACCTTAATTAAAAATAACTAAAAAATGAAAAATTAAATAAAAAATACAGTAAAAATATAAAAATATTATGACAAGTAAAAAGAAAAACCACAGAAAACAAGAACTGAAAACAAAGAAACAAAAAACAAACAAAACACAAAAAAATAAGAATAGGAAATATAAAAATTAAAGAAAATGCAATTGCAAAGAAAAAGAGAATAAGAAGAAATAAAAGGAAAAAACAGAAAATGGAGAAAAATAAAGGAAAAATAAATTTTTATTTTGAAAGGTTTCTTCCTGTAGGTGTTGCTTTATTACAAATTTTAGCTCTGTGAAGATCCTGGGTTGTCCTCTGCTGAGATGTTGCTGTCGCAATGCTGATGCATTGGTGGGCGAAGTGTGTTGTGAGGGTTTTATGGCTTTGGCTTTATGACTTTATGGCTCTAACAGTGGCATCTCAGACCTCGGGGTGCTCCTCCCAAAGTCTCAACAGACCCAGGGACCAAACATAGAGCACCTCTGTTCTTCAGGGGAGAGAGTGGCTCTAGAGAACTAGCTGTGGGGTTTGTCTCTGCCAAGTATAAGGAGAGATCAGGAGTATCTCTCATGCCGCTAGTACTCTAACATCCAAATTGAAATGGATCCCACATTGCTTCTTGAGCTGGGAACACCGGTGTACTCTTATTATCTCAGGAGAATTTTGGGTGTAACAGAAAGCTGAAACAAATGATAGCTTGTCACCGTCTGTTTGTTGGGAACTTTTTCTCTTTACATTATATGTTTGTTTACTACAGTAACAAGTGAGAGGGAATCAAAATGTACTATTTCATCAAAGGTATAATGAGTTTTATGAAATAAATAAATTATACAAGCATAGTTCTGACAATTTTTTTCACCTATGGATGGAATAAATATTACTACTACAGCTTAGAATATGTTGTTGCACAGATAATCATTAAAAAAAGTAAGGAATGTAAATTTGTGATTTCCACATTGGGCAGCTGCCCAGGCACCCACCTTAGAGAGAACCTTGATTGCAAGTGCCATTTTAACAACCGGCTTGCCAAACTCAACAAAAAGTTAGGTATCAGTTCTGCCAAACTGGTGCAAGCTGGTGGAATCCCATCACTGATTTCACCTCTCTCTCTCTCTCTCTCTCTGCATTTCTATCCCCAAAGCCTTCAGGATTCTGCAAACAACCTCCTCCCTGCCCATCCTGGAGGGTGAGGCTGTGCAGCTGCTCTGTGTGGCTGACAGCAACCCCCCTGCAGAGCTGAGCTGGTTCCGGGGGTCCCCAGCCCAGACCACCACCCCCATCTCCAGCACCGCGACCCTGGAGCTGCCCCGTGTGGGGACTGCGGAAGAAGGGGAGTTCTCCTGCCTGGCTCGGCACCCGCTGGGCTCCCAGACTCTCTCTCTCAACCTCTCTCTAGTCTGTGAGTGTGTGACCCCTGGGGTTAGATCACCTGGGTCCTTCGGAGGTTAGAGGCACAGCTGACCCTGCTCCTCCCTCCCCACAGACCCCCCGCAGCTGCTGGGCCCCTCCTGCTTCTGGGAGGACGAGGGTCTGCACTGCAGCTGCTCCTCTCGAGCCCAGCCGGCCCCCTCCCTGCACTGGCGGCTGGGGGCGGAGCTGCTGGAGGGGAACCACAGCAATGCCTCCTGCAGGGTCACCTCCCACTCAGCGGGGCCTTGGATCAACAGCTCCCTGAGCCTCAGCCAGGACCTCAGCGCCGGCCTCAGACTCAGCTGCGAGGCCAGCAATGTCCACGGGGCCCAGAGCGCCACTGTCCTGCTGCTGTCAGGTCAGGGTGTCTAATGGGGGACAGGCTTAGGGAGAGAGGAGTGGGTCACAGAGAAGATGGAGCCGGGTGAGGGGCTGGGCCTGGACGGGGTGATTGCTAGGACAGGGCCCTCCATCTCCTGCAGGAACAGAACCTACACTGGGTTCTGCAAGGAGGTACGGAGACAGGAGACTGAATCATGTGGTGGGTGGTCTCACCCTCGACCTTCTTCTCTGCAGGGAAGTCCGTGTCCCAGGCGGGAGTGGTTCCTGCGGCTCTTGGAGGTGCTGGTGTCATGGCCCTGTTGTCCCTGTGTTTGTGTCTCCTCTTCTTTTGCATGTAAGCCTGTGTCCGGGGGATACAGGGAGCTGTGTTGTAGAGCGTATGAAAGAAGTCACTGATTGCTACAAAAATGAAGTTCAGTGCATGCAGAAGGGGCTGCTTTGGGAGGTGAATGAAGTAACAGCTTTATTTAGAGAAAATCTCCATATATTTTAAGTGTAATATGCAATAGCTTTTAGTTCAGTCACATAGTTGTGCATCCATCACCACAATTTAAAATTTTTACGTTAGCCCTCAATGAAAAAATAAAGGAAGGGAGGGAGGGAGGGAGGGAGGAAGGAAGGGAGGGAGGGAGGGAGGGAGGAAGGGAGGGAGGGAGGGAGGGAGGAAGGAAGGGAGGGAGGGAGGGAGGGAGGGAGGGAGGGAGGGAGGGAGGAAGGAAGGAAGGCCACATCCCCTAACTGTCATCCCACCTCCATCCCCGGAGGGAGGGAGGGAGGGAGGGAGAGAGGGAGGGAGGGAGGGAGGAAGGAAGGAAGGAAGGAAGGAAGGAAGGAAGGAAGGAAGGAAGGAAGGAAGGAAGGAAGGCCACATCCCTTAACTGTCATCCCACCTCCATCCCTGCCCCAGCCCCAGTCACCACTGACCGATGTCCTGTCTCAGGACCTGCCCATTCTGCACAGTTCATGTGAATGGACTCATATAATACATGGTCCTTTGTGACTGACTTCTTTCACAGAGCATGGTATTGTCAAGGCTCATGTGCCAATACTTTATTTATTTTTATTTCCAAATAATATTCCATGGTATGGACAGGGGACATTTTATTTGTCTATTCATTCACTGATGAAATTTGGTTTGCTTCTATTTTTTGGTTATCACAAATTTCACTGTTGTGATCACTCACGTAAAAGTTTCTGTGTGTAAGTGTCTTTTAATGATAAAAATTCAGGCTTTGCCAAATGACTGATCATCCAGGGGGACTGAATACTCACTTGCATGTCAGGGGGTCTCCGAATCTGGTCTCAATGTCTAGATGTCTCACTCATCTTGTCAGGGAGAGGGGGCCCCTGCCCACCTGTGCCTGAGCCACTCTGGCTGCTGACTTCTTCCCTTAGAGTGAGAGCCCGCAGGAAGCAGGCGGCCGGGAGACCCAAGGTCAGAGATGGTGAGGACCCTGTCATGGGCACAGTCACCTGGGTGAGTGGTGGGGGTGTCTTCTCATGCAATGTGGGGGGCCGGGCATGTTTGTTCAATGAGTCCAGACTGAGCTCCTCAGCATCTCCCCAAACCTGCCCCTCTGTGGTCAGCTGGACAGACAGCTGGGAGCTGACTTCCCCTTCATTTCCCAGAGTCCATGGTCAGCCTCCTGCCCACCCTGCTGACCACTGAGACAACCTCACCTCTTTGCTGGGTACAGGCTGCCAGAACTATCACCCCAAAACTGTTACATCATCCCCATTCTGGGCATGTTACTTCACCTCTCCTCACCTCAGTTTTCTGATCTGTAAATGGGGATGAGTATATCATACTGGGTTTTTGTGAATATGAATGTGATTAGTAAGCCCCTGATGTGGTCTAATCAAGTGTAATATTACAAATTTAAATGAGTTCATAAGAAATGTGTGTGGACTATGAGGTTAAATGAAAGACTTTCATCAGTCCAACTTCCCCATGGGACCATGTCTGCCTTATTCTTCTCTGACACCTTCTCTTCTCTACACTCAGAGTTCCAAGCAAAAGCCTGGCCCAGGCAGGCCCCCAGACCAAGTGTCACTTGCTGGGGATTTTTCTCCATCAGAGAAGCAGCAAGAACTCCACTACGCTAACCTTAGCTTTCACGGGATGAAGCCACGTGATATTCAGGACCAGGAGGCCACCAGCTCCGCTGAGTACTCAGAGATCAAGCAGACAAGCAAGTGAAGACCCATTCAGAGCTCAGTCCTGGCCACAGGCATCACGGCCTCTTTGGAGGAAGAAGTCAGGAGTAGTTACTTGTGATATACTGTGATGCAGCAGGAGGAGACCTTGTGACAATATCAACATTAACTCCTGTGTGAGCGTCCCCAGGCAGGGCAGAGAAGACAGGTGACGGGATGACAGGGACTTGGGCTCACATGCAGGCTTCAGTGCTTCCTAAGGCATTGTCATCCAGCAATTGACTTCATTTCTCTGTTTCTCAGTTTCCCATTCTGTACAGCAGAGATCATACATCCATCTCAAAGGTGTTTGTGAGCATTAAATAAATTAACACACAGAAATCAATCAACAGGGATCCTGTCACATGGCATGTCCTCAGGGCTTGATGGTCTCTCTTTTTTTGAACAGAAAGTTTGTGCTGGCAGGTTCTCCTGAAGCCAACTGTGACCAGGCACAGAGAACAGGGTAGTCAGCATAGTGTCATTTTTCATCCTAGAACTGCTAAATCCTCCCCAGGAAACCGCAAGCCCCTTGGCCTGGTGTTAAGTTCATGACATGGTATCTTATCATCTTTCTGGGGTCATCTCACCCCACTTCCCCTGTCCATTGTTTTAGCACCTCCTGACTTCCAGCCCCTTCCCTGTCCCATTATGGGCCCCACAGAGATCTTTCCAACAGCCCGTTTACTGTACGCAAATATTGAATAGGTATTTCATCTTCAAAAAGAATTTATTCAGGAGAAAAGAAAGGGTTGAGATGCAGTCCGTTTAGCTATGGCCAGAAACATGCACAGATGGGGCTAGGAAGAAGCAGGAAGGAAGCCCTTTCTACAGAGGGGAAGAGGAAGTTCAGGGAAAGGGGCCATTGAGACCACAGAGCTTCGCTATAACCATAGAGTTTTCCTGTAGGGTTCTCAGCACTACATATGGTGTGAGAGCTCCCCATATAGGCCTTCCTGATTCTTGTGTTGGTTAAAGTCTACATGTTAAATTTAAACAAGCCAGAGAACAAGCATATATCTACTACTCACCCGCCCTCTCTTCCTGGCCTTTGTTTCTTAAAATTTCCATTCTGGCTCCTAAAATGTCTTTGTAACTTGAGAGTCCTCTCCTGGAGGCCATGCCACAGTGCTTTTGTCCTGCATGCACCATCCTGTCCTTCTCACCTGAGTTCATGGACAGACGGGTTGAGAGAGTGGACTGAAAAAAGAGCTCATAATCTTAGGCTCAGTAAGAAATTAGCAATAGTAATAAAATGGAAGAATTATAATGATACACTGTGATGAAGGTATGTGAATGTGGTTCCTCCCTCTCTCAGACTAGCTTCTTGGCCTGTGCTCACCCTTCTTCCTGTGCTGATGTGAGATGACACAATGCCTATGTGATGAGGTAATGATGTAAGCATTGTCACCTACGTTAGGCTACTGTGAGGGTGACTTGAACACAGGCACCCGGATCCTGCAGCAGTTGATCAGATAACCTAGACAACTACTCAGTGACAAACAAGTGCGTAGTAACAAGTATGTAGCATGGAGATGCTGGACAAATGGATAGTCCAGGCAGGACAGACCAGGACAGCAGGAGATTCATTATATTATTCAGAACATTGTAAAATTTGAAACATAAATTGTCTCTAGATTTTTCCATTTAGTATATTTTGTACCATGGTTGACCACCAATAACTGAAACCCTGCAAAGCACAACTTGTGGGTAAGGGGGGACGACTGTAATAAACTGTTTTGGGGGGTATTTTTTTGAAGTAAGAAGTGGGGAGGGGATGGTGGAGAGACAGACTCCCGCATGCGCCCAACCGTGATCCACCCGGCATGCCCACCAGGGGGTGATGCTTGACCCATCTGGGGCTTTGCTCCATTGCAACTGGAGCCATTCTAACATCTGAGGCAGAGGCCATGGAGCCATCCTCAGCACCCGGGCCAACTTTGCTCCAATGGAGCCTTGGCTGCAGGAGGGGAAGAGGGAGATAGAGAGGAAGGAGAGGGGAAAGGGTGGAGAAGCAAATGGGCGCCTCTCCTGTGTGCCCTGACCGAGAATCAAACCTAGGACATCCACACACCAGGCTGAGGCTCTACCGCTGAGCCAACTGTCTAGGGCTTAAATTTTTTTTCTTTTCAAAGTTCTTTGATGGTTGTTGCTGAAGCGTGTGATATAATCCCAGTAAGAACCACAGGGCTGGTCCAGCCACATTGGCTTTGCTTGGGGACATGTCTGTGGAGGAGGCCACAAGTAGTATGGGCCCAGGTGAGTGCCCCAGTGACACAACAGCACCCAAACTCAGATAATTTCTTTCCTAGACTTTAGAAAGTGTTCCCGAGGGACGAAGTGGACATTCCCGGTGTGAGCCTGGAGCACATGGGTTCCCCTCATCCAGTACACAGAGCCCGTTTTCAGTGCAGTAAGAAGTTGAATAGTGACTCTTGTTTTTGTAATAACAGGTTAAATCATTCTTCTCAAAACTTTTGCTAAAAATAACAAAATCCTTTGAAAAAAAGTAAATAGAAAAAATAAAATCCTCATTTTAAAAGGAGAGAATAACTGAAAAGAAACAGAAACCTATTTGGCTAAATTTTAGGAGAAAGCTTAAATCCAGAAAATTAGGCAGAATATCTAAGCCAAACATAGCAAATTTTCCAATGGCATTTGCCCATCATATGAGCTTTGGTTGTGGCCTTTAGGCCTGGAAATGAAAGTTAGGACTGGCCCCGTCCAAGGTGGGGAGTTTCATAGGAGACCATTTCCACTTTGAGTTTAAATGAGGGTGAGGCTGAGTCAAACAAAATGAGAGACAGGGAGAAAATTTAAGCAGCAAATAAAGAAAAAAAAAAGATTGCTTTAAAAACAGGAACAATGTTGTTAATTTATCAGTAGCAGCGATGGAAAGCAGAAGAAAGAAAATAGTATTTTTGAATATCACTTTATAATTTATACTCAGTAGTGATCATTAAAAATGAAGAAGTGCCCTGGCTGAATGGCTTGGTTGGTTGGTTGGAGTGCCATCCTGAAGCACAGAGGTTGCTGGTTCAATCCCCGGTCAGGGCACATACAGGAGCAGCTCAATGTTCCTGTCTCTCTCTCTCTCTCTTAAGTCAATAAAATAAATACTTTTTTAAAATGAGGAAGCAATAGAGATCTTTTAAAACAAATAAATGGGGTTGTCTGTAGAAGAAAAATGTGGTTTTTAAATTTCTGACAAAATAACAGCTAAGCACAAAGTGGTTGTGGTAGGATAAGTGGGTATGTATTTCCTAATACTTACACATCATCTAGGAGGAGAGACAGGTTTTCATTTACTAAAACTTGAAGAAGCTAATTCTGCATGCAGTAATTTTGGTGCTAGTGACTCTACGAATAGAATCAGAATGTGTAACTTATGAACTAGAAGTATGTGAAACTGTACTGTGAAAAACTTAGTAAATTAAAAGAAGACAACAATAAAGAGATAAAGTCTTGCGGAATTGTTGGCACATGTATGGCATAAATATAACATGTATACTTATGTTAAATGCAATTGAATAAACACACTTCAGTTAAGTAACGAAGGTTGGCTTGGATTAGCATTCCAGTCTATGCTCTTTATAATATAAGTGTCTAAAGTATAAGGATAGCAAATGTCAACAGTCAAAGGAGACAAAATTATACACAAGGCCAACAGTAATAAAAAGAAAGCTGGAGTAGTCCTATTAGGGTCATATAATATACACATTTATACATTATTCCATTTATATGAAGTTCTAAAACAACTCTCTCATTTAAAAATAGATATGCAGGTGGTATGCTTATAAGGCAAAGGCAGGAAAATAAATGACCCCAAATGTTAATATGGTGCTAACCCACAAGAGGCTTCGATAGATGGGAAACAAAGAAATTCTGAGGTTCCTGGGAAGACTTCATGTTTCTTGACTTGAGAAATGATCACCTAATGTCAACTATAAATATATACTTATATAATATAAACTCTATTTATAAGATATTATACTAAATATTAATAATATTTATATATAATATATTATTGTTGTATATAAATTACTATATAATAAATTACAATATATTATTATGTATAAATATATACTAATAATATTTATAATACATATTTATATAACATAAGCCATAAGAAATAATACATAAGGTTTATACAATATGAACTATAAATATATGTGAAAATATTTTAAGCTAGGAAATATCTCATGTTGCAATGGTCATATCTTGCTGAAAAAATTTGAAGGAAGAATAACATTATTAAAAGGAATAGTTACAGAAAGTTAATAGGAAACACCCTTCTTGCCAAAAATCTTGATGGATGTGACAACACTAAAATTGACAACATGTGGCGAAGGAAAATTCAAATGCCACTAATAGATGACTGGAAGGCCATATCAGCAACGTGTAACAGCAAGGAAAGGTCATTGGATTATGGGTAAACAGAAGAGAATACCAGTTGGAAGGACCTCTCTGAGTAAAGGCCAGGAAATCTGGCATAGCCTGTCTAGTCCTGAAATTGTGAGGGGAGGTGTGGCTAGCACTGGGTAAATGCTGGAGACCCGTTCATCCTGGTAGAAATGGAACAGTCCAGATTCCCAAAGGGCCTTCCCATCCTCACAAAAGCCCCAAGGTCCCCTTGGCAATGGTGTCCTGTTGCGTTATACAGATAAGGAGAGTGAGGCTCCACAGAATGTCCTCTCATATTTGCTTTGTTCACTTCTGCATGTCTAGCACCTTGCACAGTGCATAGCCAAGGCGAATGCTCAGATTTATTTATAGTGTTCCCAGTGGCCTAGCCTCCCCACAAATTCAGAATATTTTGTAAGGTGAACTCCTATACAGCCAGTACCAGGGAGAAAGCACACAGACAGCTAGCATAGTGTCCAGCCTGTGGGCAGTAAACACATTTGATCGGTATTTCTTCTTGTCATTATCAGCATCTGCAGATTGTTCTTCCTCATGTCCGGCTACCGGCCCAGCCCCCTGCTTCCGGCCCAGCTCCCTGCTTCTGCTTAGCTAGATTAACCATCCCCCCAAACTGCCCTCTCTGTAGTCACATGGAGATCTTAATTTTTAATGGTTACCTGACTAGCTTGGTGGATCCCCTAAGATATGTAGCAATTCATTGGGGAAAATTCCTCTTTCAGGGACAGTTCAGTGGCAAATACTTAGTGGAATACACCCCTTCCACCCCAAACGTGTGGAGTGAGCACGTTGCTCGCACCACAAGTTTGAAAGAATAAGGCCACCAGAGGGGTGAGAGGAAAAGCGTGGAGATGAGCCCAGCCCACTCCCACGCCTTCTTCTGACTCTTCCCAAGAGGGAACCAGCCTTCCCGAAGACCCTCCGACTTAGGTGCCCTGCTGGCCCAAGGCTCAGGTCCTTCTGCCTATAAATTGGGGTCTTGGGCCGAGTTGAATCCAGGTGTGCACCAGAACCATGGACAGCGCCGACTCTTTGAGGAGGAGCTCCCAGGTCTGGCAGGGTGGATGGTGCGCCCCCTGGAGGCAAAGCCTTGACCTGTCTCATGAGGATGTAAGGCTCGGATTCAGGCTGGTGACATTCTGTCCCACAGAACATAGATGCAGCCAAACTGCTCCTCAGCCTCCGCCTGAACAAACGCTCATTCTAAGGAAGAGGAGACTTAGCTTCAGAAACACATGCATTTCTCAGAGGCCATTGGGTTCCTTATGCCTCAGGGCTGACTCTACCCTCACCCCCTCCAAAACTCTTCTATGTCACACTGCTGCCCTTCCTCCTCTTACAGCAGTAGGTTGATCTTTTGGTCTTGCTTTTAATCCCTTCCTTGTACTGTCATGGAGCTCTGGATAATAGAAGGCATGATCTGTCATTCTTTTCTGTGCCTGACAGTATGCCAAAGTCCGATTCAGCTCAAATGAAGAAATGAAGTATTGGAAGTCTGGTTGAGATGCTGTATTTGTAACTGATAGATCACACAAATTTATTTTAACTTTTCATGCATTCCATCTGAAGGGAAAATATTAAAATTGAGGAAAGGATCCTATGGCCTCAGTCGACCACAGCATAGAGTTGTCATGAAAGAGCAAGCCAGGCCAGGTCAAGGAGACATGGGGTTGAGGGGAGGAGAGGGAGATTCAGTAGATACGACAAAGAGGATAGCACCCATGGGGCTGGAAGAACTGGTCAGAAGTTAGCAGTCATGTTAAATGTGTGAGTTCAGGGCTCATCGGTACCCTGAGAATGGGTTGGGAGCCACCCACAAGTCCAGTGGCTTTCTAAACTCAAACTGAAACCAGAAACCCACAAAGAGCACCCTCCCATCTGGGCTGGAGTCAGGGCCACTGCTCTCCATTCTGGCCTCTGACTTGACCATAAGGGGCCCCTTGTGATGAGTATGAGTTCAGCCATGCCTTGTTGAGACTTCCTGTGTGACCAGGCCTGGGCTGTGGGCCAGAACAGAGACAGGGTTCAGTATCAGTTAGGTTTTGGCCCCTGACCCTGCTGCTCCCAGAGGGGATGTTCCGAGTATTCTGTGAGAACAGAGAGAGACCAGGCTCCCTGTGTTCTTTGAGGGAGGTGGGGATGAACACCTGAGATAGGTGACATGAGTGGGGAATGGCATGGAAAGGGGTCACCCTGACAGGTTATCACCAGCCTGGGGACAGAAGAGCTCAGCCGTCACTTCCCTGTTTGCCACTGGGGAGAAGGGGGCTCCTGAGAGAGGGAAGATTTTTTTGGGGGGGAGCCCAATCCAGAAAGAGCCCTAGGTGTTGACCCTGCTCCCCTGAGAGAAGGGACAGATCCAGTGATGTCAGGTGTCCAGGACTTGCTCCCTCCAAGCCCAAGCTGTTGCCGCCACCCCTGCTGTGATGGTGTAGGGGTAAGAGGGACACAAAACACAGTCCTTGGTCTCCACTGGGTTACAACCTAGAGAAGCACACAGGAAGAAGCTGCAGGTGAGGACTGGGGACACGGTGTAGAACTGTGTTCTCATGCTCCGTCCTCCTCTCATCCTGAAATTAGTGGGTTTAGTGTAGAATGGTCTATATTTTCTGATTTAAGGAAGAGGCCAACATAGCCTATGAAGCTCCTGTGCCCACACAGACCAGGTCAGAGCTGTGGGAGATGGCCAGTCACCCTGGGAAACTGCACCGCTGACTGTCCCCTGAGAAACAGAGGTGCCTGGATGGGGAGAGCAGGATGTTGTTACTTCAGGAGGAGCAGACTGTTCAGGAGATACCCTCTCACATAGAAACATGATCTCTGAATGGGACATGTAGGGTAAAAGACTTAGCCAGAGGGTTGAATTAGCATAAAGGACCCTCGTGGTGTCATATTTTCCTGAGCTCTGCTCTCTCCCTCTTTGTGGGAGACGGGCTGTGGGCTGGTGGGGTCGTTGTAGCCTAATGCTTGGTTTGGGACTGAGCCTTTCCCACTTTCTTAATACTAAAATCTTTTCAACACTAAGCTTTTCTTCACATCCTTGACTATTGCATGATGTAGGGTGGTGCACTCTTATGAGGAATCCAATTTATGCCTCAAATGAGTGGCTTTCTATCAAAAACTTCCCTATTTGTATATTGGATTAAAGACTTTAATTGTCTATGCTAGTGGTTAGCAAACTCATTAGTCAACAGAGCCAAATATCAACAGTACAACAATTGAAATTTCTTTTGAGAGCCAAATTTTTTAAACTTAAACTATATAGGTACATACATTCCTTATCAAGGTAGCACCCACACGTGGTATTTTGTGGAAGAGCCATGGTCAAGGAGCCAAAGAGCTGCATGTGGCTTGTAAGCCACAGCTTGCCAACCAGGGGTCTATGGTATATAACAAAGCAAAGACCAGAAGCTCTCTCTCTCTGATATTGCCATCAGCATTGAAGAGGCCTCCCGATCCCATCCTCTTTTCTCGGTGAGTCTATTTTCTTCATTCCACACTGTTCTCCCTCAGGACCCAGAATTACTAGCTGCACTGGTTTGTGACAAGTGGCGCCCAACGTGGGGCCTGGGTACGAGAAAATAAGCTAAAGGCAGGTGACAGAACTCCCCAAGTGTACACAGTGAGTTTGGGAGAGTATAGTTGGGAGTAATAAATTACGGGACAGTTAGAATAAAGAATAAGGGAACTTTTTGTAGAAATGTTTCCATATGAGGATGAATCGTTGTCTGAAAAGTATCAGGGTGAGCCAGAAATGGAGGAATGCGAATATGAGAACAACTTGAAGTCTGAGAATGACTCAGGATAAAAATTTTGCAGCTATGGCTGCCTTAACCGCATGGCCTCCACTGCCCTCGGCTCCTTCCTATGTTCAACCCTCTGCTCCTCTTGTACCCTTATCAGGCTGATTCCAGAGTCTATAGCTCAAAATCTGGGAAATCCCTGCTCCAACAATCTATAGACCAAACTCAAAATATAGGGGAAACAATAAATGGCCTTACCGTGTTTTCCTTTTATAAAAAAACAAAACAATAAAGAAAAACTAATGCAAAAACATAATAAACCTATATCTTTAAAACTCTGAAAAAACATAAACTTACTTATACTCAATATGGGCCTACTGCCCCTTTCACACTTGGTTTATTAAATACTATTAATACAAAGACTCTTCCCCAAAATGACTAAAAGGCAATTACCACGCTGGTTTGCGATACCTCTTCTTCCTAGTACTGACTCAGGTACCTGATATACACATCCTGGGGACCCTGGGGTGGGCTCTGGAATAGGACATGGGGGTGGGGGGGCCTAGGACAGGGAACCACAGGAACTGCACCCAGAGCTGGTGCCATCATAGAGCACACCATCCTGTGCTGTGTCTCATGAGCTGGGGACAGGCTAGCTGGTCCGGGGAGAAACAAGACCTCTGGGGAAGCCCCTCAGTGGGTGGCCTCCTAGGGCTTTAGGGAAGGCGTCCCCAAACTACGACCCACGGGCCCACATGTGGCCCCCTGAGGTCATTTATCCAGCCCCCCGCCGCACTCCCGGAAGGGGCACCTCTTTCATTGGTGGTCAGTGAGAGGAGCACTGTATGTGGCGGCCCTCCAACGGTCTGAGAGACAGTGAACTGGCCCCCTGTGTAAAAAGTTAGGGGACCTCTGCTAGGGGAAAGTCACTCAGAGCATGGAGGGACGTTCAGCAAATTCTCTAGTTCAGGTGACTTGATTCTGGCAGTGGCTTGCCATGTTCTTTCAAACCTTCCTCATGGGGAAGAAGACAATTAGAAAAACTGGATAAGATTTTTTAAATGTTTTGAGGCAACAAAGAGAATTTTCACAGTGAAGCTGGAAGAAGCAGGAAGTTGAAAGCGATGAGACAAGTATTTGGAGTCACTTTTTTCTCAAATGGACCACTGATTCTGAGCAGTCACTGTGAAGCTAAGTACATTCACCAGTCTCATGGGGCCAAAAGAGAGGTCTGGTCAAGGAGGAGGGGCCCTGGTAAGCATTGTAGTCTTGGGGTTGGGACCCTAAAGATGAGGGTAGACTGGAAATAGTCGAGACCCTCATGGGAATTGAAGCCGGCTTTGAATTCTCTCAGTCGCTGGTGGACCGCAGTGACCCACCTGCTATCAGCAACAGGAAGTATCTCTGGGTGAGGAGAACACCACCCAGAGTCTGAAGTGTTTGTATAAGTTGTCCCAGCTGCATCAGACGGTGTGGTCAGGGAACAGCACCGAGAGGACTCTGAGAAGAGGGGATTTATTAGAAAACTCTGACCTTACACGACGTGACAGGAGCCAGGAAGTGATGTCCTGGAGGGGACAGGAAGGGAGAGGGCACATCATGAAGCAGCTCACCTGAAGCACAGGTGTGTGTGAACATGAGAGAGCAGCCACCAGTGTGAAAAGCCAGGATGTCCAGCCACCAACATGGGAGTCTGAAGGGGAAGCTCCCCGAAAGTTCTAGGGGAAGCTGTTGCTCTGTGTGCCCACCCTCTGCGGTGGCTGGTGGGGGCTTGATGTTGGTGTTGTCATCAGGGTTGGCAACTGGGAGGATGAGCTACATTTGGAACAAGGCAAAGCGAACTGTCTCCCATGTTCTGTCTGGTTTGACAGGTGTTCACAGCAGGATGGTAAGTCTGCTACTGGTCACGCCATCCTGCCTGCTTCTTCTTGTGTGCCTCTCGGTTTGACCATGACATTCCCCATTTTAGTGTCTATTCTCTTGAACATGTTGATGCCAAAGTTCCTGACTGAAACCCCTTCACCTGGAACACTTGTGACTAAGTCAATGCATTACTCTTCTTCATGATTACCTTGCTTGGGTTTGGAATAACTCATTTCAATATAAATTTTATAACAGTGCTACCAAGTTAATCAAAAGTCAACTGGCAGATGGGGTCACGTGCTTTAATTCTGCAGAGTAATTTGAGTAGAATAGCTTTTATACAATATTGTTTTCATAGCCATTACAATGCACATTTTTATATTATTTATTTACATATTTAATGACTTTTCATACATATTTTTTATTTCCTCCATTGAGG
This sequence comes from Saccopteryx leptura, assembly GCF_036850995.1. Classification (NCBI taxonomy): domain Eukaryota; kingdom Metazoa; phylum Chordata; class Mammalia; order Chiroptera; family Emballonuridae; genus Saccopteryx; species Saccopteryx leptura. The sequence goes on from NC_089505.1 coordinate 69,669,068, forward strand.
ATGTGTATATTAAATTTTTATGTACATCTCTGAATGTATTCCAGGTATATCATAATTTTTGATGCTGTTGTCAATGGCATCTTTTATAACATGCTATCTTTTATTACTGTGATATAGAAATGCATTTAAATTTGTAATTTGATTTTGTCTCTAAGAACAACTTAGAGACAAAACTAACTTTCTTGTTAAGTCCCCAAATGTATCAGTATATACTTATGGATTTTTCTATATCTGCAATAATTTATGAAGAAAACCAGCTTTGTTTACTTTTTTTAATTTTCATAGTTTTTAATGTATTGTTATGACCTTTCTAGATTAGGACCTGATGCTACTGCATTAGGTATGATGTTTGCTGAAGACTCTGTCTCATTAGGGAATTTCCCCTTTATCTCTAGTTGGCTGCAGGTTTTATATTGAAGGCATTTGAAATCACCCAGTGCCCATTATTTTATCTCTTGAGATTTATTCAGTCAAACAGCCAATCAGAAATACAGAAGCTTTACTATGTATTTCAGCAGTGGGAATTTAATGTAAGGAATTTGTTCTGCTGATGTTGGAACACAAATGGAGCAGACAGGGAACACTGCCTGGACATCTGGGAGCACTCTGATCTAATCCTAGTACCAGGCTGTGTTTACAGATATATGATTGAGAGAGAACTGACATATAACATTATGTTAGCATCAAGTATCCAACATAACGATTCCACATATGTACATATTGTGAAGTGCTCATCACAATGTCTTGTTGACATCCGTCACCACAGAGTTACCAACTTTTTTATTGTGATGAGACCTTTTAACAATTTTCTCTCAGCAATATACACTTAGCTGCTATCAAATATACAATACAGTATTATTAACTATATTATTAAGTTTATTATAAACCAAAATCACCATGCTGTATATTACCGCCTCATTATTTAATTATTTTATAATTGGAAATGTGCACCTTAGGCCACCTGCACCCATTTTGCCCACCCACACCTTCCACCCCTAGAACAGAACCACCAATCTGTTCTACTAGTTCTTTTTAAGTTTCCACATATAAGTGAGATCATATGGTACTTGTCTTTCTCTGTCTGACTCATTCCACTTAGTATAATGCCCTCATGGTCCATTCATGTTGCTGCAAAAGGCAACCTCTCCTTCCCAGTGGTGGGATTCAGCCAGATCACACCGGTTCAGCAGAACCGATACCTAATTTTTTGTTGAGTTCAGTGAACCAGTTGTTAAAATGGCATTTGTAATCAGTGTTGTCTCTAAGGTGGGCACCTGGACAGCTACCCAATATGGAAATCACATATTTACATTCCTTACCCTTTTTTAACGTTCATCTGCACAACAGTGTATTCTAAGCACCCGTAGTAATGTTCATTTCGTCTACAGGCAAAAAACATTGCAAGTAAGGATGCCAATCAAGAAGCAATACAGAAATAACTTAACACTTTTATTGTTTTTTGTCAGGTATTATTTAATATTTTTTATTAATATTTTAAAATTCTTTCTTATAATCTAGTTTTGTGTACTTCTTTTATTGTTCTTATTTAAGTATTAAATGCATGAAATAATAAACTACCTTTTGGTATATCTTTTTTTATATTTACTTAAAACAGTCATTAGGGCGGAGAACTGGTTGTTAAATTATTTGACTCCCACCACTGCTCTTTCCTTTTAGGAAAAAAGAGACCCAAAGGGTGGGGAATGGGCATACATGAGGGTTAGACCCAAGGGAAGGGGTCTGGGCCGGGTGGAAGTATCAGGAAGACTTCCAGGACCTACGAGGATCTGAGCAGGAAGATGGGACAGGGAGGGCATTCCTGACAAGGGATCAGCCCAGCAAAGCTTGGAGGTGGGACTGAAAACACCAAGTCTCCCCAGGGCTCAGGCAGGAAACTCTGCGCCTCACACAGTGTGGACCAGCAGGACAGCAACCCTGAAACCCAGAGCCCCCTGGTGGCCAAACCTGAATGTGAACAACCAAGTCGGCCCGGTTTACAGAGAGCACTGTGTCAAATCATCACCACAGCGCTCTGACGGAGGACTTGGATTCCATTTCCAGAGGAGGAAGCTGAAGACCAGAGAAGTTGAGTCACTGACCCAGGCTCACCCAGCTCTACTCCAGAAGCGGAGGTCTGGGAAGGCCACCCAGCTGCTCCTCAACTATCACAGGGCCACCTGGAGGGATTCAGGTGTGAGGGCAGAGGGGGCAATTTCACTGTCTTGAAGAGCCCCAGGCAGACCCTGGTTCCGCCCAGCCAGGTGATCTCATGAAGTTGTCGGTGCTCAGGCTACAGCCAATGAGGTGAAGCGAATGAACCGAGAGGGGGCAGCACCTGCAGGCTGCGCTGGGCTCAGAGAAGCACCGTGTTTACTGTGAGTGACCGGTGCCCATCAAGTCAGGTGGCTGCGCTGACCCGCTACAAACAGGAATCGTGGGTGCACAGTAGGTGCTAGGAAGGGCTAGGACTGTCTGAGACCCTGGCGGAGTACTAGACAAGCAGCCCCCTAATTTCCCTCGCTTAGAAGTGGGAAGTTGTTAAGCCCCCTCCTGATTTAGACCCAGGAGCCTCGGCCCATCTTCCGGAGGGTCACGGGTAACCGGTTCCGTCCCATCCTGACTTCACTCCGAAGCCCTGCGCAGAGGTTACTGGGGTTTATCCAGTCATCTACAGCCTCCCTGGCTCCCAGGTCGGATCCCAACGGAGAACTGCTCCCTAGAAGGAGGGGACGGCCTGGGGGGCCGGGGTTCGGACCTGCTCCTGCTCCTGCTCCCGAGGCGTCCCCGGTGGCCCCACCTCGTCGCGACCCCGGCGGTCCTTGCCGATGGCCAGGCGGGGCCGGCCGCGGTCCAGGCCGTCCAGGAGGGCGCAGGCCTGGCAGAGCGCGCGGCTGGCCAGCGCCCCGCAGCGCGAACAGGCGCCGGCGGGCGGGGGCCGTGCGGCCGGAGCCAGCGACAGGCGCTCGGCCGAGTGCACGAGGTCCAGCACCGCCGATGGCCGCGCAGCCTCCAGCAGCTTGAGCAGGTCGCGCGCGTGGCCGCGGAAGGCCTCGGGCGCGTACACGCACTCTTCCGAGAAGTAGTCGAGGCGGCGGAAGTGCGCGTACAGCACCACCTCCTTCTGCGAGGCCAGCTGCAGCGGACGGCAGCGCGGCAGGGCGCCCCCCTCTCCCGGGGAGCCCAGGCCCCCGCCCCGGGCCAGCCGGCCTGCGTCGCCCCGCAGGAAGTTCATGAGCACGGTCTCCGCCATGTCGTCGGCGTTGTGGCCTGCAGGAGATGGGGGGCAGGTCAGGAGGGGGGTGAGGGGCGCTGTTGATCAAGGGGACCCAGGGAACAAGGGGGGGCAGTCAGGTGGAAGCAGAGATGGACACAATGAGAAACGGAGGACAGGCTCCCAGGGAGCAACTTGGGGTGTCCCCATTGCCACCCACCTACTGGGCCAGACAGGCCCTGTGTAGGTGCCCTTTCACGGAGGGAGTAAAAGTGCTTCATGCTACAAATACAGTGTACTATTTCAGCCTCAGTGCACTTCCGATTGCACAGGAAAAGTCACATGGTGCCTCTGGGAATGTAGGTCACTGAAAATGTAAGTGACTACTTAACAGTCACCTAAACATTTAAGTTAAATCTTACTCTGCATCTTGTCATCTTATACTTGAATCTATACAGTAAAACTCGGGTCTTCTTGGGGTTTCTCAACTGGCCCCACATCCTCTCCTCAGGGCCTTTGCATAAGCTGTTTCCTTTGTTCAGAACACCTCTCCCAAGCTCTATTCGTCCTTCATTCACCTCGTTACCCACGCAGCTTTCAGGTCTCAGCTCACTCAGGAAATGCCTCGTTAATCCCCATCTTACTCCCTCCACTAGGTCCTCCTGTTACAAATTCGCAAAGTGTAATTTTTTTTGGTGTGTGTGGCAGAGACAGAGAGAGTCAGAGAGAGGGACAGATAGGGACAGACAGACAGACAGGAAGGGAGAGAGATGAGAAACATCAAAACTTCGCTGTAGCTCCTTAGTTGTTCATTGATTGATTTCTCATATGTGCCTTGAGGGGGGGTGGGGGTGCTGCAGCAGACTGAGTGACCCCTTGCCAAGCCAGCGACCTTGGGCTCAAGCTGGTGAGCCTCGCTCAAACCAGATGAGCCCGCGCTCAAGCTGGCGACCTCGGGGGTGTCGAACCCGGGTCCTCCACATCCCAGTCTGATGCTCTATCCATTGCGCCACCGCCTGGTCAGGCACAGTGTAATTGTCCTTATTAGCACTTATAAGGTTACAATTCTATATGTGAGACTCGGGCAGCAGCAGAAGCTGTGCTGTGCATCGTAACAGCAAAGGTTTACATCATATTCACTGCCTTTCAGCCTCTAGTCTAAGTGCTTCACACATCTAACTCTCAACATCTCTAGGACCCAGATATTATTAATATCCCCAACCTACAAAAGAGGAAACAGAAATTAGGTACTTTGTTCTAAGCTACATTGTTGTATCTAGCGCACAGTAAATGGTCAATAATTATTTGTTGAAGTAATGAGTGGGAAAGAATAAGAGTTATGAGAGAGGCAAAGCCAGACAGGCCCTGGCTGGTTTGCTCAGTGGTAGAACATTGGCCAGGTGTGTGGATGTCTGCTGTTTGACTCCCAGTAGTGGCACACAGGAGAAGTGACTATCTGCTTCTCCACCCCTCCTCCCTCCTGATTCTCTCTCTCTCTTCCTCTCCCACAGCCTGCAGCCCTGGCTTGACTGGCTCAAGTGCATTAGCCCTGGGTGCTGAGGTTGGCTCTGTGGAGCCTCCACCTCAGGCACTAAAGACAGCTCTGTTTGCAAGCATGTGCCCCAGATGGGCAGAGCATCTGCCCCAGACGGGGTTGCTGGTTTGGATACTAGTTAGGGTGCATGCGGGAGTCTGTCTCTCTATCATCCCTCCCCTCACTTGGAAAAGAAAAAGGAAAAAAAAAATTTTTTTAAGAGAGAGGGACGCGTAGCCAAGAGACAAAAAGAGTTAAAAGACACAGTTGCGTTTCAGCCTATAGACGGTTTCTAATGGGGGATACCCCTGCATACCCCTCATCTCGGGAAGGGAAACATAAAGAACGTCATTTTTAAAAAACAAAGAACCACGGCCCTAAGAGTACCCCTCCAGCCCTGTATTTGCGCGTGTGCGCGCGTGTGTATGTGTGTGTACAACAAGATGATGGCAGTGACTCAAAACCTTGCTACGTCTTCTATACCGCATTCCAAGGACCCACACATACCATGCCTCTAAACCTTCAGTGCATGCATACTTCTTCTCCTTACTGAAATCCTCCACGTAGAACGCACCAACTCTCAGCCTCCTTTCAGGGCCTGCCCTGGCCTGCGCAGGTGCCCCACAGAGTTCCTCCATGCTGCACATGCGCTCACGGGTCACGACGTCCCCTTCCCCTTACTGAGAACCTCCACTGAGGACATATCCACGGTCTCCTTTTCACTTCTAGGGCGAGAGCCTCAGCCCCCTTTCAGTGCCTGTCTTTGTCCACTCGTGCACCCGATCCTCCCACAAAGTTCCTCCTGTTACCGAGCACATGCTCACCTGTCACGACGTGCGTGGCTCCCACGAGGCGCGCCCCTTCCTCCAGTGCCCGGCGCCGCAGCACCCCGCAGAAGGTACAGCAGGAGCGGCTGCGGCCGGAGCCTGCCGTGCTGCGGGCCACAGCGTCCATCGTCCAGCCCCCGAAGAGATCAGCATAGGCCACGACGGTGAGCGGCAGCTCCCAGCGCGCCGCCTGGCGCCGCACGGCCGCCAGCGCCGCGTCCCGGTAGCCACCAATGCCCTCGTCCACAGCCACCAGTTGCAGCGAGATGCCCAGGCGTGGCGCCAGCTCGCGCAGCACGTGTGCCAGCACTGTGGAGTCCTTGCCGCCCGAGGCGCCCACGGCCACCACAGCGCCGGGTGGCAGCAGGTGGCCTGCGACCACCGTGTGCAGCACCTCGGCCTCGAAGGCAGTGCAGAAGCAGGCACCGCACAGCGCTTGGCCGGAGCGCGGGCGGCGGAGGGCGGCGCGGGCCTTGTGGCAGGAGGCGCACTGCGGGGCGGGCATCGCGGGGTCTGGGCTGGTTGGCAGGGGTCGGCGTCTCTTGGACAGGAAGAAAAAGAAGACAGGTTACATGTGCATTCCAGCTTGCGGGGCTTCCTCCAGGGAGGCTGCCTGTATAGCCCGTGCAAGTGGGGCAGGCTTCTTCTAGAGATGGGGTGGACACACAAATGTTCTGGCTTAAGGAGGCTGCTATGGTATGGACACTATTCTCCATGCAGAGGTGGGATCTGGCCCCGTGTCTTCTCTATGTCCTCTCATGCATCTCACTTCACTTTAGGAAAAACTAATGGCCTACAAAGCCTTATGCGATCTGGCTCCCTTTTCCTGTGACCTCAGCTCCAGGTGTTTGCACTAGCTCTTCCTCCTGCCAAGAGTATTCTTCCCTGACACTGGGTGCAGCAAGCAGCTCTCAGGACCCATCCACCGTGACAATCTGTCACAGCTGAGCAACACCTCCTTTGAAATCTATTCTTTTATTTCTTGACTTGATCCTCCTTTACTCTCCTGGTTTTTGCCTGAGTCTTTTTTGGAGACTCATGGTCCTCGGGTCTTGTCCAGTTCATTCCCCTTTTAAGTGACCCTGAATGGCAAGTGTCTACCAGGCTGGTCTTCCAAGATCCCCCCGCCACCACCACCACCACAGAGGATCTGTGCTGGGCTTCTCTCAGATCCAAATTGCCCAAGCTGACCAGTTCCTCTGATCCCCAGGCAACAACCTATTCTTGCCCAGCCATATCCCATCTCCTAAGAGCGCCACCACCTTCCACACAGCTCCTAGGCAGCAAAGGACATAAGTCACTCTAGACACGTCTCTCCTCTCCCCCTACATCTATAATCACTGGAGGGCTACCTCCTGGAGAAGGAAGACCATCAGATGATGAATCTGTGCATGTTTGTCAGAGACTCGTAGAACACAATATAGTGTTTTCACTTTATTCAGAGGGAGATGGGAGACATGGAAGAGTTTTGAGCAGAGAAGGGATATAATCTGACTTAGGTATCAAAAGAATTCCTTTGGCTGCTGTGAGAACAGACTATACCCTATAAGGGCTGAAGCAGGGAGGTGATCAGGGAGAGAATGAGGCAATCAACAGTCAGTAAGATGACGGTGGCCTGGACGGGGATGGTGGCAGTAGAGGTGGGAAGAAATGGAGTTTTGTATCTAGTTTGAAGGTAGAGACTATAGGACTTGTGCAAGATATGTACTGGGGTGGAGGAGAGGGTGATAAGGATACAGAAATGATGAATGACTTGAAGGTTTTGGCCAAAGCACCTTGGGAGGATGTTGGGACACTAAGTCAGGGGGACGACCAGGTATTACATTGGGACATGTCAAGTTTGAAATTCCTGTTAAATGTATGCCCCTCGAAGACTTTATGGACGCCAGGCTGGGTCAGGCGCCTCCTCTGGGCTCGCAGAGCCGCTTGTATGCCTCCATCCCAGCCTAACCACGGCTCTACCTGTCACGGAGACAGGCCTGACCCCTCCACTGTACTGTTAGCTCACTAAAGGCAGAATCCGGCTCTGCCTCTTCACCACTGTCTTCCTCCACTTCGCACAGGGTTTGGCACGCAGAGTCGGCGATCGGTAGGATGAGGGGATAATAAATGCACCCAGAAGACGGCATGCGGACCGTGGGATGCCCCGGGATTGCCGCCTTGTCACTGGGTGGATGGTGCGCGACCTATATCGTGACAGAGCTTCTAGGGCAGAGTAGGGGACCTCCCGCACTTTCCCGACTAGAGGCGGGTCAGGGAGATGGTCGAACCCGACCTGGGGGTGGGGGTGGATGGACAAGGGACAGGCGAGCCGTAGTGTCCAAAGTGAGGATCCTGGTCAGAGGTCTCGGAGAGACAAGCCCTGGGAAATCACAAAGGCGAGCCACCGTCCCCAGAGACCTTTAACTCTTACACAGCCTCGCAACAAAGATGGGCGCCCACGAGCCCACCCGCCACACGATGAAGACTCACCAGTGCAGAACGGAGTGCTGGGACACCTGAAATGCCAGACACGCGGAAGGCGGCCACGGAAGTGGCTCCTGGACTACGACTCCCACAAGGCCGTGGGGCTTTCTCGTCTACGGCTCCCAAAACCCCTCGCAACAGCTCTGCTTGAAGCAACTGTGGCGACGAAGAGAGCTTGGCCTACGACTCCCAGCAACCCTTGCGACTCCTTGAGCTCTGCCTACAGTTCCCCAAAAGCATTGCGCCGTTTTCTTTCTGCGCCTGCGCACAGGCGGGGAAGTGGCGGAGCTGTATTTCGTCTGAAATGGTTGCTCGCTGTCACGGTGCAGAATTCTTGAAAAGCTGGGTGGCTGCATTCGGATATCTGTATTTGTGGGATTATTATAGACGTTATAAGGGATGAGAGGACCTTTAGATCTGATTACAGGTGGAAATTGCAGTTGGAGTGCGGGGGTTGGGTCGCGAGGATATGAGCTGGAGGCGGTGCAGACACAGGGCAGAGATTCCAAGGGTGGGGGCTCGGAGTGGAATTCTGCGAGCCTGCAGGGGCAGTAATGGTGCGCTTGAGCGTGTCGAATGGGAAGAAGGAGAAGAGTGTGAGCCGAGGTCTTTGCGTGTGCGTCAGCTGTTAGTGATTTTTGGAGGAGGGTTAGTGGTGTCTCTGCGGGGGCGCCCGGCTGGCTCTTGGTAGTGGGTGAGATTGCGACTCACTGTGCAGGCCCCAGCCCGGGAACCGGATACACACTTCCTATCACATGGAGATGGGGCTTGATGGTGGACAGCAAAAGGGGGAGGTCCTAACAGGACTAAGAAACCCTATAGACCCCGACTCCGAGACTGAGGGGTTCAAAGGTGCAAACCCCTGAAGACCAGAGTCATTGAGACTCAGCGTTCCAGTAGCCCAAGGGTCTGTAGACTTAGATGAGCCCCAAGGCCTGGAGACCCAGATCCTAGAGATCCAAGCAGCCAAGAAAATCAGGAACAAGAAACAACTTCCCCTACCCAAACTCAGGAACCTAGAGATTCCATCTCTCCTCCAGTGACCAAGGGCCTTGGAGACCTCTGAAACTGAAATCTGGAGGCTAAAGAAATCCAAGGACTCAGATTTCTGAGATCAGGAGACCAAAGATCCTGGGTATATGAAACTGACCCTTCAGGTCCCCAAACCCATATACCCAGAGCCAGAGCTCAAAGGTTTTCATGATGAAGGGATCATAGCCTCAGGGGGTGTGGATCCGAGGTGAGTGATGTCCTGAGGCACGTGACAGGCACTGTGTCACCCGTTTTTTTTTCTCATGTAGGCAACCACAGTGCTCCAGTTTCAGGGAAGATGACTACCATGAAGTAACTGTTAGGGATCACTATGGCCGATTCTGGATCACTGGTTCTTTAGTTCGTTTGTCTAATGGTCATTTCTTGAGATCTCCTTGTGTCAGCCTGACCCTGGGCCAGGTTCTGGTGGTGAAAATAAAGTCACTGTCATCTGTGGCCCCGACTTTGTGAAGTGATGGAGACACAGTCAATATGAGGTGACAAAGTTTGACACCACAGCAACTCAGTCAATGCCAGGCATGATGTCAATTTTCTCATCTGTAAAACAGGAATGGTAATATAGCAATACCACCCTCATAGTGTTTATGTGAGTCAAATTGAACTAACAATACCCATCATGAGTTTAAGACAGTTCCTAGCAGATAAACATGCTGAAAAGATGGTTGTAGGTCTCATCTCACAACATTACTGTTCTATGTTACATATGAGGTGCTGCCACTATCACTTCACTTAACAGCTGAGGAAAGGACATTCAGAGATAAGTCCTTCCTCGAACTGCCTGAATATAAAACAAGAATCTGAAAAGTAGAATACATTTTAGGCTTTGTGAGCCACGGGATCTCTGTCATAACTCTTCTATTGCAGAGTGAACATAGCTGCATTCGAGCAAAACTTGTTGGACACATAAATTTGGGTTTCATACAATTTGATCTTTCATTTTCCTCCCAATTATTTTAAAGTGCAAAACCAGTTTTGGTAAGGTAGCTCAGTTGGTTAAAGCATCGTCCCAGTACTCTGAGGTTGTGGGTTCTATCCTCAGAGGACATACAAGAATCAACCCATGAATTGTGGATGAGGGGAAAAACAAGTCGGTGTTTCTATCTAAATATCAATTAATAACTTAAAAAGTGCACAACTATTCTCAGCATGTGCGCCACATAAAAACAAACAGCAAGTCAAATTGGGCTACAGTGTCCTGATCGCTGTTTTCCTTCTCCATGCTGTGCTTCCACCTGGATGAGGGGGCAGTGGCTAAGCCTTCAAGCATGTGGAGAATTTGAGGCCTAATCAAGGAAGAACCAGAGCCAAATAAAGATCTAATGGCAGTTAAATGCAGGATGTATTTTGTGTATTTTGTTTTAATATGTTCCCTACTTAGGTTAAGCACATAGATGCTATAAAGTGAAAAAGGTACAACAAAATCATCAGTGAAGTCTCCTGCCCGCTGGCCACGTAGAGGTAGCCTCCCTCTGGGGACAGTCTAGGAGCATATTCTGAATCAGGGTGCACAGAGCATCCCTATTCTCTCTGAGGCCAGGGTGGGAGTGGAGTACCAGGTTCCCAGACACAGCATTAAACACCCCCTCATGCCTCAGCCCACTGCTGCCTGGATTTTGCTCTCTTTCTCTAAGACAATTTACCCATGGACACCAGCGTCCTTCCCATCCACAAGAAAAGGCTACTTTGGGCTCACTCTAAATTTTTTTTTTTGGGGGGGGGTTGTCATGTCTAGAATTACCTACCCTCTCTGGTCCTCCTGCATCTCTGTCCAAACTCTATTAGTCCGCCCAGTAGCCTTTTCTGCAAGCTGTCTTTTCTCCACAAACTTCTTAAATGAGCCAGTGCACAACAACACTGCAACCTCCATCTCCACCCTGACAGCTCCCCCACCAGGACAGCCAAACACGCCAGAAACCCTGTGGATGAACCAAGAAGCAGAGAGAAGCATACTAGAACACCAGCCTGTAGATAAGCAGTCTACTTCTCCCTGATTTTTTCCTCTTAGGCACGCAACACCTGTTCACCACTCCCAAGTTCCAGATTCTATGCTGGAAAGGTCAGACCCCTCTCAGAGGTGGGTGATCTCTGACTATAGTACTTGGCCTGATTTCAACACCACGACCAGCACTGTCATGTACCTGGAGTCTCCTGGGTCTGTAATCTGTACTGGAGAGACAGGCCTATCTCCTTGTTCCTTAGCCACCTAAAGTGCCGCAAGGAAGAATGGATGCTTATCTTTCTCCATTTCTGTCGGTTTGTCCCTAATGTCCCTCTCTCTGTCTCTCTCTGCATCTCTGTCACAAATAAAGGCTCAACTACAAGAGGAGCACATGCATAGCCCATAAGGGGGGTGTCCACTATGTGACGGGAGATTGTCACATTGGACCCTAGGGAATACCTACTACATGAGGCCACTCTGTCAAGCCTGGAACATGTAGCAGCTCTACCTAATACATAGAAAGACACACAGGGACGCTTCCACAAGAGGACAAAGAAATGTGTGCCAATGAAAGAGGGGAACAGATCCCAGAAAGAGAACTAAACAACATGGAGGAAACCCATCTACTAATGCAGAGTTCAAAACACAGGTTATAAGGATGCTCGATGAAATTAGTGAAACCTCAACAGCATAGAAAAAGACCAGTGAGAAATGAAGGCTACATGAACTGCAATGAAGAATAATTTACAGTGAATCTACAGTAGAGTAGATAAATCCATAAATAAAATCAACAATTTGGAATATAAGGCAGCAAAATACACCTGTTCAGAACAATGAAAAGAAACAGAAATTCCCCCAAATGAGGATAGTGTGAGGAGCTTCTGGAACAACCTCAAGCATACCAACATTAGCATCATGAGGGGACCAGAGAAGAAAAAGAGATAAAAAAAATTGAAAAACTATTTGAAGGAATAATGACAAAACATTCTCTGATTTGGTGGAGAATATAGACATACATGTCCAGGAAGCACAAAAAGTCCCAAACAAGTTGAACCCAAAGAGGCCCACACCAAGACATCATAATGACAATTCAAAAAATAAAAGACAGAGAACAAATCCTAAAAGAAGCAAGAGAAAAGCAGTTAGCTACCTACATGGGAGCTCTTATATGACTTTTAGATGATTTCTCAACAAAAACTTTGCAGACCGGATGAGACTGGAAGAAATATTTAAAGTGATGAAAAGCAAGGACCAAGATTCCTCATTTAGAATAATCATTTAGAATGACTTAAAATAAAAGGACAGAAAAAGAGCTTCCCAGACAAGAAAAAACTAAAGGAGTCCATCACCACCAAACAAGTATGATATCAAATGTTAAAGAGTTTTCTTGAAGAAGGAGGAGGAGGAGGAAATATATAAACAATAAAATGGCAATAATGCAAATCGATCAACAACTGAATCTAAAAAAACATAATAAACAAACAAGCAGAGCAGAAACAGACTGAGATATAGAGGACATTTTGATGGTTTTCAGATGATAGAGGGCTTTGAGAATGGGTGAAAAAGGGGAAGGGACTCAGAAGTACAAATTGGAGCCCTGGCCAGCTGGCCCAGTGGTAGAGTGCCGGCCCAGAGTGTGGAAGTCCCAGGTTCAGTTCCCAGTCAGAGCACACAGAGAAGTGAACATTTGCTTCTCCAACCCTCTCCTCTCTCTCTCTCTCTCTCTCTCTCTCTCTCTTTTCTTCCCACAGCCTTGACTTGGTTGAAGCAAATTGGCTCCAGACACTGAGAAAGGTTTTATTGCTTCATCTCAGGCAATAAAATAGCATGGTTGCCAAGCAATGGAGTAATAGCCCCAGATGGGCGGGGCATCACCCCATAGAGGGCTTGCCTGGTGGATCCAGGTCGGTGAGCATGCAAGAGTCTGTCTCTCTGCCTCCCCACTTCTCACTTAAAAAAAAAAAAAGGACCTAATTACCCTGAAGCTAGAACAACACTGTTTCTGAAAATAAGTACTACATATATTTCTGAGATTTTTGGCAGCTAATACAACCAACAAAATGTGATATTTTTTGTCAGAAAGAAGGAAGTACACAATTCATTTGAACGGTAATGTCATCTTATTTCTAAATACTGAGAGAAAGGTACACTATGTAGAAAGGACAGCGGATAGCATAAGTAGAAATACCTCAACTCGTTGTTTATTCATCACTTTGTCCGTGACTACTTGGAGAACTTGAAGTAGAATTTTTACTTGACAGAAAATACAACCTCTGAGATAGGGAGCTAGAACAATCTCTCCCATTCACACAGCACTGTGTGATGGGAATCATAAAAACGAGTTCCCGCAGCACGGGCTCAGAGAACGTTTCTTCTCCCTTTGTGTTGCATGAAGATGCTACATGGTTTTCATTATGGAGCTAGTAGAAACCTCACAAATCAGTATACTAGATCTAAAAAATGTACCCACACTTGTATTTATAGCAAATAAACAGGACGCTGGCAGAACACAGGGTAAACTCACCAGTGACAGCAGCCCTAAAGCCCAACAGTGTTGTGTTTGGGAGGAAGTAATTGTAGTGTGGTGAGCAATGGGGGAAGGTCACGTTGGGAACTCAGGCCCGAGAACTTTGGCTAAGACCACCCACACTCAGGCACGCCAAAAGAAACTTCCCAGGAACCCTTTGGAAAAAAGTGACTGTCCATCAACCAGTGAGATTTCACTACGCCATATTAGCTCGACCATCCTAGGGACCCTTTAAATATCTCTCACGCGGGTCACCCCTTGTGACTTCTCTGACTCCTTCCCCCCTGAGACCAGAGAACATCGTCCGGGCAGTGCGGTACTCAATAAAACCTTTACTATTCCACACTTTGTGGCTATGGCTCCTTCCTTCCTTCATGGTGAGGGAAAAATACCTTACATTTTGGTGCCGACAACCAGGGAAGAGTTAGAAGCTTGCAAGGACTGCTCCTCTTCCCTTCCCCTCTGAGAAAGAACCAGGACCTCCAACTTTCCACCCACTTTTGGCACAATGCAGTAAGTCCACTGCCTCCAGCTTTCCCCTCAGTTCATTCCACCTAGACTCCCTGTCTGAAACTGTAGCTACATCAGGGAGCTCTTTCCGTCCGAGTGCGTGTGTGCCCATGGAGACGTCCGGAGCACATCCTCTTTCCCTATCTGCCCATGGCCAGAGCTTGAGTTTTGGGATGCCAGTTCTCAACTCTGACCACTCCAAGGGCTGAGGACGGCCGTGGGGGCACAGGAATCTAAATTAAACCAGAAACACTCTGGGAGTGGCCTTATTCGAAATCTCTCCCTCCCTATAAAAAGAAACTATTCTTCTTCTCCACTGTGGCCAGGCCACAGAAACCACTGAATAATCGGACCAGGTAGCCTCCTGAAGGGACTTTCGATTTTAACACCCTAACCAATTTAACTATCACCAAAAAAGCTGGGAACTGATTGGAGATTCCTTACATACAGGGCTTCTAGTTATTTGCGCGCCTGTCCTTAATTTCTGTGCTGCCTGTACTACATGCAGGCCTTTTTTTTTTTTTTTTTGCCAGAGAAACCTCACCTAAGACCTCTGCTCCTAATCTTTCCTTCTCTGCAAACTCCCACTCTCCACTTCCTGCCTGACCCCCGGGGGCACCCCTCTCTCAGGACTTCTCTCTGGTCCCTCTGTGTAACTTTTACACTCGAGTCTCTTCCCTCTGAGAGCTCCCTCCCCTCCCTTCACAAAATCCTTTTTCTTATTCACCTGCAAATACCATTCTCTCTTTCTCCTCTCCTGCTGGCCAGGGGCCCCTCCCTTCTTCACTGTGTTCTTAAGCCCCTCCTCCATCAGGCCATTCTCAGCCTGGCATTGGCCCTTACACCGGTTTGCAGGGCACCCAACCCCAATCTGCTTGCAGGAAGTTCTGGCCCTGTCTGGCCTCTGGTTCTAGCATTTCCAGCTAGATCTGGGTGCTGGGCTCCCCACGAGCCCCCCTTCTATATTCTCAACCCCCAAACCCTTATCCAGGACCTGTGAACATGGCATTTAAAGTTTTTAATGATCCAATTAGTAGAAATAGGCCAAGGCTGTTCACCAGGCCCACATGCAGTAGAAGGTAACACTTCAAACCCAGGCTCTTGTGGAAACCCTGAGGCCGGCAGAGCAACAGAGGCAAGGCACAGGAAGTGCCCACCCAAGTCCAAGATGCAAAGAAAAATCCCCACCAGGAGCTTGCTTTAAGTGTGGCAAGCAGGACCACTGGTCCCAGCAGGGACCCTGCCCACGGCTGCCACTGATCCCTGCCCTGACTACAAACAGCCCAGTCACTGGTGGAGCGATTGCCCCTTTGGGCAACAGGCTTTTCCTCAGCGTCTCTACATGAGGGACAAGCTGCTTGAATGAGAAGGCCAAGCCAGCCAAGTGGGTGCATCACTCAAACTCTTAAGACATAGCCTGGACTCAGAGAACCCAGGGTGTGCTTCAGCAAGTGGGTGAGTCCATCTCATTTCTTGTGGACACAGGGGCTACCTTCTCTGTTTTGCCATCACACTCTGGACCTTTAGTTCCCTTACAGGTCTCGGTTATTCCTCTTTGCACACTACTCCTGGCATACAGTTTTTCCCCCTTCGTACACCACTCCTGGCATACAGTTTTGCCTCAAGCTTGCCTCCATGCAGGACCACTGGTAGTCAGAACCACTGGACTCAACCCATCTCCAGCTTACCGAAAAGCTGGACCCTGCAAATCCCATATTACTCCTCCTTTTTTTTTAAATCCTACAGGATTGCATCTGTGAAGTTTCTCCAGTCACAGCCAAACAGATGTTTTTCCTGACACTCCTCAAAACCACCACCTTCCGATCTTCCTCCTCACAATACCCCTAATCAGCAGGAAGTAGCCAGACGAATAAGCAGCGCCCCTAATAAACACAAAAGACGAGGATGTAGGGTGGTGGGTAATGGGGGAAGGTCACGTTGGGAACTCAGGCCCGAGAACTTTGGCTACGACCATCCACACTCAGGCACAGCAAAAGAAACTTCACAGGAACCCTTTGGAAAAAAGTGACTGTCCATCAGCCAGTGAGATTTCACCACGTCATATTAGCTCAACCACCCTAGGGACCCTTTAAATATCTCTCATGTGGATCACCCCTTGTGACTTCTCTGATCCCTGACCACAGGGACCAGAGAACATCGTCCAGGCAACATGGTACACAATAAAGTCTTTACTATTCCACACTTTGTGGCTATGGCCCCTTCCTTTCTTCTCGGTGGGAAAAATACCTTACAGTATTTTCATATGTGTCACTGAGTCAGGAGCCTCTCTGTCATAGACTATGGCGCTGTAGCCCTTCTTGTCTTGTCTTCAACCAAACATCACATCGATGCTCACTAAGCGTTTTGTCATTGACTTAATAAATGAGTGGATGCTGCCTTCACTTTACCTGAGACCTCCCTCTTTTCTTCTGCCCCAGACTCCCCCATGGACATTAGATGCCTACATTCTGTAGGATTGACCACAGCTTGTACATGAGCCTGTGACCTCCAGGTCAATACTTCAGTGGACCAGCTCCCTGTTATAGACAATGGAGCTCAGAATAACCCCTCTTATGGAAGGACCTTAGGAGACTCACGCGTCCCATCCTCAGATATCCTCAGAGGTCCAGGTCCTGCTCCAGTGATGGAAGACAACCCCCCATGAACAGACAGGACTTGGGGTCAGCTCCCTGTCTGTTCTCTGGCCAAGTGTCCTGGGTCTCTAAGTTGTGTGCTGATTATCTGTTCTATGCTGAGATGGGGCAAACTATGAGTTTGAGGTTCCTCTTTTAGGAAGGGCCAAGATCTCATACTCCTTCCCAGCTTGCATAGTTTTGATATGACTATTTTGATTTTTTCTTCTGCTTTTACTAATTCCACCTTTTAACTTCTGTAACCTGCTTCAGCATTCTGCATACCATATGACCTCACCCAACTGTGCAGTCATAAAACCCCACAGACCTGCCAGTCGGCTCACACTTCAGAGTGCTAGCTCCTCTGGGCCCGCTGGCATAGTAAATTGGTTCTCCAGCTCTCTGAGTGTCACGTGGCCTCAATGGCAGTCTGTTCTGTTGTAACAATCTCACCACAATTCTCCTCCCACGGCATCATTCTTTCTTATCCACAGGCACCCAGAAACCCTCTGAGTCAGAAATGTTGCTGCTGCTACCCTTGCTCTGGGCAGTTGAATGGCCAAGAGGAATGGGTGTAGCTAGTGCAATGGTTGTGGCCAAACCACCTTCTCTGTGACCCTAAATAACCTCAGTTATAAAATGCAGGAGGAGACCCAGGGTGCATTCCACCTTCTTTGGGATTCCTGGACCTACACTTGCACCCTGGACATCAGAGATGCCAGGAGGACAGATGACATAATTTCCAGGTAAAGAAAGTCCTTTGGAACACTCGAACACACTAAACATACTCTGAGCAGGGACAGTGAAGTAATGGGCTCCTAGAGAGGCCATGCAAGAAGTGTTTGGTGTTCCCCAGTCAGGGCTAGGATGGGAGGACATGGAGCAAAGCCCGAGGCTTCTTCTCTCAGGACTGTAACTGGGACACTCCCCCCTGACCTCCTGTCTCCCCTTCGCCTCCACAGCCCTCAGCCACACCCGTGACCCTGCATTCGGCCCTCCCGGGAACTTGTCCTGCTCTCTGTCATGGGCCTATGAGCAGGACACATGCTGCACCTTCTCCTGGACATCAGCTACTCACATTCTCTGGGCCCCAGGACTCGTCACCTGTAATTCACGCCCCCGGGACCACAGCAGTAACATCACCTATCAGGTGAAGTTCCCTGCACCTGGTGTAACTGCGGAGAGAACCAAACACCTCAGTGTCACCTGTGAGTGCTGGGGCAGAAACCAGAGTCCCTGAAGGTGCACAGAACAGGGGACCAGGCTGGTGTGCTTGGTGTTTTCATCTTAGAAGACTGGCTGTGTAGGGGACATAGAGGTAACAACCTGGTCCCTCTTGCATCTGTGGCTCTGGGCGGGGGGATGCCTAGCTGTCCTCTCTCCATCCCAAACCACTGAAGAGGGGACTCCTCTCTTCACCACTGTCACAAATATAGTGCTTGATAAATATCTGTGGAATGAGGCCCTGGCCAGGTAGTTCAGCTGGTGAGAGCATCATCCCAATATGCCAAGTTCGCAGTTTTCATCCCCAGTCAAGACACACACAAGAATCAACCAATGAGTGCATACATAAGTAGAACAACAAATTGATGTTTCTCTCTTTCCTTATCTCTCTCTCTTTTCCCCTCTGTCTAATATCAATCAATAAATAAAGCATTTGTAGAATGAATGAACAGACTGCTTTTGACGTCAAGGAAGGTTTTCAGTGTTCAGGTGAGGGCCTTAATATTTCTTCCAGACTAGTCTCTTGAACTTGGAAGCGGGTTCAGGCCACAGGGAGAAATCAGAGCTCCCCAAAGAGTGGGAAGAAAGTTTGCTTTGCCAGAAATAGCCACCCCATGCACAGGCATGGGCACAGTGTCCCCTTGTGGCCAGAGCTGTGAATGCCATAATCTCCGAGTAGAGGGAGGGGAAAGGGTGGAGAGTTGGTCGCGAAGGTATGAGCTGGAGGCAGTGCAGGAACAGGGCAGAGATTCCAAGGATGTGGGCTCTGAGTGGAATCTGCATACCTGCAGGGACAGTAATGGTGAGCTTCAGCGTGTAGAATGGGAAGAAGGAGCAGGGTGTGAGCTGAGGTCTCTGCGTGTGCATCAGCTGTTAGTGATTTTTGGTGTGTGTGTCGGGTGTGTCTCTGCAGGGCGCCAGGCTGGCTCTAGGTAGTGGGTGAGATGGGACCCATCATGCAGGCCCCAGCCTGTGAACCGGATACACACTTCCTATCACATGGAGATGGAGCTCAATGGTGGACGGCAAAAGGGGGAGGTCCTAACAGGACTAAGAGACCCTACAGACCCCGACTCTGAGACTGAGGGGTCGAGAGGTATAAAGAAGCTCAGAGTCATTGAGACTCAGTGTTCCAGTAACCCAAGGGCCTTAAAACTTAGACACACTAATCGTACAGTTCCAAAGGCTTAGACCTTCTACCCCAACACCGAGCGCCAAGGTCCGGAGACTCAGACCCAGAGATTCAAGCAGCTGAGAAAACCTGGGCTCCAGAAACAACTTTCTCCTACCCAAACTCCTGGAACTAGAGACTCCTTCTCAACTCCACTGACCAAGGGCTTAGGAGACCTGTGAAATGGAAAGTTAGGGGAGTCCAAAGATTCAGATCTCTGAGATCAGAAGACCAGAGATCCTGGGTCTATGAAACTGACCCTTCAGGTTCTCAAACCTGTATCCCCAAAGCCAGGGCTCAAAGGTCTTCATGATGAAGAGATCAGAGCTTCACAGGGTGTGGATTCGAGGTGTGTGGTGTCCTGAGGCATGTGACAGGCACTGTGTCACCTGTATTTTTCTCATGTTGGGAACCACAGTGCCACAGTTTAGGATAGATGACAACCGTGAAGTCACTGTTAGAGATCACCATGGGCCGATTCTGGATCACTGGTTTTTTATTCCATTTGTCTAATGGTCATTTCTTGAGGTTTCCTTGTGTCAGCCTGGCCCTGGGCCAGGTTGTAGTGATGAAAATTAATCCCTGTCATCTGTGGCCCCTGCCTCATGAAGTGATGGAGACACAGTCAATATGAGGTGACAAAGTTTGACACCACAGCAACTCAATCACTGCCAGCCAAGGCATCAGTTTTCTCATCTGTAAAATGGGAATATTAGCAATACCAGCCTCATACAGTTTATTTGAGTCAAATTGAACTAACAATACCCATCATGATTTTAAGACAGTTTCTGGCAGATAATTATGCTGAAAAGATGGCTGTAGGTCTCATCTCACATTACTATTCTATGTTACATATGAGGTGCTGCCACTATCACTTCACTTAGCAGCTGAGGAAAGGACATTCAGAGATAAGTCCTTCCACAAACTGCCTGAATATATTCAATAAAACAAGAATCTGAAAAGTAGCATACATTTTAGGCTTTGTGAGTCATGGGGTCTCTGTCATAACTCTTCTATTGCAGAGTGAGTATAGCTGCATTCAAGTAAAACTGCTGGACACTTAAATTTGGGTTTCATATAATTTGATCTTTCATTTTCCTCCCATTTATTTAAAAGTGCAAAACCAGTTCTGGCAGGTAAGCTCAGTTGGTTAAAGCATCGTCCCAGTACTCTGAGGTTGTGGGTTCTATCCTCAGAGGACATACAAGAATCAACCTATGAATTGTGGATGAGTGGAAAAACAAGTCGGTGTTTCTATCTGAATATCAATTAATAACTTAAAAAGTTAACAACTGTTCTCAGCATGTGCGCTACATAAAAACAAACAGCAAGTCAAATTGGGCTACAGTTTCCTGATCACTGTTTTCCTTCTCCATGTTGTGCTTCCACCTGGAGGAGGTGGGCAGTGTCTAAACCTTCAAGCATGTGGAGAATTTGAGGCCTAATCAAGGAAGAACCAGAGCCAAGTGAAGGTCTAATGGCAGTTAAATGCAGGATGTACTTTGTTTTAATATGTTCCCTACTCAGGTTAGGCACTTAGATGCTATAAAGTGAAAAAGGTACAACAAAATCATCAGTGAAGTCTCCTGTCCCTTGGCCACATAGAGGTAGCCCCCATCCGGGGACAGTCTAGGAGCATATTCTGAATCAGGGTGCACAGAGCATCCCTATTCTCTCTGAGGCCAGGGTGGGAGTGGAGTGTCAGGTCCCCAGACACAGCATTAAACACCCCCTCACGCCTCAGCCCACTGCTGCCTGGGTTTTGCTCCTTTTTTGTAAGAAAACTTACCCATGGACACCAGTATCCTTCCCATTCACAAAAAAAGGCTACTTTGGGCTCACTCTAAATTTTGGGGGGTTTTTTGTCATGTCTAGAATGACCTACCCTCTCTGGTCCTCCTACATCTTTGTCCAAACTCTCATAGTCCAACCAGTAGCCTTTTCTGCAAGCTCTCTTTTCTCTGCAAACTGCTTAAATGAGCCAGTGCACAACAACACAGAAACATCCATCTCAGCCCTGACAGCTCCTCCACCAGGACAGCCAAACACACTGAATACCTTGTTGATGAACTAGGAAGCAGAGAGAAGCATATGAGAAAACCAGCCTATAGATAAGCAAGTCTTCTTCTCCCTGATTTTTTCCTCTTAGGCAGGCCACACCTGTTCACCACATCAAGTTTCGGATTCTATGCTTGAAAGGTCAGACCCCTCTCAGAGGTGGGTGACCTCTGATCTTAGTACTCGGCCCGATTTCAGCACCACGACCAGCACCGTCATGTACCTGGAGTCTCCTGGGTCTGTAATCTGCACTGGAGATACAGGCCTATCTCCTTGTTCCTTAGCCACCTTATCACTTCACAAGTAAATTAGTTGAAGATAAGGTTCAAGGGAGGAGAAGTTTTCTACAGCATACAAAATGAAGGACCTGGACAGACAGCTCATGTTTAGATCATCAGCGCATTTGGCATCAACTAATTGATGTATGATGATTTCTGAAGCTTGCATGACCACAGAAAACTGTCCCACTCAGCCTCTCCTATGGGTGTTGGGTCAAGACTCCCAGCGTCCTGAGAAAAATACTGAGTCCAAGGAGAGTTAATGGCTTTAGATATTCAAGGCCCAGTTCCTGGGGATCAGACTGAGGAGGGACAAGGGTAATTCTAAGACCTACCATTGCAATTTTTGTTAGGACAGCCAATACCTAATATACCTTTAACCAACACAAAGGGAACATTTACATTTGTTTAAATATCTCATCCCCTTGGACGTCATACTTTTCAAGATCACAGTAAAAGGAAAAAAGCAATCTTTCTTTCCTCTGTGGGACTAGTTTGTCATGGGGTCTCTGCCACCTCATAGCAGTGTTGGATTTCTATGTTAACACAATGGGAAGAATGAAGTCATAAATGGGAAGCCATCATTCCCACGCAGCCAGATTTCTGCCCACTAATCTTCCTGCTCAAACAGTAATGAATTCAAGATCTCCAGTGAAATTTCCTCAGCTATCACAAGCTGAAACCTTGGCGGCCAATGGATGGGAGCCTCAGCTCCAAGTATTCAGAGGACAGATATCAACCAGCACCATTGCTTCTGATCTTGTCCAGGAACCCAGAACTTCTCTGAGAAAGGGAAACTTCAAATATTGATTCTTATATCTCTGGTTAGAGGATTATAAATGATTTCAAGAAAATTGATTGCTGTGGAAGAAAATAGAGTTTTAGTATTTAAAAAATGACTTGAATTGAAAAGAGATTGATCACCACTTAGGGGGTGACAACTGGAAACTTAGTCACATCACCTCTCTCTACCTCAGTTTCCTGCTCTGTGAAGTGGGGGAATAATAAACCCCATCTCACTAGGATATTGTGATACAGACAAAGCACCATACACAGGTCCTGGTACAAGCTGCATGTTCATTGTGTGCAGTTCTTATCCCTTGGAAATGCAAGTATGTGCCATTAACTTGTCCTGATGGTAGACATGCTAAGACACATCATGCAGCATGGTACTGAGAGCTCTGTGGTCATGAGAGTTACCTTTTTTACAGAGGTAGAGAACAAGAAAATGTTGGGTTGAGAAAACTCTGATAATTTTTACTGGTAGTCACCAATACACATAGTACCACTCATATGAGTGGACAAAGCTAGATAAAATTAATGAAAGGTCTTCTACAGAAGGAGCTTTGCATACCACTGATTCTGTATTTGAGAATCACCCAATCTTGTCATTTTTCATCACATTGTTCTGAGTTGCATTTTAAGGACAAAACCCATGTAAGACACATCTCTGGGTTTGGTAGGGCCTTAGCACCTACTGTAATTTAAAAAAAATAAAGTCCTGGGTCCCCGTAAGTGTGTTCTGAATCCCACTTGAGATCTACCCTCTTTCTGTCTCCTTGCCTCTCTCAACCCCAGACACCTAGGTTTCAGAGAACTTGATTGACAGCAACACCCGCTCCCCAAACACTGGCTCGAAATGGAGGGGAAGGTAAAGTGTCCGGACAGACTGTCTGTTTGAGCACAAAACTTTGAAAAGTCATCGCACGAATGCTGTGCACTAATACTATTCTACTTTGGTTTATTCAGGCCTCAGTGTATTGAAGGAGCATACCCACACCAGGGAAAAACAATCCTCTTTACCACATCCACAGATTTAAATAATAATTTAGTATGGAAATACCTCGGACAGAGCACAACACACACACACACTCTTTGGCTAAACCTCTCTCATCTTTGAATCAGCACCACGGACAGCACCACCGCTACTTTCTAGGAATTCCCAGGAGCCATACTATGTCATGGGCAGAGGGACTGCCCTCTGAGAGTGGTAGACTGACCCCAGCTGATGCGGAGAAAAGTCTGGTTACAAACAGCCCATAACTTGGTAGCTGGCAGAAGATCTCTAACACAGTGGGAGAGTGAGTGGCGTTGAGAATACCATACCTGAGGACAGTAATTCCCGGGATCACCTGCAAGATTTACATTCCCTGGGACTTCCTAAGAGTCCCTATTGTGTTCATTTGTCCTGTTTCTCCCTGAGAATGCAGCTGCCAGTTCATAACCAGCAGGAGCACCACTCGACCCCAGCCTGTGCCTCCCCTATCAAAGCCGCCTATGCTATGCTGCAGAAATTGTCAGATAAACTGCCAGTCTTCCAACCAGATGTTGTTCCCCTAAAGCAAGAACTACATCTATCATATTTCACTCATTTTTCAGAAACCTGAGGGCACAGTGTGCATGGTATTTGAGTGAATGAATGAAGGAATGAAAAAATTTCCGTCTCATGTCATGGAAAGAGTTGACAAGTGTTCCCTCCCTGATTAACTTAAGCTTCCATTTCAAAAAACCCTGGGCGCACAAACATTGGTGAAATGGCTCCCTGTGAGCACAGTGGTGCGTAAGACAGGAAACTCTTGTGACTGAGGCAATTTCTTGCCCTCTGAACCTCGGTGTCTTGTTCTGCAAAATAAAGAAGTCAGGCTAGAATGTTCCCAGATCTGTTGGCCTGTGGGTTACAAGTTCCTCTTCTGCAAACGGTTAGATCATTCATGGTTTGCCTGTGGCTCTCTTCTCCATTCTATTGCAAATTGGGAACAATTAGAAACAGACTGGAATATCCCAGCCAGTCTGACACAGAGATGCTGCAAACTCAGTCCCTTAGGGAAGGAATGAGCTGGCCGGGACAGGGGGTGCAAGTGTGGGTAGGTTGCAACTGGGATCCTTAACTGAAAATCTAGGGTTCAGTGATGGTGTGGGAGTTTCTGTGCATGCCAAAACCTCTAGCACCCCTCCTAATGACCACAGCTCTGTCTCCACTCCAGGCTGTGGGCTATGCTTCTAGGATGGCCAGATTTCTGAATTTGAATGACAGAAAATGGGCTGTATGCTTTTTTATATAAAAATCTTAAGAAAAACATGTACATATTATAGTGCTAAAGGCAGCATGCTAGGATGATAAACTACAAAGACAAAGTAAGAACAAAATTAGCTTTAAAGTGAGGCTATGGGCTTCTTTGGGGGAACTGGCTGTGGAGATAAAGATTGGGGACTAGGGGGAAGTCCTGGGAAGCCCACAACATTCTATTTCTTGAAGAGTGTTCATTTTGTGATGATTCATGGATTTCTTGTGGGAGAATTTCTGTCTTTGTTTGACGTCTCCCTCAAAATATGTTGCAGGAAAACCAACCTAGGTCTATGGAGGAGCTGCCTCCTATTGTTTAGACCACTGCCTTCCACCCTCCAATCACACAATTAAAAAGTTATCAGCTCTGAAATTTGGTGCATGTCTCCCCTCTCAGACACCCTCACTGGTCCCAAGAGTAGATACCCCTGGCCTGCCATACCTCACTCACTGTGTCCTGCACACTGGACTGCTGGGAGCAGAACCCCCAGAGCCCAGAAGACCTGCCGTGTCCTGCAGCAGTGAGAAGGGTAGTCCAGAGAGAAGTTAGAGAGGAATATAAGTATGACTAAGGGAAAATGTTTATCGGTTTTAAAATCTGCCACCCATTTTCTTTTCCTGACAAGGTGGTGGTGCAGTGGATAAGGAATTGGACTGGCATGTATAGGATCCAGGTTCAAAACCTGAGGTCACCAGCTAGAGCACAGGCTCATCGTACTTAAGCACTGGCTCACCAGCTTGAGGTTGTTGTTGGCTTGAGCGTGGAATCAAAAATTCGACCCCATAATTGCTGGCTTGAGGTTTAACTTCGCTGGCTTGAACCCAAGGTCACTGGCTTGAGCAAAGGGTCACATACTCTGCTATAGCCCCCCGGTCAAGGCACATATGAGAAAGCAATCAATGCACAAGTAAGGTGCTGCAAGAAAGAGTTGATGCTTCTCAGCTCTCTCCTTCCTCTATTTCTGTCCCTGTCTCTTTCTCTCTGTCTCAGTCACAAAAGAAATAATATAAAAATTAAATTAAAAAATCTATACCCTATTGTCTGTACTTTCTTCCCTACCAAAGTCCACTGTACAGAGAATCTCTGCCTCAGTTTCCCCAGGGTTTCACCATGGGTCTCCTTTTGATATCCTTGTTGTGTGTTAACACACAGAATCATCGCCTCTACTGCCCATGTGTCCCCTCTGTTCAATTCTCCTGAGACTCACCTTCCAACCTGGGGGCAGGGGGAGTGACATCCCTCCCACTGTGGCTTCCACGTTCCAGCTGCCATCACTAGGTGCTCCAGGCTGCAGAACACTTGCTGTGACCCCACTGCACGGTGATTCTCAGGCAGCATCCAGGACTGTGTGTGACCCTGTGAGCGGAGAGGGGGAATGCTCACCATGTGGATGCTGAGGGAGGAAATGAAATTGACCTTGTCAACCCTACTGAACTTCCCCCATTTCCCATGTTGCAGAGACCCACCCTGGCTTGCTTGACATCCACAAACATCTACAATCTAGACCAGGGGGGTCTGGTCAGAAAAAAAAAATTTATTTGCTCTGCTGGAAATGACCTCCTAGGTCCTAGGAGAAGGACCTGACAGAGAAACAGAGACGGGCCGGGGGCTGCACGGGGTGGGATTCGGGCACCGCTTACCCTCCCTGCCCTCAGGGTTCCCAGGAGAGGACAAGGGTAGTAGATGGCTGATCTTTAAGAGCCACCCTGGCCAGGACAGTGTCAGAGTCAGAAGTTTCCCTCTGACAAGTGTCACTTTCTGACCCCACCCCCATCTTCCTGTGTGGCCTTCTGTGGATCTTGCAATCCTTGGTTCTGGTTTCTGAGAAACACGGTCTGAGAAACACATCGCCCAGAGGGAACTTGTCACCATGAGCCCCAAACAGGCTATTGTTGTTGCTGCTGCACAGCGGTGAGGGCGAGCCGGAACTGGGGTCCGAGGGAGTTCAGGGGGTTACAAAGGTGGGTCTCCAGGTCGTGAGCTGTGGGGTGTCACCCTGCTCTGTGCAGAGAGGGGACAAACGCCAGCTCAGAGGTTCCTCTTCTGTGAAAGGAAAGGGCCCTGCTCCCTCCCCCGCTGGTGTGGTCCCCCGGGACCCCACCCAACCCTCTTCTGTCCTCATCCTTTCACTTGCAGGAGCCCAGAAACCCATCAGAGATGCTGTGGCTACTGCTGCCCCTGCTCTGGGCAGGTGAGTGCCCGAGGGGAGGGGGACAGACAGGATGGGGGTGAGCTGAGTGTTGTTTCTCCACAGGGGCCCTGGCTCAGGGTGAATACAGTCTGAGGATTCCAAAGTCTGTGACTGTGCAGGAGGGACTTTGTGTCTTCGTGCCCTGCAATGTATCCTACCCCCAGAAGGATTGGACTTATCAGGACTTAGCTTGGGGCTACTGGAGAAGGAGAGTGGAATTAAAAGGCCAGAATGCTGTAGTGGCCACCAACAAACCACCTGGTAATGTGCAGGAGAAGGCCAAAGGCCGATTCCACCTCCTCGGGGATCCCCGGTTCTACAACTGCTCCCTGGACATCAGAGACGCCAGGAGAACTGACAGCGGTTCATATATTTTTCGGGTGGAGAGAGGAGCAATGGGATATACTTACCAAACCCCCATACTTACTGTGCGTGTGATAGGTAAGAAGCATTCTCCAGTGAGGCCACAGGGAAAGTTCATGGTGGCCCCATATAAGGCCAGGCTAGGACCTCATTCTGGGAGGGAGTTGGGGGTACAGCCTGTTGGGGCTCAGAAAGAGGATCTGGACCAAAGCCTGCGGCTTCTGTCGGGGAACACCTGGGACCTCCCCTCCTGATCTTCTGTCTCCCCTTCTCCTCACCAGCCCTCAACCACACACCCGACATCCTCATCCCGGGGACCCTGGAGGCCGGCTGCCCTGTAAACCTGACCTGCTCCGTGCCCTGGGCCTGTGAGCGGGGCACGCCCCCCACCTTCTCCTGGACGTCAGCTGACCACCCCACCCTGGTCCCTGGCACCCACCTCTCTCCTGTGCTCACCCTCACTCCGCAGATTCTGGACCATGGTGCCACCCTCACATGTGAGGTGACCTTGCCTGGGGTCAGCTTGACCACGAAGAGAACCATTCACCTCAACGTGTCCTGTGAGAGCTAGCCCAGGGGGAGTCCCTGATGCGGTTCCTGCAGGAAATAGAGATGGGGGTTCGGGGACTCAGACACTGGATGCTGGGTCCTAGGCTGGGCTGGGGTAGGATGAGAGAGGTGTCTGCTTCTCCTCTTTCCCCATTTAAGCACATCCTGGGGACACAGAGCCAGTGTCACCCAGCCTTCACCACTGACTTTGCCCCCTCCATGTCCTTCTGTCCAGACACTCCACAGAACTTGGTCGTCACTGTCTTCCGAGAAAACGGCACAGGTAAGAAGGAGCCCGTTGGGACTGTGGGGAGCAGGGCTACTTCCCGGTCAGGACAGGGCTAGGTTTTACCAGTTCATCCTGGTCACCAGACACCCCTTTGCAGGTATACCCAATGGCCCTTCACCTTCCTCAACCCCCACAGCCACTGTGAGCAGTGTCCCCATTGGTCTCTCACTCCCAGAGGATTCTCCAAGCCCCCTGTCAGCTCACCAGGGGAACAAGGCACCAACCACACGGCTGAGCTGCCTCTCAAGGTCCCTGGTCATCTATCTTCCAATGAGTCCTCCAGGCTCATATTTCAATTTTCCTCTAACAGTTTTTTAATTTATGTATTTTTTAACAAGTAGTGTAGTCACATGGTTAACAATTTAAAGGGCACTGAAATCTATCCTCAGATGCCCATCCCCTCCCTGGAAGTGACCAGGGTCCACACACCACAGTGAGCCTTGGTTTGTTGACCTGAAGGACCAAACAGGTCCTTCAACATTAGTCGAAGACCTTCTCATTCCTCTCCATGACTGCGCATGAGAGGAAGAGACACCCTAACACAGGCAGACTCAAACTTTCACCCCTCCCTGGTGCAACGTAAACTTGTCTACCTACTGGGCAGAACAACTTGAGAATTTCTCTCTTTTAAAAGAATCTTTTATTAATTTTAATTTATTGCGTTAACACAGATTCAAGTGTCCCACTCAATATAAGTCCCTCACTCCCACCCTCTTGTCTCCTATTGCCCCTCTTGCTCCCTCCCCTGTAGTCCTCCCCCCTTCCCTTTGGAAATTGCTGTCCTGAACAACTTGAGAATTTCTCTTGATCTCTTTGTCACTCTGACCCTCTGTCTCTTTTTCTCCAGCACCCATAGTCCTGGAGAACGGTTCATCTCTTTCCATCCTGGAGGGCCAGTCCCTGCGCCTGGTCTGTGTGGTCTCCTGCAACCCCCCCGCCAGGCTGAGCTGGACCCGGGGGAGCCTGACCCTGAGCTCCTCACAGCCTGGGGTCCTGGAGCTCCCTCAAGTACACATGGGAGATGAAGGGGAATTCACCTGCCGAGCTCAGCATTCTCGGGGCTTCCTGCATGTCTCTCTGACCCTCCGTCTGCAGAGTGAGTGCACGTGTGGATTGGGGAGGGGCTAGAGGAAAACACCCACTGCTCCCTCACAGTCCACCCAGCGGCCCCTCCAACTTCAAGGGGGAATTCAACTATGATATGAGCTCGGCTCTGACGTCTATCATTTCTGGGACTCAAAGTACCCCAGTCCCCTTCCTGCATGGCCCGATCTCTGAAAAGTGCAGCAAGGGCTGGGCTGGAGAAACCAGAGGAAAGAGGTGGTTCTTGGAAGAGAGGCTGGGGTTGGACAGGTGTCTTGGGACACAAGGTCCCTTCTTTTTGGGACAGGATGAGGTCAAGCAAGTGAGGCACTCATCCTGGGCACAAAATTGTAAAGAGAAGCCAAAGAAATCTCAGCCAGCAGAGAAATATCACCACAATGCAGTGTGTCTTTTAAGTAAAAATGAATGCAAAATAAGTTCCACAACGAACAAAATATCCACATTCCAAATGAAGGCAGGCTGTACCCCAGTTCCTGTATGCCTCCCTCGCCTCACCCCAAACCCCGCCCCTCCACTGTTCCTGTAGTTTGCATCTGGCAAAGGGGTCAGAAAACTGAAATCCAGGGTGTCTGGGGTCCTCCAGGGTGCGGGAGGAGAAAAGATAAGAGTTCTCAGAGGAAAGTCACCAATAATCCAATCTGTCTGCAGGAAAAACGTGGGCATTATCGGAAGCGATGCTGGGGGCTGTCGGGGGAGCTGGCCTTACAACATTGCTCTTCCTGTCCTTCTGTGTCCTTGTCGTCATGTGAGCACTGACCCTGGAGAAGGCGGGAGAGCCCTGGGCTGGGGAAGGCCGGGCGGCTGCGGAATCTCTGAGCCCAGAGCTGAAGGGACCTGGGGGACCAGTCCCTGAAGCAATTGGCAGGAAGTGGGTCCCTGGCACCTGCGTAGGTGTCACAAACCTCTGGCTCCGGGAAGGGGAAGCTGGCATTCTCAACCCTGGGACCACCTCGGTCACCCTTCCAGTCCCTTAAGAGAGAACGATGGAGGGGAATCAGTCTGCCCGCTGTATCCTGAGCTGGCTGGACTGAATGGCTCTCTGGTCTCTTCACACAGAGTGAGGTCCTGCAGGAAGAAAGGGACAACGACAGTATTGAGCACGGAGGATGCAGGCACGGAGGGTGCAAATACTGTCACGAGGTCAATCTCTCAGGTGAGTGAGCTGGTCATCTCACCACTCAGCATCCTGCCTAGACACCTCCCCCAGGATGGCCCCGTGGATTGCTCTGCATGGCCAAGGCTGCTCTCCTACTCTCCTACTCTCCTACTCCTTCCTGATTCCCCATCTTGCTCACAGCACAAACAACCCCTCCTCTTTCAGGTCAGGAATGGCGGACTCGCCTTCTCTTTGTCCTCCCTTTCTTCTTCAATGTCCCCCAGTTCATCATGTCTCCTCTATTTTTCCTGCTAAGAACAGCTAGTTTTGGTCTTCCTCTCTCCATCCTGACCCCTATCATTGCTGAAGCTTCTGAATCTCTTCTGGGACTTCCTCATTACCCTGCTTCTCACTCCATTGCCTTATACGGAGTGATCATTCTAAAGGCTATCACTGTCCAGTTCCTCTGCCTTTGAACATCTGTTTGTCCCCAACTGCTTAGAACAGAGGCTGGCCAACTTCTTCTACAAAGAGCCAGAGAGTAAATAATTTTGGCTTTGTGGGTCATGCAGTCTCTATTGCAGCCAATCAGCTCTGTTGCTGTAGCATGTGTTCCAATAAAACTTTATTTACAAAAGCAGGCAGCGGCGATTTGGCCCCTGGGCTGTAGTTTGCGGGGCCCTAACCCAGACAATAAAGCCCAAATGCCTCAGCCTGCATCTCTGCATATTCTGGCCTCGCAAGTGTCCACCTCCCCAGAATGGTTGAAATCAGGGTGAGGTGAATAAGACATTGGCCTCCGAAGCAAAACTCAAGGAGGTGCCAGAAATCTCAGTAAACAAAATAATGTTTTAAAGAATGATTTTTTCTCTTAAGCATTTTTATTTTTTACTTCAGTTGACATTCAATGTTATATTAGTTTTGAGTGTGCAACATAGAGGTTAGACATTTATGTACCTTATGAAGTGATCCCCCTAATAATTCTGGTACCCACCTGACACCATGCACAGTCATTACAATATTAGTAACTATATTCCCTATGCTGTACTTACATCCCTGTGACTATTTTATAACTACCAGTTTGTACTTCTTTTTATTTTTTTAATTCAGTGAGAGGAAGGAAGGCAGAGTGACACAATCTGGCATGTACCCAAACCGGGACAGCAAGCCCACCATGGGGCATTGCTCTGTTGCTCAGCAACTGAGCTATTCTTAGCAACTAAGGCAGAGGCTATGGAGCCATCCTCAGCCCCCAGGGCCAACTCGCTCCAATAAAGCCATGGCTGCAGGAGGGGAAGAGAGAGAGAGAGAGAGAGAGAGAGAGAGAAGCAAGAGGGGGGAAGGGTGGAGAAGCAGATGGGCACTGCTCCTGTGTATCCTGACCCAACAGGGCCCAGTTTGTAATTCTTAATCTCTTCACCTTTTCACCTGACCTCCAAATCTCCCCCAACCCCACTTTTGTCAGCTATCAGTTTGTTCTTTGTATCTATGGGTCTGTTTCTGTTTTATTTGTTCATTATTTTGTTTTTTAGAACCACCTATAAGTGATATCACATGTTATTAGTTTTGGGGTTTTTTTTTCTGAAGTTGGAAACGGGAAGGCAGTCAGACAGACTCCCACATGCGCACGACCGGGATCCACCCGGCACGCTCACCAGGGGGCGATGCTCTACCCACCTTGGGGCGTCGCTCTGCTGCAATCAGAGCCATTCTAGCACCTGAGGCAGAGGCCATAGAGCAGGGGTCCCCAAACTACAGCCCGCGGGCCACATGCGGCCCCCTGAGGCCATTTATCCGGCCCCCTGCTGCACTTCCGGAAGGAGCACCTCTTTCATTGGTGGTCAATGAAAGGAGCACATTGACCATCTCATTAGCCAAAAGCAGGCCCATAGTTCCCATTGAAATACTGGTCAGTTTCTTGATTTAAATTTACTTGTTTTTTATTTTAAATATTGTATTTGTTCTCATTTTGTTTTTTTACTTTAAAATAAGATATGTGCAGTGTGCATAGGGATTTGTTCATAGTTTTTTTTATAGTCCGGCCCTCCAACAGTCTGAGGGACAGTGAACTGGCCCCCTATGTAAAAAGTTTGGGGACCCCTGCCATAGAGCCATCCTCAGCGCCCGGGCAAACTGCTCCAATGGAGCCTTGGCTGTGAGAGGGGAAGAGAGAGACAGAGAGGAAGGAGAGAGGGAGGGGTGGAGAAACAGATGGGCGCTTCTCCTGTGTGCCCTGCGGGGAATAGAACCCGGGACTCCCGAGAGAGACAGAGAGGAAGGAGAGAGGGAGGGGTGGAGAAACAGTTGGGCGCTTCTCCTGTGTGCCCTGCGGGGAATAGAACCCGGGACTCCCGCATGCCAGGCCGACGCTCTACCACCGAGCCAACTGACCAGGGCCTAGTTTTTTTTTCCATCTGACTTATTTCACTTAGCATAATTCCCTCTAGGTCCATCATGTTATTGCAAAAGGTCAGATCTCATTCTTTTTTATGGCCCAGCAATACTTTATTGTGCATATGTACCACTTCTTTATCCTGTCCTTTACTGGTGGCCACTTAGACTTCTTTTTATCTTGGGTAGAGTTATGCACAATTTTTCTTAAAAATAAAAATTAATTTTTTTAAAATATACAATGTGCAAAATATAAAAAATCTGAACGATGACAGAATCAATAGACTGAAGTTAGTTTAAAATTATTTAAGATCATAATTTAGTCAGGAGGAATTGCTAAACATGGCAGCATCCTCAGCTGAAAATGAGAGAAGCAAGGAAGTCAGTTTTGAAAGTATTCTTTCTGCATTTACTTTCAACGAAGCCAAGAAAACAAAATTATAGTAAATTTTGATTGAAATATAAAGAAAATATTGAGACAAAGTTTTAACACATCCCTTTTCAGGCTTTCAGTAGTATTTTAGTTACTTTCATGTTTCAGGGGGAAATCCAATCCACCATTAAAAATATGCAAAAACACATATCTAGAGGCACACTCATTTTTTTCTTCTGCCTCAAGCTCCAGTTAGTTCAGAAAAGAACTCTTACTAATCTTGGGTTTATTTTAATGTTTGATGTTTTGGTCTCTATGGATTTTTTTTTAATTTATTTTGATTTAAAAATCTTGCATAAAACATTACTTATGTCCTCCCTGGCTGATTGGCTCAGTGGTAGAGTGTTGGCCTGGCATGTGGATGTCCTGGGTTTGATTCCTGGTCAGAGTACACAGGAGAAACGCCCATCTGCTTCTCCACCCCTCCTTCTCTCACTTCTTTCTCTCTCCTTTTCTCTCTCTCTCTCTCTCTCTCTCTCTCTCTCTCTCTCTCTCTCCCTCTCTCTCTCACATTTCCTCCCCTCCTGCAGCCAAAGCTCAATTAGAGAAAGTTGGCCCTGGGTACTAAGGATGGCTCCATGGTTGTCTCTGCCTCAGGCACTAAGAAGAGCTCAATTGCTGAGCATCAGAGCAAGGGCCCCAGATGGAAGTTTCTCTCTGCCTCCCCTCTTCTCACTAAAAAACTTTTTTAAAAATTAAAACAAAAACATTATTTATGTCAATTATGGGGTTTGGGGCACCACTTTTTATTTTGCACTAACTCTAATTCCAGCCTCATTCTCCTGGCCAATGGCTGCCAGTTCACCCTGCTTTTCATGCTACAAATGTTCACTCCATCCACACTGGCTAGCATTTCATTGTTAGCAACCAAAACAGGGTTCTTGTTTCCTCTGAGTCTTTGCATAGGCAATATCTCCCTTTTCAAATCCTCTTCCTACCCATTTCCACTTATTTATGCCTGTTCAACCTTTATGCTCCAACATAAGTGTCACATTTTTCATTTACTTATTGCACTCAGCATGTGATTGAAAACCTTTGAAGGGTTTGAGCAGCAGAGTAAAATACATCCTTTCATTCATAAATTCCTTCAGGAAATATTATTGAGCACCTACCAAGTGATAAATGTACATGCCAGGGACCCATCTATGAAAAAAATATGTATATTTCTTAAATTTTGGGCTCAACCTAGGCGGAGGAATATACCAAAACCAATCCAACAAACACTAAACAACAGATAAGAGAATGGAAGGTGAAAATAGATATTTGGGGGGAAATGCAGGGTACAGGAATTAGGGAGTGGTGGGGAGATAGTTTGTGAAGGGTTTTTTATTACTATTATTTATTTTTATGGTAAAAAAAAACATAACATAAATATACCATCTTATTTTTAAGTGTACAGTTGTGCAACCTATTTCATCTTGCACAACATGAACTCTGTACTCAGTGAACAACAACTCAGCACTTCCCTACCTACACCAGCCCCTGGCAGCCACCAGTTCACTTTCCGTTTATGGGTTTGGCTTCTCTAGATACCTAATCTAAGTGGAATCATACAGTATTTGTCTTTTTCTGTATGATTTAATTCATTTCACATCATGTCCTTAGAGATCATCCATTGTAGCATGTAACAGAATTACCTTTCTTTAAAAGTCTTCATAATATCCCATTGCACGTATATACCACATTTTCTTTACTCATTTTCATCTACTCATCTGCTGATGGCTATTTGGGTTGCTTCCATCTCTTTGCTATCGTGAATAACGCTGCAATGAACAGGAGCTTGCAAATATCTCTTTAAGATCATGTTTTCAATTCTTTTGGATAAATACGCATAAGTGGGATCGCTGGATCATAGGGTAGTTATTTTGTTTAGGTTTGTTTTTTGAGGAACATACTTACTGTTTCTCACAGTGACTATACCCTTTTACATTTTCACCTACAGTGCAGAAGTTTCTAATTTCTCCATATCCTTGCCAACATTTGTTATTTTTTGTTTTAGTTTGGCTTGGATTTTCTAATAGTAGCCATACTAATGGATATGAATTGATAGCTCGTTGTTTTGATTTGCATTTCTCCAACAAGTAGTGAGGTTAAATAACTTTCTATGCATTTTCAGTCACTTATATATCTTCTTGGGAGAAATGTCTAATTCAAAATCTTTGCCCACTTTTTAATACTTTTCATTTTTAATTTTTGAGTTATAGAAATTCCTTATATATTGTGGATATTAACATCTTTATCAAATATATGATTTTCAAATATCTTCTCCCATTTCATAGATTGGCTTGTGGGGTCTTTTTGTTTGTTTGCTTTTTAAATTTTATCTAGAAAATTAAATTTAACAGGGTGACATTAATCAATAAGAATACATACATTTCAGCTGAAGGTTTCTATAGCATTTGAGCTGTTGATTATGTTCTTTACCCATCATCCAATGTCAAATCATTTTCTGTCACCAGATATTTGTCCCCCTTTACTCCCTTCCCCCCACAACCTCCTACAACACCTGGTAACTATTTCATTTTGATCTATGTCCATGAGTCTGTTTTATATCTCACCTATGTGTGAAATCATATAACTCTTAGATTTTTCTGATTTACTTATTTCACTCAGTATAATGTTCTCAAGGTCCATCCATGTTGTCGTAGGCAATATGTCATCATTTCTTAAGGCTGAGTAGTATTCCATTGTATATATGTACCATATCTTTTTTATCCGATCCTCTATCAGGGAACACTTTGGTTGTTTCCATGTCTTGGCCACTGTGAATAATGCAGTGATGAACATGGAGGTGCATATGTCTTTACCTACCAATGTTTTTGAGTTTTGGGAGTACGTATCCAGTAGAGGAATTGCTAGGTCGTAGGGTAGTTCTATTCTTGATCTCTTAAGGAACCACCATGCTTTCTTCCATAATTGTTGTACTAATTTTCATTCCCACCAACAGTGAATAAGGGTTCCTTTTTCTCCACAGCCTCTTCAACACTTGTTACTACCTGTCTTGTTGATAATAGTCAATCTAACAGGTGTAAAGTGGTATCTCATTGTAGTTTTGATTAGCATTTCTTGAATGGTTAGTGAAGATGGGCATCTTTTCATATATCTGTTGGCTATTTGTATGTCCTCTTGGAAGAAGTGTCTATTCAGGTCCTCTCTGCATTGTTTTAATTGGATTGTTTGCTTGTTTGTTGCTGAGCTTTGTGAGTTGTTTATATATTTTGGATATTAACCCCTTATCAGAGCTGATGTTTGCAAATATCATCTCCCATTTAGTTGGCTGCCTAATTGTTTTGTTGTCAATATCTTTTACTGTGCAGAAGCTTTTCAGCTGGACATAGTCCCATTCATTTATTTTTGCCTTTACTTCCCTTGCCTTTGGAATCAAATTCATAAAATGTTTTCTATACCCAAGGTCCATGAGTTTAGTATCTATGTTTTCTTCTATGTAATTTATTGTTTCAGAATTTATATTTAGGTCTTTGATGCATTTTGAATTAATTTTTGTGCAGGAGGACAAACTAGTTAAGTTTCATTCTTTTATATGTGGCTTTCCAATTTTCTCAGGACCATTTATTGAAGAGGATTTCTTTTCTTCATTGTGTGTTTTTGGCTCCTTTGTCAAAGACGATTTATTCATATATATATATGGTTTTATTCTGGGCTCTCAGTTCTGTACCATTGATCAGTATGTCTGTTTTTCTGACATACCATGCTGTTTTGATTATCGTAGATCTGTAGTATAATTTGAAGTCTGGCAGTGTAACTGACTTCATTCTTTGTCCTCAGGATTGCTTTGGCTCTTTGAGTTTCTTATGGTTCCATACAAACCTGGTGATATTTTGTTCTATTTCTTTAGAACTGTATTAAATTTGTATATTGTATATTTAGGACCATATTTATTGTATTTGTGTGTTGCTTTGAATAATGTGGCCATTATGTCGATTCTTCCAATCCATAACATGGAATATTTATTCATTTTATTGGTCTTTTTCAATTTCTTCAATAATGCTTTGTAGTTTTCAGTACATAGGTCATTCACATCCTTTGTTAAGTTTATTCCCAGGTCTTCTATTTATTTATTTGTTGCAATTGTAAAAAGAATTGTTTTTTTGTTTTTGTTTTTTTATAGTTCATTTTCCGAAGCTACGTTGTTGGTGTATAGGAAAGCAATAGACTTTTGTATATTGATTTTGTATCCTGCGACTTTACTGTATTGCTTTATTATTTCTAATAGTTTTTTAGTGGTGTGTTTGAAGTTTTCTATATACAAGATCATATCATATGCAAGAAGGAATACCTTTACTTCTTCTTTCCCAGTATGAATGCCTTTTATTTCTTTCTCTTGCCTGATTGCTCTGGCTAAAACTTCCAGATCTATGTTGAATAAGAGTGGAGAGAATGGAAAGCCTTGTGTTGTTCCTGATTTTAGAGGAAAAGCCTTCATTTTTTCACCATTTAGTATGATATTAACTGATGACTTGTCATATATGGCCTTTATTATGTTTTGATACTTTCCTTCTATTCCAATTTTATTGAATGTTTTAAACATAAAGCGATTTTGTTTCTTATCAAATGCCTTTTCTGCATCTTGATTGGATCATATGATTTTTGTTCTTTGTTTTGTTGATGTGGTGTACTGTATTACGTTGGTCAATTTACATATGCTGAACCATCCTTCTGCTCCTAGAATGAGTCCCACTTGACCATGATGTATTATTTTTTTAATGTGTTGTTGTACTTGATTTGCTAGTATTTTGTTTAGGATTTTTGCATTCATATTCATTAGAGATATTGGTCTGCAGTTTTCTTTTTTTGTTTTGTCCTTGCCAGGTTTTGGTATGAGGGTTATGTTGGCCTCATAAAATGTGTTAGGGAGTATTGTTCTTCTTTTATTTTTTTGGAAGACTTTGGAAAGGATAGGGACCAAATATTATTTGAATGTTTGGTAGAATTCACTAGTGTAGCTGTCTGGTCCTGGACTTTTATTTTGGGGAGAGGTTTTTATAGATGTTTCTATTTCTTCCCTGCTTCTAGGTTTGTTTAGGTTTCCACTTCTTTGTGACTCAGTCTAGGAAGATTGTATAGATCTAGGAATTAATACATTTCCTCCAGGTTGTTGAATTTTCTGGCATATAACCTTTCACAGTATTCTACTATGATCCTCTGTATACCTATGTCTGTGGTAATTTCTCCTCTTTCAGTTTAGATTTTGTTTATGTGAAGCTTTTCTCTTTTTTCCTTAGTGAATCTAGCTGGGGATTGTCATTTTTATTTATGTTTTCAAAGAACCACCTCTCTGTTATATTAATTTTTTTATAGTTTTTAAATTCATGTTCTCTATTTCATTTATTTCTGCTCTCATTTTTACTGTTTCCTTTCTTTTGCTGACTTTGGGTTGCCTTTGTTCTTCTTTTTCTAATTCCGTAAAATGTGGTGTTGGGTTGTTGACTTGGGATCTCTCTTGTTTTTTGACATGAGCTTGGAATAATATAAACTTCCCTCTTATTACTGCTTTTGCTGCATCCCAAAAATTTTTATATGTCGTGTTACCATTTCCATTTGTCTTTTTATATATTTTGATCTCTGCTATTATTTCCTCTTTGACTCAGTCATTTTTTAGAAGTAGGTTAATTTCTACTCTTTTTTGTGGGTTTCTTTACTTCCTTTTTGCAATTGAATTCTAATTTCAAAGCCTTATGGTCAGAAAATATGCTTGGTATAATTTCAATCTTTCTGAATTTGTGGGTGTTAGTTTTGTGGCCCAACATATAGTCTATCCTTAAAAATATTCCATGCACACTGGAGAAGAATGTATAACTGATGTTTTGGGATGAAATGTCCTGTAAATGTCTATTATGTCTACTTGGTCTAGTGTGTTGTTTAAGGTCAATATTCCTTTATTGTTTTTCTGTTTAGATCAGTGGTAGTCAACCTGGTCCCTACTGCCCACTAGTGGGCATTCCAGCTTTCATGGTGGGTGGTAGTGGACCAACCAAAGTATAAATAAAAAAATTGATTTAACTGTAGTAAGTTGTTTCATAAAGATTCATTCTGCCAAACTTAGTGAAAATCCTACATAAAGTACTTGGTAAGTAATTATTATTATATGCTTTAGCTTGCTGTAACTCTGCTTTATAAATTGTATAAAGTAAAGTTATTTCCTTACTTTATAAATCACCATTACTGTGGAACCAGTGGGCACTTAGAAAATTTTATTACTAACAGAGATACAAAATTGGGTGGAAGGTAAAAAAAGGTTGACTACCCCTGGTTTAGATGATCTATCTAAAGCCATCAATTGTATGTTGAAATCTCCAAGTAATATTGTGTTTTTGTTTTCTTCTATTTTTAGATCAGTTAGTAGATGTCTTTTTCTTCTGATATACCCATTATTCTTAAATTGCTATTTCTGATAGAGTGAAACAATTCTTGTAAAGCTCTCTCATTTTTTTAAATTTATGAGTATCTCTCCTCTTCTTTCTGTAACATCTCTAGTTGCCTGTCTTTAAAGCCACTGATTCTTTCCTCTATCTGGCTTGTTCTATTAGCTAAACTTGCTACTTCAGTTTTCAATACATTTATTGAGTTCTTCATTGCTGTTTTT
Source organism: Saccopteryx leptura (assembly GCF_036850995.1). Taxonomy (NCBI): domain Eukaryota; kingdom Metazoa; phylum Chordata; class Mammalia; order Chiroptera; family Emballonuridae; genus Saccopteryx; species Saccopteryx leptura. Next base: position 69,708,584 of record NC_089505.1, read on the forward strand.
AAAGTTTCAATTTCCTTGGTGAGATATTTGTTATGCTTTCTGACATTATTAATTTACCTATTGGTGTTTTCTCACATCTCATTGGGTACTGCCAGAAATTTAATTTTGAATTCTCTATCATTTAATTCTAATGTTTCCATGTGATCGAGATGTTTTTCTGAGTATTAAAATTTTTTTTTCTGAGTAAGTCTCTGTCATGTGTAGCCATCGTTTTCGATTTCTTCTTCCTTGGTGGCATTTGTGAGTGGTACTGTTAAGAACTGTAACAAAATAAAACTAAAAATTAAAAAGTACAATAAAAATTATAAAAATTTAAAAAATAATGATAAGTAAGAAATACTTATCCTAACCGACTGGCTCAGTGGTAGAGCATTGGCCTGGTGTGTGGATGTCCTGGGTTCAATTCCTGGTCAGGACACACTGGCGAAGTAACCTTCTGCTTCTCCATCCTTTCCCTTCTACCTTCTCTCTCTGTGTCTCTCTCTTCCCCACTCTTCAACCATGGCTCAGTTGGAGCAAGTTGACCCTGGGTGCTGAGGATGGATCCATGGTCTTGCCTCAGGTGCTAAAGTAGTTCAGTTGCTGAGCAATGAAGCAACAACCCCAGATGGGCAGAGCATCTCCCCATTGGGGTCTTGCTTGGTGGAACCTGGTTGCAGTGCATGCAGGAATCTGTCTCTCTGCACCTCCTGCTTCTCACTTAAGAAAAAAGAAAGAAAAACCACAGAAAACACAGATTGAATACCAAAAATCAAATAATATCAGTAACAAACCACCCACAAAAAATAAGAATAAAAAATATAAAAATTAAAGAATGAAAATTCAATAGAGAAAATGGAGAAAAAATTATTAAGAACAAAAAAGAAAAATATATTTTGGATTTGAGAAGTTACTGTTTTCTTCTAGTAGATGTCACTGTACCACAAGTTTTAGCTCTGTGAAATTCCTGGGCTGCTCTACACTAAGATGTTGCTGTTACAATGATGTAGATAGGGCTGCAGCTCCATTGGTTGTTGGGGTGTGTTGTGTGGGCTACCCAGCTTCAGCTTTCTGGATTCTAGCAATGGTAATCTCTTGGCCTCCAGGTGCTGATCCTCATGTCTCAACAGACATGGGGACTAAACACAGAGCACCTCTGTTCTTCAGGGGAGAGAGTGGCTCTGGAGAGCTAGGTGTGGGGTCTGTCTCTACCATTTTACATTCCCATAAGGTGAGGAAGGCAGGCTTTGGGAGGCTGGGAGGGCCATGTGGTACTTTTCTCTGTCTCTACTGAGTGCAGGCTGCAGGCAGGTTTTATAAACACTGGCTGTGACCTTGTGCTCTGTCCCTCTATTTCACTGCTCCCCCCAGCAGGAGACCTAGTTACTCAAGGTTTCCCTCTCTGTACCCCTCAGACAAAACCCAGACAGCCTGAGATTCCCTCCTCCCTATAGTCCAGTAGAGAAAAAAAAACCCAGTCATTCCAGGTTTGTCTCCTCTACAGAGCCCATTGCGAATGTGTTTTATCTCCACTCCCTGCCCCCCTCTTTTCAGCTCATCCCACCTTTAGTCCATTTGGTATATGGATCTTTCAAGCATGCCTGCGAGCCCAGCTGGGGTTCCTTCACTGCATTATAGTTGTTCAATTTGTTGAAATTTCAAGGGGAGAAACCAGGAGTATCTCTCATGCAGCCATTATTCTAACATCATTCTGCCTCTTTCAATTAAAGAGTAAGCTGCAAGAGGTCAGAACTTGTGCATGCCATTTCTCCCACAGTATATCCAACACCCAGCTCAGAGCCTTACCCACAGTGGTGTTCAGTAGGATACCAGTCTTTGGGGTCAGAAATAACTAGGATTGGATCCTGGTTTCAACAGGAACTTTGAGCATGCTACTGACCTGGTTCAACCTCAGTTTTCATATCAATAATAATATCTTCCTTATGAGCTTGTTGTGGGAATTTAATGAGATTAGTAAGCACCAGATAAGGTTCTAATTAACTGTTAAGTACTTGAGGAAAGCATGAATTCGGGAGACCGCAACAAAATTGTGTGTGAGATGAATGGATGAAGGCATTCATGGGCTTCCCTCCTAGATATTCTTTGCTTTGTCTTGTCCCCATCACTTCACTCTGACTTTCTTTTCTTTCTCTCCACTCAGGGTCCCCTGATTGAATCCCTGCCAGACAGTCCTGCAGACCACCCTCCCCCAGCTCTGGCTATCTCCTCCCCAGGGGAGAAGGAAGAGATTCAATATGCATCTCTCAGGTTTCATAAGATGAACCCTGGGAACCCTCTGGAACAGGAGGAGGTCGCTGATAATGAGTACTCAGAGGTCAATATAGGCAAGTGAGAGCTGTGAAGACCTGACCTTAGATTTAGGGATCGCAGCCTCTGGAGGGTAAAGAAAAAAGCACCAGGGGATGGTCCCTGTAGAATTAAAAGCCCTCTAGGTGATTAGTTAAAAATACAATGAAAAGAACACTGGTTTTGGAATAAAACATTTGCAAGTTCAAATCCACACTCTGCCCCTTTACTAAGTAAGTGACAGATGAAGCTCTACCTCTCTGTGCCTCCATTTCCTGCCCTGTGAAACAAGTTAAGAAGGCCTACCTGCAAGTTTGTGGTGAGAATTATGGGAATAAGATCCTATCAGAGAACCTGGCTCCATGTGTATGCTGAAAAGGCATACTAGATCCCTGTGCTTTGAATAAGAAGGTCCTACCAGGAATTCCTCCTGATTCTGGAGGTGACCAGCATCAGTCCCTGCATACTGATTTCCCTCCTCCTGAAATGTCCTACCCTGCCTTCACCTGCCTCTGTCTTTGAAAGTGGAACTCAAGGGGTGAATTTCTGGGGTTGAGATGCAAGCCCAGAAGGAGCTTATGATCCACCCCCCCCCCACCATAGGAATAAACCAAATGAATGAGAACTGTTTCCAAATGATCACACAACCATCAGATGAATGAAACAACTTGATCTGGAAATCCAGCAACCAAATGAGGGAAGGAGTATGTCATAGCAGTCATCTTCACAGCAATCTTGATGGAAAGAAGTCAAAGGGTTGGATGAGGCATTCAACATTCCATAAAGCTGTCCCCCAACACATTTAGAACAGCACCAAAAATATAAAGCACCAAGAAATAACTTTTTTTAAAAGAACTTTCAATATTTATGTACTAAAAATACAGAATATCCTGACAGAAATTAAAGAAGATACAAATAAATGAGAAAATATACCATGTTTATGGGTTGGAAGTTACAATATTGTTAAAAAAATCTCAGTTATATACACACACACATGACAAGTTGATTTGAAAATTTGTATGGAAATGTAAAAGACCTAGAATATTCAAACAACCTTGAAAAAACAACGTTGAAGAAATAAGACTTTACTATAAAGCTCAAGTAATCAGGAAGAGTGTGGTATGGAAGAGAAGAGAAAGAGAAAAAATTTGTTTGAATAGTACCAAGTTAATTCAATTTGGAAAGAAAAACATTTTTAACAAATGGGAGTAGAACAAATTTATCAAGGTTTGGAAAAATGAATCATAAATAATTTAATTGGTTTATAAAACTTGAATTATATAACATGTACTCTGTGTTTTTTTAAATTTTATATTTCATGTTTTGAGATTTATCCATGTTGTTGTGCATGTCAGTATGGGTTGCTCTTCAATGCTGGATAGGATTCCATTGTGTGAGTGTATCATGGTTTGTGTACTCATTTTTTTTTTTTTACTGATGAACATTTGGTTTATTTCTAGTGTTTGTTGATTAGAAATAAAACTGCTATGAGCATATTTGTACATGGCTGTTTCAAGGTATGTTTTTATTGCTCTCAAGTGTTGGGGGGCAGGGCCAAGAGGAGGCATGAGGTTGGAGTCATATGTTGGGAGCTCGAGGGTCTCTGGAGCCTCTCCATGGGGACCAGCATCCAACAGGCACTGTATAAATGGGTGGTCTGAAGCTCAGGAGGAAGGTAGGGCCTGGAGATGAACAATGGGAAACACCAGGGCATCCAAGACTCCTGATAAGGAATACCTCCTATTGTAGGTTGAATTTTCAAGTCTTCACCTCTAAAACCCGTGAATGTGATTTTATTTGGAGATAGGGTTTACAGATGTAATCATGTTATTATGAGGTCAGATTGAATGAAGCAAGGAGCCTAATTCCAGGGACTTGTGCCCCCTTGACAAAGAGAAAAATTTGGACACAGAGACTCATGTAGGGAAGAAGGCCATGGGACAATGGAAGCAGAAATTGGAGTTACAGTGTCACAAAGCCAGAAATGTTGAGGATTTCTAGTAACCACCAAAAGTTAGAAGAGGCAAGGAAGGATTCTTCCCTAGAGCTTTCCAAAGGAACTCAGCCCTGCCAAACCTTGACTTGGGGCTTTTAGCCTCCAGAACTGGGAGAGAATACATTTCTGCTGTTTTAAGTCACCCAGTTTTTGGTAATTTGTCACAGCAGCCCTGAGGAACTAGTACAGTTACTTAGTGCCTACTGTGCATCAAACCTTCATGCATCCTATCTCTTTCAGTCCTCACAGTGACTCTTCAGAGGGTTGGTGCTATTCCCACCTCACAGAGGAAGTGCCCATTCAAAGCCACAAAGGGATCTTCATCAATGGGCCTTGGGGGGTTGCCTTGTGTCCAGGCACTGTCTTAAGTACTTTGTGAGCATTCAAACAGTCAAGCAATGATGACCACAGCTGTTAGTCTGGCCTCCCACACTTTCATAGTTTGAACCAGAAAGGAGTCTCTCTCTCTCTCTCTCTCTCTCTCTCTCTCTCTCTCCCTTCCTTTCTCTTTTCTTCCCTCTCTCCCTCTCTTTCTTCCTCCCTCCCTCCCTCCCTCCCTTTCCTTTCTTCCTTCCTTCCTTCCTTCCTTCCTTCCTTCCTTCCTTCCTTCCTTCCTTCCTTCCTTTGTTCCTCTCTTTCTCTCTCTTTCCTTCTTCTATTGTAACTGCCATAGTAATGAACAACTTTATTTAGATATTTTTTGACACTTCTATAAAGACTGCTCAGAGAAGATACAAACAAGTGGAAGCATATACCGTGCTCATGGTTAGGAAGAATAAACATCATTAAAATGTCTATATTACCCAAAGCAATCTATAAATTCAATGCAATACCAATTAAAATACCAATGACATACTACAAAGATATAGATCACATATTCCAAAAATTTATATGGAACCAAAAAAGAACACGAATAGCCTCAGCAATCTTAAAAAGGAAGAATAAAGTGGGAGGTATCACACTTCCTGATATCAAGTTATACTACAAGGCCATTGTACTCAAACAGCCTGGTACTGGCATAAGAACAGGCATATAGATCAATGGAACAGAACAGAGAACCCAGAAATAAACCCACAGCTCTATGGACAACTGATATTTGACAAAGGAGGTAAGGAAATACAATGGAGTAAAGACAGCCTCTTTAACAAATGGTATTGAGAAAATTGGACAGCTACCTGCAAAAAAATGAAACTAGATCACCAGCTTACACCACTCACAAAAATAAACTTAAAATGGATAAAAGACTTAAATGTAGGCCGTGAAACCATAAGCATCTTAGAAGAAAACATAGGCATTAAGCTCTCCGACATCTCTCGGAGCAATATATTTGCTGATTTATCTCCACAGGGAAGTGAAATAAAAGACAGGATAAACAAATGGGACTATATCAAACTAAAAAGCTTTTGCACAGCCAAAGACAATAAGAACAGAATAAAAAGACAAACTACACAATGGGAGAACATATTTGACAATACGTCTGATAAGGGGTTAATTACCAAAATTTTTAAAGAACTTGTAAATCTCAACACCAGGAAGACAAACAATCCAATCAAAAAATGGGAAAAAGAAATGAATAGACACTTCTCCAAAGAGGACATACAGATGGCTAATAGGCATATGAAAAAACATCACTAATCATTAGAGAAATGCAAATTAAAACCACAATGAGGTATCACCTCACACCAGCCAGAATGGTGCTTATCAACAAAACAACACAGAATAAGTGCTGGCGAGGATGTGGAGAAAAGGGAACCCTCCTGCATTGCTGGTGGGAATGCAGACTGGTGCAACTACTGTGGAAAACAGTATGGAGACTCCTCAAAAAACTGAAAATCGAACTGCCTTTTGATCCAGCTATCCTACTTTTAGAAATATACCCCAAAAACACCATAGAACGGCTCCAAAAGGAGAAATGCACCCCCATGTTTGTGGCAGCATTGTTCACAATAACAAAGATCTGGAAACAGCCCAAGTGTCCGTCAGAGGACGAATGGATTAAAAAGCTTTGGTACATATATACTATGGAATACTACTCAGCCATAAGAAATGATGACATCGGATCATTTACAATAACATGGATGAACCTTGATAACATTATACAGAGTGAAATAAGTAAATCAGAAAAAACTAAGAACTATATGAATCCATACATAGATGGGACATAAAAATGAGACTCAGAGACATGAACAAGAATGTGATGGCAATGGAGATGGGGGGGTGTGAGGGAGGGGGGATGGGGCGAGGAAGGAGAGAGGGGGTGGGGGAGGGTAGGGGCACAAAGAAAACCAGATAGAAGGTGACAGAAGACAATTTGACTTTGGGGGAGGGGTATACAGCACAATCAAATGTCAAAGTAATCTGGAGATGTTTTCTCTCAACATATGTACCCTGATTTATTAATGTCACTGCATTAAATTTAATTAAAAAAAAAGACTGCTCAGAAAAAGAAGTTACAGAAATGGCATATTGGGGTCTGAACTCCCTTCATGCTGATTTTTTTTTATTGGAGTTCTTTATAATTATAAAAACAATTTATACAGTTCACGAGGGGGGAAAAACCCATTTTAGAATATACAATAAAGTGTAAAGAAGAAAATTAAGAGATAGCTCTGTTAACAGTTAACAGTATGTATATGTGTGTATACCCATAAAACTGTGGAAAATACATATATACATACTATACATACTATATCTATATCATAAATTAATCTATACCTTCTTAACTATGGTCCTATCAGATGCTGCTTTGCATTTTGCATTTCTAACTTATCAAGGTGTGAGCGTTTTCTTATTCAGTAAGTATCATTCCTCAGTGCAGTTCCTAATAGGTGACAGATTAGCTCAACATGTGCTATGCCCCATTTAAACAATTCACAGTTGTTGGGTATTTATAGGTTGTGCCATTTCTCTGTCACCCGCAGTGCTGAGTTGGGACATCTTTGCAGCATCTCTGATGGTCCATGCCGTCAGATTAAGGAAGCGGAATGTTAGAAGCACGTTTGCTAGTGGAGAGAAAGCATTGGAATTAGAGCATAGAGCTCTGCGTGTGACCCGCCCAGGCTGCAGCTCATTGGCCCACCCTGATCCATAGATAGAGCAGCCAATGGCCACACTGCCTATGATGTCACATCCCAGGTCCTAGGTGGGGTCCCCAGACCTTCTCCAGGAGCCTCCATCTCTCAGCCTCAGTGTGACAGCCCCTGGTCCCTCTCTTCACTTTCTCCTATGAGTACTAGTCCTCATAGCCCAGCCTGCCTCTGTGGGGAGTCTCAGCCCTTCTCCATCACACTCTTTTTACCTCGTTGCCCATCTGGTCTGTCCTCCAGGTCTGAGTTGAACACTCATATAGCCCGTCTTGTCCTATGGGAAGAAATCAAGGAAGAAGTCACATCTCAGGGTTATAGGAAACTGAGAGAATGCAGGAGACTCCTGGGTAGATGAGGGGTCAGCTTCTTCTTCCAAGCCCTTCCCAGTGACCAACCCCAGGAGTAAGAGGTGATGATTCTGGGGGATAAACCTCTACACCAACAGTCCTCAACATTCCCTATATATATTTTTTAATACTTATGAAGTCTTATGTCACTGAAGGAAGATGGGATGGGGCAGGATATAGATGGAGGAGAAAGAAGCTGGGTATACCTGGGGAAGGAGTTAGCACTACCCGGCCTAATTACTGATGACAATGATGATAATGATGATTTATTTCACACTTATTACATGCCAGGCACTATGGTAGATGATTTATAGAAATTATCTTTGAACCCTCCTAACAGTTCCACATTTTGCAGGTGAAGAAACAGGAATTCAGAGAAGTGATGTCATTTTTCCAAAGTCACACAGCAAGAAAATGACTGAGGTCAATATATATTCTAAACCTGGTCTTTCTGACTCCCAGCCCCCTGCTCTTACAGCAGACTGGAAACCTCAAATCATGAATGAAGTGTCACCTCTAAGAGGAATGAGACAATAAAAATGTTGGGTTGACCCCTGACTATGAAGGGGAAGTCATGCCTGGCTTCTTCCAGGATGTATAAGAGGTGAACAAGATCTCCTGGACACACTCTCAAACTTCCTAGAGTTTATCACAATATAGAAATTGTACATTGAATAACGACGATGGTACCAATAACAGCAGCTGAGATTCTATTGAGTGCTTACTACAAGCGAATCCTTGTTTCAAGGTCTTTACCAGTATCCTCATAGCCAATATCCCTGTGAGGTTGGTACCAGTGTGACTCTCATTTTATAGATGGCAAACTAAAGCACTCATGGGCTGCCTACTGTCACATTAATGGCCAATGCTGTGAGCTTCTTGAGATAAAAACCATGTAATTGATATAAATAAGTTCAATCTCAAAATACTAAAATAATAGAAAAAGATATATCTTCTAAAATCTTCACTTTAATCACCATAATTAAAGCCACCATCACCAGCATTATTATCATCACCACTGTCCCCATGATCAACAGGATCACCACCATCATTATTACCAATGTCACCATCATAACCAGATTCACCAGGATCACGACCACTATCACCACCATTACTGTCCCCATGATCACCACTGTTCTTATAGTTTTCATCATCATCATCCTCGTTGTCATCTTCATCATGGGGATTTTGCTCCCATGGGAACTTTGTAATCCCTAGACTCTAGGGCCTAGAGTCATGTTTGATCATAAAGTGAGCACTATGGCCTGACCTGTGGTGGCGCAGTGGATAAAGCGTCTACCTGGAAATGCTGAGGTCGCCGGTTCGAAACCCTGGGCTTGCCTGGTCAAGGCACATATGGGAGTTGACACTTCCAGCTCCTCCCCCCTTCTCTCTCTCTGTCTCGCTCTCTCCCTCTCTCTCTCCTCTCTAAAAATGAATAAATAAAAATAAAAAAAAATAAAGTGAGCACTATGGTGGTTGTTGCTACCGACACCAAGTGGGTAGAGGACAGAGATGCTGCTAAACCTCCTACAGGACACAGAACAGCCTTCCCCCCCACACACACACACAATTGAAATAATTATCTGTTCCTAAATATTGATAGTGTTGGGGTTGAGAAACTCTAGTCCACTCTGCCGAGTAGGTTGCTAATCCCTTCATCCCTTAAGATGTGTATCTAACCCTCACATCGCCCTCAGGGCAGGTGTTACCCTTCACATCTTCCCTGTGGTGCTGAGAACACCTGAGAGGAGAAATGATGGCTTGAGATCACCAAGCCAGCTAGAAGTAGAGCTGGAAATTGAATCCAGGCATTAACCATTCCCCCACCCATTCTTCTCCCCCAGTATAGTTCACGCCTGCTATCTGTTGCCCCAATTTCACTTGGTAACTAGTGACTACCATATACCAGACACATTCTCACACCTGCCCTTCTAGGTGGATCTCAACCGCTGCATTGATAACACAAAGAAACTGGGATGAAGAGAAGTCACTGGATGAAACCCTACTGTTGTCTTAGAAGCATGGCTGACACTAGATGTTCCCTCTCTCCTTCTGGCTGGCTTCTGGTCCTTGAGATCTATGTGTCTTCCCCAGATGTCCCCCAACAATCCAGTTCCTGGCTTGTCCCTCCCAAGGGAGACTTGGCTCCTGAGTCCCACACCCCTCCAGCACCCCTTCCTTGACCCCGGGTAACAGGCACCTGGTGGAGAAATGAGTGATCAAAGCATAAACCAGGATTCCGCAGAGGTAGACACCGCCCAGGACTATCATCACGATTGAACCGATCACCAAGTATCCCGAGATGGAGAAATCTGTTCTAATAACAGGGAATTGAACTGGAAGAAAAGGATACATGGGAGTCAAGACCACCATTCAGTCATCTCTTCATTCACCCACAACTCGTTCTTCAAAGATTTATTAGTACCTACTATGTGCAAAGCACTGTTCCAGATTGTAGGGATTCAACAGTGAACAAAACAAACTTCCTGCTTTCATGGGGCTGACATTCTATCTGGGAAGTGGACAGTCAACAATTAAGCAAAGAAATGTCTAATATTGCAGGCAGCAATATGCCTTGGAGAAGAACAGACCCACATAAGGGGACAGAGAGTGACAGGGCAGTGGGGAGCTGGTTACCCAAGTTTATTAACTCATTGCACAGATAGCAGAACTATTTGCTGAGCATCACCTAAATGCCCTCTTAAGGACTGGAGACAAATGGCAATCAAAGAGCTCACTCAACTTCTATCCTCCTGATGTTCATAGTTGAGTGGAGTAGAAAGGCATGAACAAGACAATAGCACAAATGCCTTGTGTCTGTAAGTAGTGTGGCGTGACCTAAACGTCTCAAGCCCACATCCAGTCTCTGCTCATGGCTTTCTCTGGGAAGAGCCAGGATGGTAGCTTCTTGTGTACTTTCTTGCTCAACATCTGATTTTATTTTTGCAGCAGCCTTGCTATGTAAGGAATCTTAGCCTCCTGACCCCACCGATAGGAAAACTGAGGCTCAAAGAGGTGAAGCTGCTTGTCCTTGTTTCTTGAAGATGGGCAGAGGCAGAGCTAGGATTTGATCTCAGGTCATTGGGTTCCAGTGTCCCTGCTTTTGGCTGTCTTGCATGTCTGCTGTCTCCCTGGACACAACAGTCTCTTTCTTTGATGCAGAAGACTGTGCTATTGTTAAAAAATGTTATCCCCACAACACATCATGAAGAACCTCTACTTTCTCTGTACCACTTCCCCTCCCATCTTCCCATTTTCTCATCTCGAAATTAGCCCAAGGGGAGGACTGAGGGCATGAACTTTGCAGCCAGACTGGGGTTTGAATCCCTCCTCCTTGGCTGATTAAAACCAGAACCTTGAACAAACCACTCAACTCCCCGAGCCTCGGTTTTCCCACTTATGAAATGGCGGTGAAACTCAGAACAGCCACTTACTCTGGAGGAAGACTGTGAGGGTCACACAGGTTGAAATGGTGGCTGGAGCAGACCAAGTGCCCGGCCCAGGCTGGATGACCTTATCCCCCTGGCATTCACCTCCACTCGGATCTGAGGACTCTGGGGGCTTCCTCACAGAGGCAGCTGTGGGCTCAGGTCTCAGCGGATAGGAAGATCTCACCCACCCGTTGTGAGCAGGGGGGCATGGCGAGGTGGAGAGGGCATCCCTGATGAGGGGCACTGCCCAGGCAAAGACATGGAAATGGGGAGACTGGCTGAGTGTGGGCCCCAGAGGGGGCACAGCTGCACTTACAGGGCCTCTGGATCCGGACATCGCTATACATGGTGATCTGGGTCACTGAGTTCTCCACAATGCATCGATAGTTGCCCATCTGCTCCCAGGTCAGGCTCGGGAGGGTGATGCTTGCATTGAAGCTCAGGAAGGAGCCATTGTGGATCCAGTGGTTCTGGGATCTCGGGTGGGAAGTGGAGGTACAGTTCATCTGCACCCGGGAACCGATCTCAGCAGACAGGACGCCTCTGAATGTATAGGGCTCACTTCTCAGCCTCACGTTATCAGGTCCATCTGCAGAGACCAGAGCTGTTTCTGACCCCTCATGGATCTATCTCATTTCCTCAGTCCACATGAAGTCCTCCCCCTAGCCAGGGGCTACCCGACTCTGAAACCCAAGTGGACCCCTCAACCTATCCCAGGCAAGGCAGCTGGGCCAGCCACAGTGAGAATATAATAATGTCTTTCGTTATCAAGCATGTACTATATGGAAGAGTCCTGTGGTAACCCATTACATCATAATAAAATAGATGTAGAGTAGAAACCAATGCATCATGCTCACTGTATGCTGAGGGCACTGTTCTAGATACTTGACACATTCACGTAATCCGCATAGCAACCATGTGATTGCTTCATTTTACAGATGAGGAAGATGAGGTGTAGAGGCGAGGGCTGGGTATTTAATAGTCCTCTACTGACCTGCAAAAAAGTTAAGCAAGTTCCCCTATGTTCCGGGTGGAATTTCCCTGAGTAGCTGTAGCCCCCGCCCCCGCGCAGGGCCTGGGGCCTGGTTCAAACCTCCAATTGGTAAGCAGTGTTTGAAAGTCAGAAACTGTCCTCTACAGAGAGTCCAAAGAGTTAAATAGCCAGATCTGGGATTTGAGCCCAGAACAAGCTGGCTGCAGGTTGGCTCAGGAGATCACCTCTCTCTGGTTCTGCCTGTTTTGTCCCTATCTCCCTGCAAGACCCTAGGCCCAGCCCTGGCTTCACACCCATGACCCCAGACCACTTACAGAACACAGTCAGAATGATGGGGTCACTTTTTAGAAGAAGCCCCTCGATGTATTCTGTCGCACACTGAAGTATTCTGTCAAAACGGCTGAGCTGGTGCATGATGAGAGTCTTGCGGTCTGAGGAAAATGTCACCCGGTCACTGCTGGACAGCTGTAAGCCACTCACATACCACTTGATTTTGGTGGCATCAGTGATATTAGTGTGGCAGAAGGCAGCCACGGGATCCATGTCCTCTACCACGGAGCTGACATTGGCCGAGATGCCGGGGTTATCTTCCAACTCTGTGTGAAGAGAAGAATATGAAAGGTGAGCTCTGCTCATTACCGGCGAGGGTTTGGGGGAAAGTGGGGTGGAAACTAAGAGTTGTGAAATAGGGCCCATGGTGTTGGCAGGAGAACATCCCTGGAACAAAGAGGGACAGACAATAGGGAGTGGGCATGAGGCCACCGAGATGTGAGCACTTACCTGAGACCATCACCCTATGTGCTGAGTTATGGTTGTGGCATCCCCGGCAACAGTAATGAGTTCTTGGCATAAGCACGTGGCCATATAGTTGTTTCTGAACCCCCAGATCGGGACATCCCACCCAAAGAGCCTTGAATAGAATTCACAGGGAGAGGCGGTATTTGGACTTTTCATAATAATTGCTTTGATTCCCCTTTGCTTTACCAGTATCAGTGGTGAGATTCAGCTGGTTTGCCCCAGTTCGGCAGAACCAATACCTAATTTTTTGTTGAGTTCAGTGAACCGGTTGTTGAAATGGCACTTGTCATCAGGGTTCTCTTAAGGTGGGTGCCTGAGCAGCTGCGCAACGTGGAAATCACAAATTTACATTCCTGACTAATTTTTAATGTTCATCTGAGCAACAGCATATTCCAAGCTCCTGTAAGAATGTTCATTCCATCCATAGGTAAAAAAAATTGCAAGTGAGGATGCCAATCAAGAAGCAATATGGAAATAGCTTAAATAACACTTTTATTTTTTTGTCAGATATTATTTAATATTTTTTCATTAATATTTTAAGACTTTCTTATAATCTAGTTTTGTGTACCTCTTATTGCTCTTATTTAAGTACTAAATGCATAAAATAATAAACTACCTTTCAGTGTATCTTTTTTGTTGTTTTTGTATTTTTCTGAAGTGAGAAGCAGGGAGGCAGAGAGACAGACTCCCTCATGTGCCCAACCGAGATCCACACAGCATGCTCACTAGGGGGCAATGCTCTGCCCATCTGGGGCATTACTCTGTTGCAACCAGAGCCATTCTAGCGCCTGAGGCAGAGGCCATAGAGCCATCCTCAGCTCTGGGGCCAACTTTGCTCCAATGGAGCCTTGGTTGCAGGAGGGGAAGAGAGGAACAGAAAGAAAGGAGAGGGGCAAGGGTGGAAAAGCAGATGGGAGTTTCTCCTGTGTGCCCTTGCCAGGAATCAAACCCAGGGCTTCCACACACTGGGCCGATGTTCTACCACTGAGCAAACTGGTCAGGGCCTCGCTATATCTTTTTTTATGCTTAAAACCATCATTAGGGCAGAGAACCAGTTGTTAAATTATTTGAATCCCACCACTGCCAATGCTCCTTCCAACCTTCCAACAGACCACAACTGTAGATGGTACCCCCACTCTACAGTTGAGGAAGCTGAGGATCCCAGAGGGAAGACCAAGTCCCAAGGCCATGTAGTAGTGTATACAGGTGGGCCTTTGACTAACCAACCAATAGAATATGACAAAGGTGATGGCTGTCCCATCCATCATTACTCTGTGTTATATAAGATTTTTTTTTACTCCTAATTTATTTTGCTTTATTTAATTTTTTATTTTTAATGTATTGTGTTGACACGGTTTCAAGTATTCCACTCAATATAATACCCTTAACACCCTCTACTCCCCACATCATGCCCCTCCATGCCCCAGGCCAAGTCTCTTCCCATTCCCTTCACCTCCTTATATAAGACTTTGTAGTAGAGCAGAGTTTGGCTGCTGCCGAGAAAGCCAACAGCCACGATGTGAAACAGCTTTGTACAGAGCCACACATGAGAACATAGCCACAGCCAGCATCTACGAGTCCCAGGGCACAGGACTTGATTGAGCCACGCCTGAAATTCTGACACATGGAAACTGTGCAATAATAAAGTGATGCTGTTTTCAGCAACTATGTTTGTGGCTATTTGTGATGCTGCCCTACTAAGAGATAACTAATAACTGGTGGTAAAATTTGGAGCCCTTGCAAGTAGTGAGTGACCCATCTCTATGAGAGCACCAAGACAACCCTCTGCCAAGGTTCCCAGGGTCGTCTGGAGGTGGGTGGGAGACTTGGACAGTATGATCTTCAAGGAACCTCATTCCCAAAGCCTCCAGGTCCAACTCTCGGGTTCAGGAAATGGTGCAACCTGTCAACTCACCTTGAACCTCCAGCCAGCCAGTGGCTGTCTGGCTGCCATTGTTGAACTCCACCCGCACGGTGTAGTTTCCCGTGTCATTCAACATGGAGTCCTTGATCACCAAGGTGCCCAACCTGCTCACATTTTCCCGGCCGCTGGACATGGGCCCAGACTGCCAGGACTTGGGGGAAGGTATGTGGCTAACAATCATATATTCTGCACTGTCGTTTGTACCCCGGTACCAGCTGTATTCCTGAACACCCTTGGGGACATTCTCAATGTCCAGGAAGCTCTGAAATCCCTCGAACCCTACAAATGGGATGATGGAGATTTGGCTGGAGATCTGGCAGATCCAACAGGTCAGCAGACTGGCTGAGGAAGACAAGGGGGAGGGGAGAGGAGACAGAAATAATGACTCACATGACACAGGCAATGATCCACAGAGGCACTGGTGAACACCCCAAGGTTTCTATCTCCTGAATGAGTCCCCAACCTGTTCCCTCCTCTCTATCCACTTAGCCCTGGTCCATTCTTTCCTCCTTGTCGTCCAGCCTGGACTCCTCCCTGGACACTCAGCCTACAATCCATCCTCACACGTGTCGTGTGGGTCCTTAAAATGGCCGAGTTGTCAGCCTGCTTTCCTCCCTGCTCAACTGCTTCTCACGGCTCCTCAATGCTCTCAAGAGGAAGTTCAAACACTTACAGTGGCTTTTGAGACACTCTTAAAGACACTCTTAGAAAGAACTGGTGTTTGGGACTCATCTAGACTCCTTTTAGGCCACGTTGATCCCACTCTACTACCCCATCAACTCGGTCATTCATTTGTTCACTCATTTATTCATCCATGAGAAGACACAGCACCCACACCGTGCACCCCAGTCGCACACACAGCACACACTCTCTCCTGACTGGATGCACCACACTCTCTCCTGACTTCAGTCTTTCACACGTGCTGTCCCCCATTTCTGGTACACCGATCCCTGCTTCCTCCTTGTTGACTCTCTTCCGCTCATCCCTCAGTTCTCAGCTCTGATGTCTCCTCCTCCTCAGCCTGGCCCCTCAGTGTGGCTTCAGCCTCCTGGGACCCCCTCACCACGACCCCTCAGCTCTGGGTTAGTGGAGTGTGGTGACACACCCTGCACTAGATGTGAGCCCCAGGAGGGCTGTCTCTGTCACCACTGCAGCCAGGCACCTCTGAACACAGGGCGGAACCCAGCGCGAGTCCCCAGCATGATTCTCTCAGCGGAAGGAACTCCCCTGAGACTGTCTATACATGTCTTTGATTTTGCATCTAAATTCAGTGGAGTGGGTGTGAACAGAGGTGGGGATCTGTTATCACCTAAGACAGTAGTAGTCAACCTGGTCCCTACCGCCCACTAGTGGGCATTCCAGCTTTCATGGTGGGCAGTAGTGGAGCAACCAAAGTATAAATAAATTGATAAATTTAACTATAGTAAGTTGTTTTATAAAGATTTATTCTGCCAAACTTTGTGAAAATCCGACATAAAGTACTTGGTAAGTAATTATTATCTGCTTTAACTTGCTGTAACTTTGCTTTGTAAATTTTGTAAAGTGACTTCCCTACTTTATAAGTCACCATCACTGTGGAACCGGTGGGCTGTTAGAAAATTTTACTACTAACAGAGATACAAAATTGGGCAGTAGGTATAAAAAGGTTGACTACTCCTGACCTAAGAGGCCAGCAGGTGTGCACTGCCCTACCGAGAACGCGAAGACACCTGAGACCCCCACCACCAGGCTCGGGGGGAAATCAGAGGGTCCTGGGGAAAAGTGACAGTGGGGAGGTTGGGGGCGGGATCAGGGCAGATGGGGCACCCAGGAGAATGTGTGTGTGTGTGTGTGTGTGCGCGCGCGTGTGCGTGTGTGTGTCTATGGTGAGGTGTGCCCAGGTGTGTGATCTTATGAAAGTCCTGGAGAGGGTCCTATCCCCCTTACCTTCCCCTTTCCAGTCCTGCTAAGTCAGCTTTCTCTTACCCACAAGGACCAGTTGCCGCCAGGGGCTGTGTCTGCATCTGGACGCGCCCATGAGCTCCGGTGGGTCCCCCTGGTAGAGGAGCCTCTCCAGAGACCCCGCAGCCGCCACCCACTTGACTTGAGTCTACCTGTGTCTCCACCGCTCCCGCCTCGCTGGACTCTGCACCGCACGTGGGCGGAGCTGCGGAGGAGAGCCTGTGGGGAGTCTGTCCTTATCTTTATGATTTTGCCTTGCCTTGATTTATTCACTTATTCAGTCATCCATTCATTCCTTGTTTACCTTATTCTATCCTGGTTACAAAAACAAAAACAAAAACAACCCCCTCCTCAAAACCCCACGCTCACTCACATTTAGGAAAACTGGAAGACACCCAAGAGCTGAACGAGAGTACAAGACGTTGGACCTTTTGAATGTCTGTGTTGTTTTCTGTTTTTGTTTTTCCTGAGCGCTATCGAATTTGCAAATTACGACTGGCCGCTGTACCCCTGGGCAGAGAGTGTGCCATGCCTCCACAGGGCAATGCCTCCCCCTGCCTGCGGCTGTTCTACCTGGGTCAGGCATTGGTGTGGGGCCAGCAAGCTATTCGGAAAATCCAGCCTTGGGCAGAGGAGCAGAGCTGCTCACACAGAGGGAGGCAGTGGAAGGTGACTAGGGCTGTGCTCAGATGTGAACTGGCTGCATCTGGAGGAAACCCAGGGAGAGCTGGTGGGCAGACAGAGACAGAAAACGGGGGAGACAGCACATCCCAGATTGTGTCATCCGCAAGCTCTCTCAAACTGTGTTTGGGAATAGTATTATGTCTCGGTTTTCATGCTAACAAATACAGTTTTTGTTAATGGCAAAAGGAAAGCACTGGCCATTAAAAAAAAAAGATAAATTGTAAAAAAAACGTTGGAAAATTCTTTTTTTTAATTGAATTTATTAGGTGACATTGATTAATAAAATAGTACAGGTTTCAGGTGTACAGTTCTATAATAATGTTATCTGTGTATTGTATTGTGTGTTCACTACCCCAAGTCCAGCGTCCTTCCATCACCACTGATGCCCTTTAACCTTCTTGTAATCACCATACTGCCCTTCTGTATGAAAAATTCTTACCAAAGAAAAAAATAGAATTGGCACTATATTAATAATTAAATCACTCCAAATGCGTCGTTATGAACCTTTTTAATAAGTAATTTAAGGTTACATAAATAAATACTTACCTTACTATATAAAAAATAAGTATGCCTGCATAAACTTCTATATTTATAAATATACAATCACTTACTGTGGTTGAATTCATGCTTTTGAAAATCACCTATCCTAAGTTGACTCCCAGAGATATATCAAGCTTTTATTCTATGAATCTTTTCAGTTCTGATATTTTATGTGTACTCATACACATATGCATATTTGTATCAAAGTGGAATCATCCTATTAAATATCCTTCTTTATTTGGGCTTCTCCAATGTTAAACCCAAGTTTAATCAGAAGAAGGTGAGTGAATACACACCTCTGAGTGTCTTATGAAATATCTCTGAAGTCTTCTATCATGTCCTAAAACTCCGTATGCAAAACTCATCTGTGTTTAACAGGAAAAGAATCTATTAGTTACTGCTGAAGGTATTTAATGGGTTGTCATCCACATTCGAGTGTAAGTGGTGTCCCCAGAAGACCTTCCTGCTTTAGCCCATCTGAAGCCCTTAGCCCTTCCCTCAACTCCACATTGCATCACTCCAAACACTCCTCCATTGTCACTTCTCCTGGGACGCTGGCTCTCCTGTCTCTCTCTCTCTCTCTCTCTCTCTCTCTCTCTCTCACTTATACAGGCCCTGTGCATACACCCAGCTTCCCTCCTCCCTAAGACACCCAACTGTTTAGGTGCATTCAGCTGAAAGAAACCAAAAAGAATAAACAAGGCACTCCTTAATTTCTTTCTCATATCAGGAGTCTGGTGATAGGCAGTCCCAGGCGAGTCTGGGAGCTTCGTGATAATGAGGAGTCCAGGCACCTTCTATGCTGTTGCTCTGCAGTCCCCAATCCTCCCCCCTTCTGGTCCAACACGTTTGCTCAAGCTCCACCAACACATCTGCCCAAAAGACAGAAGGAGGAGGAAGTAGTGAAAACTACTTCCCAGAAGGGCACCTTCCAGAGAGTGGCTCACAGCAGTTCTCTATATCTCACTGGCCGAAATGTTGTTATGCAACCACACTTGCCTGCAGCGGAAGCTGGGGTAATGCAGCCTTTTAGCGGGGCTCCCATGTGTCTAAAAACCCTATTACTAAGGGAAATGGGGTGGGGGATGGATCATGGGAGGAGACCAGCCACCTCTGCCACAGAGACCATCTGAGTAGGTCTAATTGGCAACACCCAACATGGAGCACCTCTATCAGATAAGAGCTTTGTGCCAAGTCATTGCAGAAAAATGTCTCTCCCTTGCATCCAGACTGTACTGGCATAAGATGACTGGTCCACTTAATCAGGAGCAAGATGGCAGAGCCCATGGCATGAATCTGAGCATTTAATGCAGTGAGACCCTCGGGAGGCTTGTGCCCTTGGGAGGTGACTGCAGGCTTGGGACTTCCCTCTGGCTTCAGAAACTCACACTTACTTCCTCAAGCAGACCACAGAACTGGCCCTTGCCCACTGCTGGTCAAATAAGTTTGTAAATATGATATATATGTTTGCTTGCTTATAGTTTGCATTGGGTGTGGGGGACAGGCTGTAAACTGGCAAAGTCATTATAGCCTAAGGCTTAGTTTTAAAACTAAGCTTTTCCCCACACCTTTGACTGTTGCATGATAGGGGGTAGTGCACTCTTATGAGGAATCCCATTATGCCTCAATAAGTGACTTTGTATCAGAGACTTCATTATTTGTATATTGGATTAAAGGTTTGGATTTCTACACTGCAAAGCAGGAGAGCAGAGAAAGGCCACGTGGAGGAGAGGAGAAGCAGCCAAGGTGGCAGAGTGCTGAAGGAGAAGCCTGTTTGTGCAGAAAGAAGGAGATGGGGAACAGAAGTGAATAAGGCAGGTGAGGTACAAACCTTTGATTCTAGGAAACTCGGATAAGTCAGTGGCTTTGTGTTGGTCAAATAAGTTTGTAAATATAATATATATGTTTGCTCACTTATAGTTTGTATTGGGTGTGGAGGACAGGCTGTAAGCAGGCAGGGTCATTATAGCCAACGGCTTAGTTTTAAGGCTAAGCTTTTCCCCACACCCTAGATATTGCATGATAGCAGGTGGTGCACTCTCATGAGGAATCCCATTATGCCTCAGATAAGTAAATTTGTATCAGAGACTTCCTTGTTTGTATATTGGATTAAAGGTTTGGATTTCTACTCTATAAAATGGGGCAGACCCAGAGCTTGCTCTCAAGAAGCCAGTTTGTGCAGGGTTTGTGCAGAGAGAAGGAGATGGGGAACACAGGTGAATAAGACTGGTGAGGTAGAAACCTTTGATTCTAGGAAACTCGGATAAGTCAGTGGCTTTGGGAGCCCTGAATGGAAAGGGAAGTGTTTTCCCACTGTGTGAATTTCTTGCCCACCGGGTGCAAGCTAGGATTAAAGCTTATGGTCCACCCGTTCTTGGCTCCGTTGTTTCATTACCGACGGTCCGAATCCAATGCGAACCTGCATGGGCCAGGCGGCTGTGATGGTGGCCGTGGCTCCTGGCTTTACACCCACCCATCCCGAAGTAGGCCCTCACTTGGAACATTTGAAACTCTTCCTCCTCAATCAGGGCAGCTGGGCTTCCGGAACATCCTTAAGCTGAGAAATCTAACTGATGTTGGGCAGTGATTCCTGTAATTGCACAGAAACATTATTTTTCTTCATCTGGCCTTTTATATTTTTTTCCCCTTCGACTCAAACTGGCCTCACCTAGCCCCCTGACTCAGCCACCTCCCTCAGGACAAGGAGATTCTGGCAGCATCCAACTGTCTCAGAAACAAGGTCCTGGGTCTATTGACTACTGAGACAGAGTTTTCAATCAAACTAAACATAATATCTTGGCCTCAGTTGTATTTTAACTCTGGACCCAGGAAAAAGAAAAGACCCCATGGGACAAATCTTTGCAAAATTGGACAGAACAATTCTATGGCTGACATCAGGGCCAAATGCAATGATCAATTACCCACTACCCTAGCACCAACACATCAGTAGAATCACAATCCTAACTCTGTTAGTCTCCATGGATTACCGTCCCCTGGAGCCAAGATTTTGAGCATGAAGTACCCATGACTTTGGTCATGGCACCACCTCCTTAATAAATCCTCATTTTCTTGGCTTCAAACACCTGTTGGTTCTTATTGGGCTTTGGTGTGTGCAGGCGAATGGACCCCTTGAATCCAGTAACATGCCCTCTAGAAAGACACATCCATAGTGATGTAGCTCCCCTCATTGGGCTTTGGTGTGTGCAGGCGAATGGACCCCTTGAATCCGGTAACATGCCCTCTAGAAAGACACATCCATAGTGATGTAAGCTCCCCTCATTGGGCTTTGGTGTGTGCAGGCGAATGGACCCCTTGAATCCGGTAACATGCCCTCTAGAAAGACACATCCATAGTGATGTAGCTCCCCTCATTGGGCTTTGGTGTGTGCAGGCGAATGGACCCCTTGAATCCGGTAACATGCCCTCTAGAAAGACACATCCATAGTGATGTAGCTCCCCTCAGCCACCCCTCATGTTCACCTGGGGACCAGTGACCGCCCGAGGAGCAAGCAGTCTCAAGGAGCCCTCAGTCTCTTTTGGAACTGTCTCGTGCTGGTCTCGGCCCACTGGAAACCAGTGCTGTGCTCGCACTGGCCCTGTGGGTTTTATTATGATTGCCAGGCGTCCTCAGCAACAACCCTCAGGAAACTCTGAAAAAAAATAATAAAGGTTTATTACTCACAGGCCCTGTGAATTACACAGTGCACTTGGGGCCACAGAGCAGGGTCACTGCGAGGGAGGGAGAAAGTTTCCTTATGGATGAATTTAAAACATAAAAAAAGAAATTTCAACTGTCAGAAGGGAAAAAAAAAACCAAGTGGCCTAAATGGTCAGTTATTAAAATTAACCAAGATGTGTAAAACAACAGAGCCCTGTGGGGAGAGGAGGCTCAGCTCGTATCTAGCTGTGTGGCTGGCAATGTGGTTTTGTTTTTGTTTCCAGTTTTTTTTTTCTTTCAGAAATCAGTCTTTGAAGTGAATGCCTTGACAACCAAAGCTGAGACCAGACACTTACATGACAGAAAGCGAGAGAGAGAGAGAGAGAGAGAGAGAGAGAGAGAGAACTCACCCGTGAGGGTTTCCACCACCAGAGCCTGGCTTTGTACGTTCTTATCAAGAGAGCGAAATGTCCCAGCCCCTCCCAGGGCAAAGTTCTGCTCAGCGCGGTCACAACATGCACTCATCCAACACACGCCCCTCCCTGCTTATCAGGCCTGTAGACCACAAGAAGATCTTCACCTAGGATCTTTTTTTTTTTTTTACTTTTATTTAGAAAATAAAATTTAACAGGGTGACATTGATACATACGAGTACATAGGTTTCAGGTCAACATTTCTATAGCATTTGAACTGTTGATTGTGTTGTCTACCCATCACCCCAAATCAAATCATTTTCCATCAGCATATATTTGTCCCTCTTTACTCCCTTCCCCACCTGCATGTCCCCCTCCCCCCTGGTAACCACCTCACCTCTATCTATGTCCACGAGTCTCAGTTTTATATCCACTGATGTCTAAAATTACGTACTCCTTAGCTTTTTCTGATTTACTGAGTTCACTCAGTATAACGCCCTCGGGGTCCATCCATGTTGTCATAAATGGCAATATGTCCTCATTTCTTATGGCTGAGTAGTATTCCATTCTAGGTATGTACCATATTCAATCCTCTATCGAGGGACACTTTGGTTGTTTCCATGTCTTGCTGCCATTAATAATGTTGCGATAAACATGGGGGTGCATGTGTCTTTACATACAAATGTTTTTTTTCAGTTTTGGGGGTATAGAGGGATTGCTGGGTCATATGGTAGTTCTATTCTTAATTTTTTGAGGAATCACCATACTTTCTTCCAGAATGGCTGTACCAGTTTACATTCCCACATGCAGTGAATGAGGGTTCCACTTTCTCCACAGCCTCTCCAACTTTTGTTATTACCACCTGTCTTGTTGATAATAGCCAATCTAACATTACCTGAGATCTTTAGGAAACTGTAAGCCTTGGGGAGCCATGACAACCAGCATACCCCTCTATGTGCCCCTCTGGACAAACCCCATCCCCCAGTGCCACCAGGGGGAGCCATGGAGTTGTGAACTTAGTCTAATGTCTAATGAGGGTGCATAAGGCAGATAGAGAGGGTAAGAGGCACGCTCCTTATCAGCTTCCAGAGAAGAAGAAAGTGGAATAGGAAAGTAATAATAATATTCACATGAACAGTAGCATTGTTAATTTTTTTTTTTTTTTGTATTTTTCTGAAGCTGGAAACGGGGAGAGACAGTCAGACAGACTCCCGCATGCGCCCAACCGGGATCCACTCGGCACGCCCACCAGGGGCCACGCTCTGCCCACCAGGGGGCGATGCTCTGCCCTTCCAGAGGGTCGCTCTGCCGCGACCAGAGCCACTCTAGCGCCTGGGGCAGAGGCCAAGGAGCCATCCCCAGCGCCTGGGCCATCTTTGCGCCAATGGAGCCTCGGCTGCGGGAGGGGAAGAGAGAGACAGAGAGGAAGGAGGGGGGTTGAGAAGCAAATGGGCGCTTCTCCTATGTGCCCTGGCCGGGAATCGAACCCGGGTCCCCAACACGCCAGGTCGACGCTCTACCGCTGAGCCAACCGGCCAGGGCCAGTAGCATTGTTAATAATAACAACTTTCTATTTTTTATTACTCCTATGTAGTGAGTTTATACATCTTGAGATAGTGCCTCTGACTGACAGGGTGGAAGGAGGCATCAGGAAGCAGTTGATGGTGAAGCAACATGGGTAGGAAGAGATGGATTGAGAGAGGAGACAGCTGCGGGGATCCCAGTAACTCTCTGGGTGAGCAGCAGAGGGCACCCTCACTAGAGCAGGGAATGTTGAGGCAGGGCCCACGGTCGTCATGGGCTGGGACACGCACAGACTCCAGCTTCCAGGGAAATATTAGCTGATCTCTGTGGGCCTCCATGTCATCATTTGAAAAGTGGACATTACAGCTCTTGCTCTTATGAATTTGAGGACAAAAGCCAGGCTGAATAAAATCAGCAAAAACCACCCCAACACACAGAGACACACACAAAGAAGGAGAAAGATTGTCCTTCTAGCATATGAAGACTAGAAACCAGCCCCATCTCAAGCTAGGTCAAATTAAGTCTTAATTTTTTTTTTAAAAAAAATCTACTCAGGAGGCAGAGAAATATAAGACAGAAGACCCAGACCTGGTGGATAAGCCAATAATTATCACAAGTCTCTCACTATATATTTTTTTCTTTGTGGGTTTAGGGATTTGGAGGGTGTAAGGCCAGGGGCAGCGGCCACCATCACAGCCTCCTGGCCCATGCAGGTTCGCATTTGATTCAGACAGATGGTAATGAAATAATGGAGCCAAGTACTGGTGGGCCATTACCTTTAATCCTAGCTCACACCCTGTGGGTGAGAAATACAGACAGCAGAAAAACACTTCCCTTTCCATTCAGGGCTCCCAAAGCCACTGACTCATCCAAGTTTTCCTAGAATCAAAGGTTCCCACTTCACCAGTTCAGCGGAGCTTACAAAGCCCCTGAGCTCTGTCCCCCTTCAGCTCCCTGCCACCTTGCTTGCTATGTCCATGCCACCATGTGGTCTCTCTCCCTGCAACAACGTGGTCTCTCTCCCTGCAACAATGTGGTCTCTTCTCCCAGCAACAACGTAGTCTCTCTAAAATGGCCTCCTAGCTACTCCTTTTAAAACTTTTCCGTGTGAAAGTTCCTCCTCCAGCACTCATTAGCATAACCAAACCCTTACTAAGCAGAAAGGCAATTAGCCCTTTAACCTGGACAATGGCCATTCACATGGCAGCACCATTTTAACAATAAAAGTGTGCAAAACCAGGAAATACAGATTTTACAAACTTATTTGCCCAACAGAGGGCATAATTAAAGACAGGTGCTCCAGCCTGACCTGTGGTGGTGCAGTGAATAAAACATCGACCTGGAATGCTGACGTCGCTGGTTCTAAACCCCGGGCTTGCCTGGTCAAGGCACATATGGGAGTTGATGCTTCCTGCTCCTCCCCCCCTTCTCTCTCTCTCTCTCTCTCTCTCTCTCTCTCTTTCATGTGTGCTTTCTTTTTTTTCCTCTGTCTAAAATGAATAAAGTCTTAAAAAAAATTTTTAAATAAATAAACGAACAGGTGCTTGTAAGGTATTTTCCACCGAGGAAGAAAGAAGGTCATAGCCACCAAGTGTGGACAAGCAAAAGCTTTATTTAGAGCACTCCTGGGCGAGGTTCACCGGTCCACAAGACAGGGACCAGACAAGTCGTGCAGCTTCTTCCGCCTGGGGTGGGGTGGGGGGGTAATTTATAGCGTTGGTAGGGTGGTGGTGGGGTGATAGGTCATGGCGAAGTTTCATTGGCTGACGGACAGTTGTTTTTTCAAAATGCTCCTGGGCCGTTTCTTTTGGCGGTCATGGGTGTGGGTGGTTCCTCATGTGACCTTCCCCCATTGCCAACCGACCTCACAGTGCTCCAGAGACAGGAAGACAATATTCAAATCCTGGCTCCAGCACAAGATGGGTCTGCTCTTTAGAAAGTGAAATCATAAAATACCTTTCTGTGGTAACAGTCTATTATGATAAGTGTCAATGTAAGAACGTCCACACCTACAGAGAATTTTTACGTGAGTTTGTTTGAGCCAAAAACAGATGACAATTGCCAAAAAGTGGGATCTCAAATGCTGCAGAGAGTGGCAGGTTTGCAGTTTCTTGTATGCATTTGAAATTAAGGAGAGAGTGTAAGGAAGATTATTTAAAGGTGGGAGAAAGTCAGGCGGGGATCTATCACAAGATAGTTAAGATTGTTTGCTTTCTTGATGGTGTCATACTTTAGAAAGTAGACTGAAAAGAAGCATTATTTTATTTTTAAAAAATTTATTTATTGGAGTGGCATTGGTTAATAAAATATATAGGTTTTAGGTGTACAATTCTATAATATATTATCTGTGTGTTGTATTGTGGGCTCAACCACCCCTAAAAAGAAGCATTTCAAAGGTGTGTTAACTGAGATACACAACAATAAAGCCAGGACTTGCTTAAGGCAAAGATAAAACTTTTACTAAAGAAGTTATGTGCTTGGGGGTGACCACCCACCATGACCCGCCCAGTTAGGGATTTATGGTCAGATCACCTGGCAAGGTTACTTTCAATAGAACTCCTTTTTCATCCACAGAAGCTAATAACAACTTAACTTCAATCACATACAAAACCTCTACACCTTCTCCTAAAACTTGATGTTCTTGATGTCACAATTTACATCTTTTTATCTAGTGCATCCATTAACAAATGGTTGTTTTAACACTTTCGTCTTTTAACTTTTATACCAAAATGAAAAGTGATAATGATGTGTAAGTCAACGACGGGTTGCACATATGACAGCGGTATACCAGATAGCTTAGGCTACACCATCTGCATCTGTGTAAGTGCACCCTGTGATGTTCACACCATGATGAAATTGCCCAGTGAGGCATTTCTCAGAACTTATTAAGCAGAGAATGGCTGTATTTAACATCCTGTACTTACAACTTGAAGAACTCTCTTAAATATTTCTTGTAAAACTATGCTAAGCCCTGGGTGGCTGGCTCAGTGGTAGAGTGTCGGCCTGGTGTGTGAAAGCCCCGGGTTTGATTCCTGGCCAGGGCACACAGGAGAATTGCCCATATGCTTCTCCACCCTTCCCCCTCTCCCTTCCGCAGCCAAGGCTCCATTGGAGCAAAGTTGGCCCGGGCACTGAGGATGGCTCCATGGCCTCTGCCTCAGGTGCTAGAATGGCTCAGGTTGCAACAGAGCAACACCCCAGATGGGCAGAGCATCGCCCCCTGGTGGACTTGCCGGGTGGATCCTGGTCGGGCACATGGGGGAGTCTGTTTCTCTGCCTCCCTGCTTCTCACTTCAGAAAAATACAAAATAAATTTTTTTAAAAAACTATGCTAAGTGGAATCAACCAGTCACAGAAGGACAAATGCTTCGTGATTCCATTTGCATGAACTATCTAAACGACTTAGACTCACAGAAACAGAGAGTAGAGTGGCAGCTGTCAGGGCCTGGAGGGAGGGGAAATGGTGAGTTGCTGTTTCAATGGGTATAAAGTTTCTGTTATGCTAGGTGGACATGTTCTGGAGATATGCTGGACAATTTGGTCCTGTAGTTAATGATGTTGTATTGTGCACTTAAAAATTCTAAGAAGGTCGATTTTATGTTACATCCTCTAACAATAAAAAACAAAACCCCCCAAAACATGAGGCACACAAAGACACTGACAGGTGATAGATATATTTCTTACTTTGATTATAGTCATTGTTCAAACAGGTTTGGGCATACACCCAAACACATCAAATTGCACATCAGACTCCATACATTAAATATATGCTGTTTTTTAATATCAATTACACCTCAATAAATCTATTTTTAAAAATAAATAGAGCCCTGGCCAGGTAGCTCAGCTGGTTGGACTGTTGTCCGAATGTACTGGGGTAGCAGGTTCAATCCCCAGTCAGGGCACATACAGGAATCTATCAGTGGATGCATGAATGAGTGGAAGAACAAACCAATTTCTCTATCTCTGTCCTTCCCTCTCTTTCTAAAAATCAATAATTAATAAATAAACAAATAAGAGATACAAATATGAACCTCATTATCAGTTCTGCAGTGGTAAACAGATCATTATTATCAACTTTAGTAGGTGGTTATAAAACTCAAAGGATCCATTGTAGGGACAGTATTTAAAACAGTAAATAAGTGATACTAAATATTCACATTAACTTGGCTCCAGCAATTAACTGGACCATTTCCACCTAATTACAGAAGTCTCCTGTGACTTTTCACCTGATTCCAACAGCTGTTTGGTTGAATAGGACCAGATATTTAAGAGTCATTACTGCCATCTGGTGGCTAAAATCTGAATTACTGCCTCTGCAGCTTCCCACAGGAATGTGTTCCCCCAAGTCAAGAAGACACTAGACTCTTCCTCTTCTGCTGAGCTGAGATCTCACAGGAGGTTGTACTTTTTGGCTTGCTTGACGTTGGATGGGAGGTTATTACAAAGGACCATGTTAGGAACCTCTGGAGAGCTAGAGAGGAGGGCAGAGATTTTCCTGGGGTCACATGGAAACTGTAGAACAAAACCTTACCGCACACTGATCCAAGCCCGTTTCCTGCATTCATACCCTACCCAAATTGTTTTCCCAGCTACAGTATAGACAGAATTCTGGGTGATTTCAGGCGTCTCTGGACACACAGGCTGCTCGGAGCATGTGAAAAGCTAGAGAAACAGCCAGACGGGTGAACCTTGATGGGAGGAGGTGCTGTTGCCCGCAGCAAAACACCGGTAAGAACGAGATTCACATGGGAGGCCAGATCCAGAGGAAATTTGCACCGTGAATTAGAAGGAGAGTTTGAACGGAGTTCATCCACTGATTCAGCCATTCATTCACGGAAGCCCATAGTGAGCATGTGCTCTGTGCCTGGCCGGGCCCTTGTGGGGTGATGGAGAGAATGGGTTCTATGTGCTAAATGCCCAGATGATTAGGAACATGCTTCGTAGTCATAGAAACCCGTATCCCCATCCTCTTTCTCCACTTCTTAGCGGGATTAATAGGCCAGCATGACGCGAGGTGGAGCCTCCTGATACCTGCCCAGGAGGGCTCGGTCCGGGGACAGGAAGCAGTTGGCAAAGGACAGGACATGGGTGGGCAGGCAGCCAGGGGACGGGGTGCAGGTCCTGCCTTCCCAGGTTCTCATGGCATGTCCGTTGCCCTCTCTGGCTGCAGTAGCCCCCGCTGAAAAAATGAGGAAGTGAGAAAATGTCCCAAGGCCGGTCTGCGGTTCCTCTCCTGTGACCCGACACCGTCTCACTTCCCTGTCAGGACTTCCCCTTGGCTCTGCGGGGTCTTGATTCCTTGAAAGAGGAAACCCAGACAGCAGACTAAGTGAGGAACGGGCTTTGGCCATCCTGTTGCGGAGCTGCAGCTGCCCCTGCTACCTGGGGGAGAGCTGGCAGGGCCGGGAGCTGAGCCGAGCCTGTCACCCCGGGGCCCCAGGCTGAGCACCCGGATTTCAGGCTGCAAGGGCTGACACAGGGGGCTTGTGAGCCCCCACACCCTGCACCATCTCCTGCCCTCGGGGTTTGGAGGGGGCTGGATAAAACCCACACTTGCCTGTGGCTATTGGTTCCAGAATAGGGACAAGCCTGGTAAAGATGACCTAGTGGCCACAGCCCACTAAGATCAAACACTGCAGGGCTGAGACTCAGGGACCACGCTGCCTCTCGGGGACCCTGGGAAACAGAGCCATGCTTTGAGCATCATCAGCACCTAGATGATGGAGATAGGACATATTTCTTTCAACTGGAAGAAAGAAACTGAATATAGTTACTTCTATGCTTGCTTTTTCTGCACATGATAGGTTCGGAACTGCCTCTGGTCAGGACAGGGATGCAGGGAGTGCGGGGACCCCATGGAACCTGAGTGCTATAGGCTGAACCGAGTCCCTCCCCCACACCAGCTCATATGTTGAAGACTTTCAACACGATTGTGATTTCAGAATGAATGAGATTAAAGACGTTCAGGAGGGTGGCCTCCGCAGACTGATGGCCTTCTAAGAACAGAAAGAGAAAGAGAAAGTGATCTGTTCTCTCCCCTACATGCAAAAAAAAAAAAAAGGCTACATGAGCACAGTGAGGACGGGAAAGCAACCACAGCCACATGCAAGCCAGGAAGCAGGCTCACACCAGGAACCAAATCTGCTGACACCCCGAACTTGGACTTCCCAGCCTCCAAAGCCGTGAGAAATACATGTCTGACGTCTGAGCCGCCCGGTCCATGGCTCGCTGTTGTGGAAACCTGAGCAGACCAAGTTCCCTGTCGGCCTGCAGAATCACACACACAAGCCCATGCAATTCTCCCTCGGGGACCCGGTGTCACCACTCCCCCTTGTCACTGCAGACTTGTTCACGCTGCTCCTGGGTGCAGCCCTGGGGGTGGGGGTGGGGTTCCCCTCCCCAGGCAGTGAGTACAGGAAACTCATATGCTGCTGTGAGTCTAATCTGTTCAATATGAACTGTCAGCAGCTCAGCCTTCCCCGTAACTCCCGGGGTAGGAATCGTCCCTCCCTGATGGGATGAGTAGGAGATGATCCAAAGGTCCCGGAGGCCACGTTCTGAGCCCCCATTGGCCCTCAGGGGAGCTGAGCTGTCCCAGGTAGCAGCTGGAGACAGAGAGGAAGGAGCTCACCTGCGGCGCCCAGGTCTCCCTGCCTCTCTGTGCGGAGTGAGGGGACAGGCTGGTGTCGGGGCTGCTCCCACTTGGAGAGATGACAGAGGCTGAGGAAGAGGTAGCAACTCCTCCAGGCCAGCAGTGACCTCGGCTTAACTGGGCCGAGGTCCCACACCTGCACCTTCTTCTCTGGTTCTGTTTCTGGCACTCCAGGGACACCAACCATCTCTGCCCTGCTTCTGCCGGTCAGGGGTGCGTGGGGGACTTGTCCTGGGGATCCCTAGTCTAGAGGTGACGGAGCCTTGATGACGGGCCTGGGGCCGGTCCAGCATGTGGCCGGGGCACAGGGGTTCTGGGGAGGAGAGACACTGTGAAGGGGGCATAGGCGGGCCCAGGCCTGGGGCAGCAGCAGCTGAGTGCCCCCTCTATGTACAGCCTCTGCTGACCCCTCCACAGGGGAGAATTACAAGCTCCCTGCACTGTGTCTCACAGTAGCCCAGCCAGGCAGCACTGGGAGTCCCTGAGCCAGTGTCTGTCTGTCCTCCCCCCGCCCCAGTACAGTGAATGCTGGTGGGACAGACAGGCCGGTCTCTCCACGTGGAGGTCAGAGCTGATGGCATGGAGGGGGCAGCAGCTGCAGGAAGCCTGCAGGTGCCTGCACTGCCCAGAGCTACCACGGGGGGGGGGTGCATGTGAGGCGGCTTCCCACAGGGCTGACAGGGCAGGAGAAAGGGAGGTGAGGCCAAGGTAAAAAAGTTGAAGGGGTTGGCCCTGGTTGGTTGGCTCAGTGGTAGAGTGCCGACCAGGCGTGTGGATGTCCCAGGTTCAATTCTCAGCCAGCACCCATCTTCTCCACCCCTCCCCCTCTCCTTCCTCTCTGTCTCTCTCTTCCCCTCCCGTAGCCAAGGCTCCACTGGAGCAAAGGGGGCCCTGGCACTGAAGATGGCTCCATGGCCTCTGCCTCAGGCACTAGAATGGCTCAGGTTGCAATGGAGCAATGCCCCAGATGGGCAGAGCATCGCCCCCTGATGGGCATGCCGGGTGGATCCCGGTTGGGCGCATATGTGAGTCTGTCTCTCTGCCTTCCTGCTTCTCACTTCAGAAAAATGCAAATAAATGCAAAAAAAAAAAAAGGGGGGGGGGTGAAGGGATTAAGCAAAGAAAAAAACTCATAGCCCCAGACAACAGTGTAGGGATCCTAGAGGGAAAGGGGTGGAGGAGATAGAATAAGGTAAAGGGGGACAGACAGTGATGGAGGGAGACTTGACTTAGGGTGGGGAACACACAATATGGTGCGCAGATGTATTATAGAATCGTACACCTGAAACATAATTTTATTCACCAATGTCACCCCCAATAAATTCAATTCTTTTTTTTTTTTTTTTTTTTCTGAAGCTGGAAACGGGGAGAGACAGTCAGACAGGCTCCCACATGCGCCCAACCGGGATCCACCCGGCACGCCCACCAGGGGGCGATGCTCTGCCCCTCCGGGGCGTTGCTCTGCCTCGACCAGAGCCACTCTAGCACCTGAGGCAGAGGCCATGGAGCCATCCCCAGCGCCCGGGCCATCTTTGCTCCAATGGAGCCTTGGCTGCGGGAGGGGAAGAGAGAGACAGAGAGGAAGGAGAGGGGGAAGGGTGGAGAAGCAGATGGGCGCTTCTCCTGTGTGCCCTGGCCAGGAATCGAACCCGGGTTCCCCGCATGCCAGGCTGACGCCCTACTGCTGAGCCAACCGGCCAGGGCCTAAATTCAATTCTTAAAAAGAGAAAGCAACGAGGTTGGACCCAGAGGCCAGCAGAGGGCATCACGTTGTGCCAAGTGTCCCGTGAGCAGGGGGAATGCAGAGTGCTCCTCCCCTCCGTGACTTGACCCCCTCACTGTACCTGGGCCCACAGCAGGGTCCCATAGCTGGGAATCTTTTTCTTATCCACTGAGAGTTCAGGCCTTGCCCAATCTTCTCACCTGTGCTCAAGAGCCACCAGCCTACGGAACCACCAGCCACGGCCTCTGCCATGTTTATCCTCACAAGCTGTAGGTCATCTGTTCCTCCTCTGCATGGGACCATCTCAGGGCATGGACGGTGTCTCCTGCATCTCCTCTGCCTCCAGCCCTCACACAGGGCACAGGCTCTCTCGGAGTTTGTTGAGTGAATGAATGAATGAATGAATGGCTACCTCTGACACCTTATCTAAGACCCTTAGTTATATTTTACGCACCACACACACACAGAGAGAGAGAGAACCTGCAACCCAGGCCCGCCTGCCTCTGGGCTCTAGACCAGGATTTCTTAACCTTGGCTCTGCTGACCTTTGCGCTGGTTGTCGGGAGGCTGTCCTGTGCATCACAAGATATGTCGCAACATCTCTGGACACCACCCCCTGGCTGCCATTTCCACCCTCCTCCCGAGGAAATGTGTCCAGACATTGCAAAATGTCCCCTGGTGGCCAAGGTGGATGCCTCTGGTTCAGACCCACGTGTCTAGACAACACGGTGACTCTCAGGCTAGGAAGTGACCGCACCCTACTGCAAACTGAGGGCACTGACAACACCTCCGCTAAGGCAGAAGGACTCAGGCGCCCACGTCGTCTGTCTGTCTAGCCTCGGACCTGCAGAGGCCCCAGTTGCTCCCGTCACAGGTCAGGACAGGCCTCCCCCTGTCCAGACCCTGGTGGCCAGGACCCACATCCCAACAGTCTCTGGGCTGTGGGGTGTCCTCCCTCACTGTGCAGAAGGGGACGCACTTCATCTCCGAGGTTCCCCTTCTGTGGACGGCGAGGTCACATATTGATTCCCAGCTTCCGTGGGGCTCGCTGCCCCCAGCACCCCTCCCATTGCCTCCCTCCTGTTTTCTCTCACAGGGGCCCGGGTTCCCTCATGTCAGAGATGCTGCGGCTGCTGCTGCCCCTGCTGTGGGCCGGTGAGTGCCCGGGGGGCGAGGGTGTGGGCGGGGGGGGGGCTGCAGCTGACCCTCGTGTCCTGGCAGGGTCCCTGGCTCAGCATGGAAGATTCCGACTGAGAGTACAGGAGTCTGTGATGGTGCAGGAGGGCCTGTGTGTCGCCGTGCCCTGCTCTGTCACCTATCGCCAGTACTACTGGACTGACTCGACCCCAGCTCACAGCTACTGGTTCTGGGAAGAGGCCGGTGAATTCTGGGATTGACCAGTGGCCACAAGCAACCCAGACCGTCAAGTGCTGGAGGAAGCCCAGGGCCGTTCCGCCTGCTTGGGGACCCCCAGGAGTACAGCTGCTCCCTGGACATCAGAGACGCCAGGAGGACCTATGGAGGACTTGACGTTTTTCTGGTGAAGAGAGGAAGTTCTATGATATATCTTTACACACGGAGCAGGCTCTCTGTGCTGGTGAAGGGTAAGGAACAGGCTCCAGGCCAGGCCACAGGAAGGTGCATGGTGACCCTGGGGGCAGGGCTGGGATGGAACGACCTGAACCAAAGCCTGAAAATTCCCTCAGGGCCACAGCTAGGACCCTCCCTCCTGATCCCCTGTCTCCCCTTCTCCTCACCAGCCCTCAACCACATACCCGACATCCTCATCCCAGGAACCCTAGAGTCTGGCTGCCCTGTAAACCTGACCTGCTCCGTGCCCCGGGCCTGTGAGTGGGGCACGCCCCCCACCTTCTCCTGGACGTCAGCCGCCCACACCTCCCTGGGCCCCTGGACTCACCCTCTCTCCTCGGTGATCACCCTCACCCCACGGCCCCAGGACCACGGCACCCCCCTCACCTGCCAGGTGAAGTTCCCTGCAGCTGGTGTGACCGTGGAGAGAACCGTCCTGCTCAACCTCACCTGTGAGTGCTGGGTCAGTATGCCCAGGTCTTTAGGGGGTGGGGGAGGGCAGGGGGGCCAAGCAGGGGACACTTGCTGCTTTCATCCTGGAGGCCCAGCTGTGTAGGGGACGTGGAGGACACAAAATCCAGCCCTCCTGCATTTCTGTGATCTCTGGGGCTGAGGGGATCCCTAAACGGTCCTCCTCCCATCTCACCCCTCTGAAGAGGGAACTCCTCTCCTCCTGTCTGAGGTGCCTCCCAGAACCCAAGTCTCACTAGCTGCCCAGCAGATGGCACAAGTGGGAAGGAGCCCGTCGTGGGCTGAAGTGAGCAGGGTCTCTTCCAAATCAGGGCAGGGCCGGGTTTCTGACTCATCCTAGATTCACCCCGGTGACCAGACACCCCTTTGCAGCTGAACCCAGTGGCCCCTCTCCTTCCTCAGCCCCCATGGCCACTGTGAGCAGCTGTCCCCATGGGCCCCTCACTCCCTGAGGATTCTCCAGGCCCCGCCATCAGCTCACCAGGAGAACAAGGCACCATCCACGTGGCTGAGCTGCCTCTCGGGGCCTCTCACCTTACATCTCCTGCCGAGTCCCCTGCCGAGTCCCCTAGGCTCACGTTCTCATTTACCTCCAGTAGATATTTTTAATTTATGTATTTTTTGAACAGGCAATATAATATAGTTCCATGGCCAACAATTCAAAAGGCACTGAAGTCTGTCCTCAGACGCCTGGCGCTGGTGGCTGTCGGGGCAGCCGCTGACAAGTCTCTGGTCCAGCTCTTCTGCCTCATCATCCTCATGTAGCTCTGCTGAGTCCAGAACCAGGCCCAGGGATCCTGACAGGTCAGGGCTAAAGTCCTAAAGCCAGCATGAGGTGAAGGGTGGTGGGTGAGGGTCCACGTAGGCAGCAGTTCTGAGCACCGTGCTAGACCAGGGTCCAGGGTGGAAGGTACCTACAGGGCTAAAGAGGGCGTGGCCCAGACTGGCCTTCTGTCCTTCGGTCTCCCCTCCAGTCCCTGCACAGAAAGCAGGGGTTGGGTCTGCTGCCCACTGCACCCTGATACAACCAGACTGAAAGGCCCTGGTCTCTTCTCCCAGAGGCAGGTACTACAGGAGGAGGCATTGAGGCCAAAAAGGAGCATGGAGGATGCAAACACCATCTCAGAGTAACTCCTCAAGTGAGTGACACAGCTGTCTAACCATTCAGTACCCCACTGACACCTCTCCCGGGGTGGCCCCTGGATTTCCTCCACTCGGCATTGCTCCATGTGAGCTGCCATCTTCCTCCCCAGTCGCACTTCTCTAGTGGGTTCCCCATCACGGTGATGACACAGTGAACCTTCTCTAAGGCCCTGTCAGGGATGCAGTTCTCCACTTTGCCCTCCCTGCTTTAGCCCCAGTCCAATAAATCAATGAGACTTGTCCATTCTTCTTCCTAACCACAGGTCAGTCTGATGGCCGTCTCCTTCCCATGGTGGCTCTGGTTGTTCCTGTGGCCTCCTCTCTTCCCTGGGTCTCTGAACTCATCAACATCCTGCTTCCAGATTGCGTTTCCAGAGACATATCGCCCACTCTGCACAGGTTCAACAGTGACATTTCCTCTCCATGGTCAGAGATGAGGTGATAAGCACACAGGCTGGATTTGAGGCTCGGGTGCGGTCTGCCCCCTGCTGGACTCAGGATTCCACCATCTCCCCGGTCTCACACCACCTCCACATCGCACAGGGCCAGGGCCTGGGTGACTCTGAGACTTTCCATGGGCCGTTCCTTCGGCTGAGATGCCCTTCCCACCCCATTCCTCCAGGCCCAGGCGCTGATCATCCCCCAGGCTCAGTTAAAAGTCACCTCATTGGACATCAGTTTGTGTGGTTCCTGAGTGGTTTTGAAGGAATCAATATTTAGTCAGTTCTTGACAGACTCTTCAGCCAGTGTGCCTGAACACCCACTGCGTGCCAGCACTGTAGTAGCAACAGGGCGTGCAGCCTGGACCCCGCATCAAAAGTCTCTGTCATCCAGAAGCTTTAGTTCTGGAAAGAAGAGGATAGAATTTTAATTAAAAACATAAAAATAAATTACTAGAGCCCGTTGGATGATCATGTGTGTTTTGGGAGGAATTACACAAGGAAAGGATCCGGTGACAAATGAGAGGACAACTTCTGACACCTGAGAGTGTGAACAGTGATGTTTGAGCAAAGACCTGGCAACAGTGAGAAAGCAGACATTGTGTTCCCTAAAGGACATTAGCCAGGAGCATGAAGAGCGGTGTCACAGCTTGAGGCAGAAGCAGCCAGGAGTGTTGTGGGGACAGGCCTCAGATGTGACAGCACAGGGACTCATTGGAGGGAGACACCGGGTAGTGCTTAGACCCATTGTGTGCACCGCAGTGCGGCCATGCAGCCAACGCAGGCCTCTGGAGGCCTCTGAGGAGAGCAGAGGTCTGAGTGAGCATTCTAGGTCACAGGACCCACATGGCTGCTCTGTTCAGAAGAGACCAGAGTGAGTCCCCGGCAGCCAAACACAGGTGGGAAAGTCATGGAGGGCAGAAGGGATGATGGTTGCAGTAGAGCACTAGAATGCAGAGGAAGGCTTCATTTTTAGATATATCTTGAAGTTCAGGTTGACTGAGTTTCCTACTGGATGTGAGGAATGAGAGAAAGATGAGAGAAAGGATGATGCCCAAGTATCTCCCTTGAGGAACACACAGGATGGGTTGTGTTTTACAGGCACAGACAGGAGGGTTTGGAGGGTGATGTTCATTCTAAGAAGCCACTTCATACCCAACTGTGGACATCACTGAGAGAGCTGTGTGGACGTCTGGAGGTCTGGACAGGGGTCCTGACTGTAGATGTGAACACAGTCCATAAGGAAAGGTCTGATGGCTCATAGAGATAAGAGACACAGAAAACACGGTGTCACGAAGACCCTGCCCACAGTGGTTTCAGTCGGTGGTGGGAAAGGTGTGAAGACGTGATGGAACATCTTCAGGAGTAAATTGGAGGAGGGAATATGAGAATAGAGGGTCCTGACCAGCCTTCCAGGAATATGGCAGCCCAGAGGAAGAGGAGTTAGTCCAGCGCAGATGGTCCGTTCTGATCCTTCTCTGCGTTCTCCAGAGGTGTTTCCAGAATTCACACCTGTACTGGTTTCCTGGGGCCATTGCAACAAATTACCAATAATTCAATGTCATTTTTTAAAAGAAAATTTTATTCTCTTAGTATTTGAGGCCAGAAATCAGTGCAGGGAATATAAATATCTTCTCTCTCTGCCCTTCTGAATTCTTGACTGAGACTCCTGAAACAAAGGAAGATTAAGTGCCCATCTTGGGGTAACGTGTCCTGAACCCTATCATCCAAAATGAGTCTTGTGGTCCAGACATTGAGTTGTTGGTTGGGATAAACTCCCTCTGAAGGTTCAAGAAGAGAATCCTTTTCATTCTTCTTCCAGGTGATATCTCTGCCGACTGTCCTTGGTTTGTGGCTGCATCACTGCCATCTCCCTCTGTGGGTACATTGCCTCTTTCTACTCTGTGTTAGAGAGTCACCAGATACCCCTCTCTTGAAAGACATTTCTACTAGATTCAGAGACCTACCTTGATAATCTAAGATGCTCTCCACATCAAGGTGATACCTAAATCCCACCTGCAAAGACCCTTTTTCC
The DNA here is from genome assembly GCF_036850995.1 of Saccopteryx leptura. NCBI lineage: Eukaryota > Metazoa > Chordata > Mammalia > Chiroptera > Emballonuridae > Saccopteryx > Saccopteryx leptura. The sequence continues at coordinate 69,746,262 of NC_089505.1, forward strand.
TTCTTAGGTATTATTTGCATGTATCCATGTTATGACCTGGATATCTTTGGTGACCATTATTCAGCCCCCTGCATGCCCATCTGACATTTGGCACCTCTTGCATGTCCCCATCTGGCTTCCAGACCTTTTCTTTTCTGTTCTTCATGACCTGATACATTAGTGGTTCACCTCACGAGGAACATGTTTTAGGAAACAAGAGTTGCTGTTCTGTAAAAAACACTATTAAGAGAGCTAAAGGAAAAGTGATGAACTTGGAGAAAAACACATGCCTACATAGACTTGATGGGTGTTTTGTATCTAGAATAATCAATGACTCACACAAAGCAATAGACAAATAAACCCATCTGTATAAAAGAGTCACCCAACAACAATAAAACAAACAAACCTATGGCAAATTATTTGAATAGATATTTCTTTCTATAAAGATATACAAATGGCCAATGAACACATGAAAATACACTCAACATCACTAATATTAATTAGGAAAGTGTAGGTTAAAACCACACAGTGAGGTACACACCATTATTCCTAATATAGCACTCATTGAAAAAAGAAGAAGCTAAAATAGAGAAAATAACAACTGTGGGAGCGAATATGGAAACAAATGAAACTCTTATGCTCTGCTCTATATTGCAAAACTCTGCATGCACTTTAGAAAACTCTATGGAAGTTCCTCAAAACATACAGGATGAACTATCATGTGAACCATCATTTCATTTCTAAATTAAAAGCAGGGACTGTAACAAATACTTATATACCCCTGTTCAAGGCAGCACTAGTCACAATCAGATGAAACATACAAGCAAGACAGCAGAGGAACAATGAACACAACATGGGGCACATGACAGGGAATGTTATTTAGCCTAAAACTGGAAGGAAATGCTGGCTCACGCTACAACATGGGCGGAAGACCTTATGCCATGTGCAGCCAGCCAGTCACAAAAGGACAAATATTGCATGATTTCACTTACCAGAAGTATTAGAGAAGCAAATTTATATGCATAGGAAGCAGAACAGTGGTGCCTGCACTTTAGGGGGTGGAGAGCTATTCATCCCATGGGTACAAAGTGTCAGTTTTGGAAAAATGACAAAAGTTGTAGACGTGGAATGTGGCGATGGTCACACAACCATATGAATGTACTTAGTGCCACTGACCCAGATGATTAAAAACCTTTTAGTTAAGTATGTGCTGCCATAATTTTATAAAAATCCAACGATTTGAGCAACCATTTTTTTTACAAAATAAGAAAAGTAATGGCAGAGCTAAGCGCAAGAAAATAAGCATAATATTATTAGGAGGAAATTACAGATAAAAACCAGGATGAGATACAATGGAATACTACTCAGTGACTGCATTACAAACTACAGATACATACAACTAGAATAAATTTTAAAATATTATGCTGAGTGAGAGAATATAGAAACAAATCAGTACATTTATAGAATTCTCTCATAAACACAATTAATTTACTGTGATAGGCAGTGTATAAGTGGGTACCTGAGGCTGGGCATGGCAGGAATGAACTCCAAAGATTTAGGGAGACTCTCTGGGTAGGAAATGTTCTGTGGCTTGACTGTGGACATCTACACTTGTTCAAATCCACAGAAATGCATACACAACTGAGTACATTTTTATGGAAATGATAAAGTATTTTAAAAAGCACAATAAAGTTCACAGAATTATCTCTTTCATGAACATGGTATAACTTTCTTTACTTACCAATTGTATGGGTTTTCTAGAATATGTTATATTTCTACTTTCTTCTTTTAACATCTTGGACAAGATGACATTTTACTTAACAGAGACTCAATGTCTCATACATCAAATGAGGGTGCAAAAATCTCTTATTAGTGAGTGTGATACTGTCTATCTAGATACTATCTAGATACTACTGTGTTGGAAAGATTGTTACAGACCTTGGTCAAATAGCTCCATTAGTTGGAGTGTCGTCCTGAAACACTAAAGTTGAAGGTTCAATTCCAATCAGGGCACATACAAGAAGTAACCAATGAACACACAAGTAAGTGGAAGACCAAATTGATGCTTCTCTGTCTCTCTTTCTCTCTCTCTCTCTTCCTCTAAAATCAATATATTAAATATATATTTTTTCTAAGTTTGGAAAGAAAGATTTCACAAATACGTGGTGGCAAAGACTTATGTCCCCCCAAGGTCAAGAATTTGCAGACGCATTCTCCACAGGTTCAGATGGAAAACCTCTTGAACTGAATCTAACATTTTAAATGTAGCTGCATATTCCACTCCCGTTTTCTAGAAATATTATGTTTGGGAGCCACATTTAATTGTGAGAAGCAGATTTTTAAACAATTCATGCATATTTTTATTTTATGTAGAAACTTGACCCCTCATGATCTCACTAAAAATTTGAGATTACTGAGAGTTTGATAGCACTTCTAGGGTAGCAAAGTCTTTAAGGAGAGAGCAGAAATTGCCTGGGAAAATAAACATGATTTTACCAGGAAGTTAGAAAAGCACCGTTTCTGAAATTAGGTACTAGATATATCTCTGGGATTCCTGGCAGCCAGTGCAGCAAGAGAAATGTACAATCTTTTGTCTGAAAAAAGAAAGCATGTAGTTTATTTAAAAGGTGTATTTCTTATTTCTAAAGCCTAGGAGAAATGTACCCCATAAGAAAAAGACAGTGCATAGCATCAGGAGAAATGCCTTCAACTCGTTGTTTATCTATAACTTTGTCCATGACAACTTGGAGAACTTGAGGCCAGGCTTTTACATGACAGGAAATGCTAACCAGTGTGATGGAGACCTAGAACAATCTCTCCCATTCACACAGCACTGAATGACGGGAATCATAAAGAGTTCCTGCTGCACTGGCTCACAGAGCATGTGTCCTCTCTTCATGCTGCATGAAGATGCTACATCGTTTTCATTATGGAAGCACTATATATGTTTTTAATTTATATTATTTATAAAACTAAATTTGGGTCCTGGCTGGTTTGGGTCCTGGAGTGTCAGCCCAGTATTTGGATGTTCTGGGTTCCATTCCCAGTCATGGCACACCTGAGAAGTGACCATCTGCTTCTTCAACCATCCCATTCCCCCTTCTTTCTCTCTTCCCCTCTCGCAGCCAGTGGTTCAATTGGTTCATGTGTCAGCCCCAGGTGCTGAGAATAGCTCAGTTTGTCCAAGCATCATCCCCAGAGAGGTGATGCAGGATGGACCCTGGTGGAGTGCATGCAGAAGTCTGTCTCTCTGTCTTCCATAATCCCACTTAAAAAAATAATTCAATTAAAAAATTACTTAAGTACCCACACTCGCATTTTTAGCAAATACCCAGGATGCTGGCAGAACACAAGGTAAAGTCACCAGTGACTGCAGCCCTAAAGCCCAACAGTACTGCAATTGAGAGGACGTGATTACACTGGGTCAGGAGCCTCTCTGTCATAGACTACGTCCCTGTAGCCCTTCTTGTCTTGTCTTCAGCCAAACAAAAAATGGATGCTCATTAAGTGTTCGGTGAATAAATAAATGCTGCCTTCTCTTCACCTGAGATCCCCTTCTTTTCTTCTGCCCTGCACTCACATGGACATTAAAGATTCCTTGCAGGACCGACCGCAGCTTCTAAATTAGGCTGTGATCTCCCAGTCTGTGCTGGAGTTGACCAACTCTCCAGTGTCGACAACAGAGCTCAGAAAACCCTTCTTACGGGAGGACCTTAGGAGACTCACACTTCCCATCCTCAGATGTCCTCGAACGTCCTGGTCCTGCTCTGACGCTGCAGAGAAGACCCCGAGATTGGTCAGGACCAGGGTCAGCTCCCGATCTGTTCTCTGGCTGGCGACCAGGGTGTCTGGGCTGCAGGGTCTTTGTCTGCTCCATGCAGAAAGGGGACGTTTTTTGGCTTTGAGGTTCCTGTTTTGGGAACAGCCGAAATCGCGTGCTCCTCCCCCCGCTTCCGTGGACTTAGCACAGTTCCGTTCTGGCTGCCTTTATTCTTACTTCATCCACTGGAGTCCGAAACTCTCCATATCAGAGATGCTGCGGCTGCTGCTGCCCCTGCTGTGGGCCGGTGAGTGGCCGTGGGGGGCGGGGGAAGGGTGCGGGTGGCGTGGGGGCTGCAGCTGACCCCCCTTTCCTGCAGGGTCCCTGGCTGAGGACAAGCTGACAGTACCGGAGTCCGTGACGGTACAGGAAAGTTCGTGTGTCTTTGTGCCCTGCACCTTCTCTCTCAGAAAGTTGTATAAGCCTCCTACTTCCCCTGTATATGGCTACTGGTTCCGGGAAGGAGCTGATTTTATTGATGGTCCTGCTGTCGTCACAAACAACCCAGATCGTAATGTGCAGGAGGCCACCCGGGGTCGATTCCACCTCCTCGGGGATCCCCGGACCTACAACTGCTCCCTGGACATCAGAGACGCCAAGATGACAGATAATGGAGTTTACATTTTTCGGGTGGAGAGTGGAACTTATGTGAAACATTCTTACACAAAGAACAGGCTCTCCGTTCATGTGACGAGTAAGGAAGAGACTCCAGGAGTGGCCACAGGAAAAGCTCATGGTGGCCCTGGGGCAGAGCTGGAAGGGGAGGCCATCCTGGGTGTGGTCAGGGGTACAGTGTGTTGGGGTTCAGAGGGAGGGGCTGGGCCAAAGCCTGAGCTTCTCTAAGGGCCACAGCTGGGACCCCCCTTACTGATCCCCTGTCTCCCCTTTTTCTCACCAGCCCTCAACCACACACCCGACGTCCTCATCCCAGGGACCCTGGAATCTGGCCGCCCCAGTAACCTGACCTGCTCTGTGCCCTGGGCCTGTGAGCGGGGCACGCCTCCCATCTTCTCCTGGACATCAGCTGCTCACATCTCCCTGGGCCCCCGGATCCTTTTTTCCTCGGTGATCACCCTCACCCCGAGGCCCCAGGACCATGGCATCAACCTCACTTGTCAGGTGTATTTTCCTGTAGCTTGTGTGACCGTGGAGAGAACCGTCCAGCTCAATGTCACCTGTGAGTGCTGGGTCAGGACAGCAGGGCTTCTGAGGGTTTGCTTGGTGCTTTTGTCCTGGATCTCCAGCTGTGCAGGGGACCTGAGGACAAAGCCTTTCTCTTCTGCATTTCTGTGATCACTGAGGGTGGGTAGACCCCTAAACAATCCTCACTTCCTCTCACCCCACTGAAGAGGAAACTCCTCTGTTTCCATCCTAGGTGCCTCCAGGAACCCAGGAGACGTCTGCCCAGGAGACAGCACAGGTAGGGAGGAGTGTCCTTTCCATGAAGCATTGAATGAAGTAAGTTCTCTGCTGAGTCAATCAGAGGCTCCAGAGTTCAACATTTGGTAGGGGGCACATTTAGACATGGAAACCCCTTTCAGGCCTCTCCTCCAATGTCCATCCACTGCTGTCCTGCCAGGCCAGGGTGACCTGTTTCCTCTTCCCTTCTCATCTCAGACGATGCTCTTATTTTCCTCCTGTCATGGATGCCTTGGGCATTTTTGAGTGGACATTTGTTTTTAGAGCAGTTATAGGTTCACAGCAAGATTGAGCAGAAGAGAGATTTCCCTAAGCCTGCTGTACCTTCCCTCACATGCCCACCCCCCACCAGAGGTTGCATTTGTGCAATCAGTGAACCTACACTGACACATTATCATCACTCAGAACCCATCATCTTCCTTAGGGTTCACTCTTGGTGTTGTACATACTATGGGTTTTGACATTGAGTAATGACTTATGTACACTATTGTAGTATTATCATTCAGAGAGTAGTTTCAATTCTCTGAAAATGTCTTTGGGCTGTTGTTTGAGTCTCTCAGCCCTCACCCTGACCTGTCTCTGGAGCCTGGTGCTCTCTCAGCCTTAGTGCCATTGGACATGGCATCTGGTTCCCCCAGCCATTGGACAGTGGCCTTGTAAGGACTCTCTCAGCAATTCCATCAGACTTTTTTTTTTTTTTTGTATTTTTCTGAAGTTAGAAGTTGGGAGGCAGACAGACAGATTCCCGCATGCACCAAACCAGGATCCACCCTGCATGCCCACCAGGGGATGATGCTCTGCCCATCTGGGGTTGTTGCTCCATTGTGGCTGGAGCCATCCTAGCACCTGAGGCAGTGGCCATGGAGCCATCCTCAGTGCCCAGGCCCACTTTGCTCCAATAGAGTTTTGGCTGCGGGAGGGGAAGAGAGAGGCAGAGAGGAAGGAGAGGGGGAAGGGTGGAGAAGCAAATGGGCGTTTCTCTTGTGTGCCTTGACCGGGAATCAAACCCAGAACTTCCACACACCGGGCTGACATTCTATCACTGAGCCAACCAGCCAGGGCCGGTGATACCCAGATACACTTCCCTGACCTCAGGCACTGGGTTCCCGGGAGGCATGGCCAGATAAGACCAAGAGAGCTGTTTGGAGCTCCCCTGAATGTCTGAGAACCTGTGTTTTACCCCTTCCTGGAGGTGCAAAATACCAGCTTTGACCCTGAGTAACAAGGCTAATGGAAGCCAGAAGGGAAGATTCAGTCACCTCTCAGGAGAGAAGGAGAGACAGGTCTCTCAGTGTCGCACAGCACTCTGGGTGTGTCTTTCTCTGGAATGTCCATGGACTCTAAGCCTCATGGTCTGCTGAAGCCAGATCTGGGGTCTGTTCAGAGAGACCTCAGATAGAAAAGATCCTGGGTCCTAGAAGAGACAAGGTTGGCTGGCCAGGAGTGTGACGACTGAATAGGAGTGTCACGTAGACCATGTCCTTCATGTGATGATGGGTAGGAGAACCCAGGGGCTGAAACTTCCAGGGGAGGAGAGGGACACCCCTCTCTTCATGCTTGAGAGGAAGAGACACATGCTTGCTCATCAAGATTGGAGTTCACACCAAGTTTTTCTTGTCTGCAGAGAGACCAGAGATGGGGGCGGTTCTGGGAGCTGTCAAAGGATCCGGTGTCACTGCACTGCTGGCTGTCTGCCTCTGCCTCATCTACTTCATGTGAGCTGGGACAGGGTGGGCCAGAGAGGAAGAAGAGGGGGTGAGGGGAACCAGAGCAAAGATGGGAGTGCAGTGGTGCTGAAAATCCCACCGGTAGCCGCTGAGCCAGGCTTGAGTCTTGTCCCAGCTCTGGTCTCAGATGTCCAAGAGCAGGAGAACCTTGTTATAAAGTCTCATTATGAAGGCTACTGGTCTTGCCCCACCCTTTACCTGCCTTAGGCATTCACTCCAGCCTCAAGGAGTAAGGAGTGACCTCGTGTCAAAAACCCTGATGTCTCCTGACAGGGTGAAGACCCGCAGGAAGCGAGTAGCCAGGACAGCAGTGAATGTGGACAACGTCCACATGGCCATCGGACCAGCTTCCCCGGTGAGTGACGTGGGCATCTTGGCATGGAGCCCGCCCTCTGCATTTCCAGGTTGGCCCACTGTCCCACTCCATCCAGTGGGTCCAGAAATGAGCTCTTTGCCTTCCCACTGTTTTTTGAAAATGTAGGTTTTATTGTTATTCAGGTACATCAGGCCAACAGATCAAGAGAGGATTGTCACAGTTCCCAAGAGGAGAGGGAAGCGCCACACCACAGGGCCACAGGGGGTAGCACCAGAGCCAGGGGAGAGAGAATGAGGGGGAAACATGGGTAGGATCTTTGATGGGGGTTTCCATGGGGAAGGCGAGGTAAGGGAAGGGGAGAGGGCTTAGGGCCGGCTAGTCTGAATAATTTCAGTGGGCTCGAGATGTAAGAACTGTCTCCCCTCCCCAGTTTTCTGGTACCTGGTCCTTGTGTGATAGGGCAGGGTTGGGGAGATTATCTGGAGTGTATGAACCCCACATAGGAGGTGGTTGGAGCTGTGAACTTGGGACTGGACCAGCTGGTTTGCAATGTGGAAGTCACAATTGTAGGCCAGTCTGGTACTATCTCTAGCAATTGGCTAGCCCTGGCAGGGACAGTTTCTCTAAGGTTAGCAAGGCCCCAGATGTCAAAACAGAAGAAGTATGTGGTAAATATTCCCCCAAACATCTTCTGCTGGGTTTTCCATCTCTCTGATGGTATTCTTGTCCCTGACACCCAACCAATGACCTGCCCCAGTACCTCCCAGTCAGTGGTGGGATTCAAATAATTTAACAACTGGTTCTCTACCCTAATGACCATTTTAAGTATTAAAAAACTATATACTGAAAGGTAGTTTATTATTTCATGTATTTAATACCTAAATAAGAGCAATAAAAAGGTACACAAAACTAGAATATGTTATAAGAGTTTTAAAATGTTCATGAAAAAAGATTAAATAATACCTGTCAACAAAAACAATAAAACTGTTATCTAAGATATTTCCATATTGCTTCTTGATTGGAACCCTCACTTGCAATTTTTTTAACCTGTGGACGGAATTACAGGTGCTTAGAATATGCTGTTGCACAGATGAATGTTAAAAAAGAGTAAGGACTGTAAATTTGTGATTTCCACATTAGACAGCTGCCCAGGCACCCACCTTAGACAGAACCCCAATTGCAAGTACCATTTTAACTGCTGGTTTGCTGAACTCAACAAAAAATTAAGCATCGGTTCTCCCGAAGCAATGTGAACCGGCTGAATCCCACCACTGGTCCCAGTCCTCCATCAGCTCTTCCTGCACCAGGACGAGGCAGAGTATGAGTGTGCTTCATCTGAACACCGATTAGCACAACTTTTGAGCTGTGCTCCCCCCCAGTCCTTATCCTGCGGCAGCCTTCCCATCTCCCCTCCCCGGCATATTAGCATAAAATAGCACCACCCCCTCAGAGCCAAGTCTGAAATCCCCTGGTTCTCCACACTGCTGAGCGCCCAGACAACGTGGTCCGGCAATTGGGGTAGGAAAATCAGTCACCTTCAATGCTTCAAGCCTCCCACGGTGGCCTGCTGGCTCGCTTTTTGCATGTCGGGATCATTGCTAGGGCGGCCCTCCTCCTTGTACACCCACATCAACCCGCCCCTTTCCTGTTCTCCAAGTTCTAACTCTCTGTTTATTCCTTTAACTCTGACTAATGCGGACGCCCTCCCCACCCCCCCACCCCGTGAGATTTTTGAGCACACGATCAGCAACCACCCATGCATTTATCTTTTCCTTCAGCAAATATCTCCTGCTTGTCAATTGTTCTGGGTGCTTGGGTAATATCAGTATGTTTACACATTATCATGATGTTACCAGTGTAAAATGTCCCTCCTGAAAACTCTCTCCTCTGCTTGCAGATGGCCACATTCTTGCTGCGTCCTCTGTTGGCCTTTCTCTACACCCACACTTTTCTCATGTATCTCTTTTTTATATAAAGAATTAAGTCATTTTGGGTCCTACCCTAATGACCCATTTAAAATTAAGTATCTCTTTAAAGAATCTATCTCCAAATACAGTTACATTGGGAGACACAGCTTGTTCAGTTCCTAAGACAGACATAGTCAGGGTAATGATGATGAATCTGGTGTGAAGCAGATAAGTTCTAGATACATTTCTTCTTTACTTTGAGAGTACATTTATTAAAGCTGGACACAGTGGAACAGGAAGGGCTTAAGAGAGAAGAGGCAACAGGAGAGAGACTAAGCAAGGCTGTTCTGACTCTCTAGCAATGTTGTTGGAAAGAAGAAACCAGGGCAGGGCTGTTGTGAGCTCACTGGACAGTCAGAGAAAAGAGGGCCTTGGGACAGGGTCAGGGGTCTAGCCTGGGGATGCACTGTTGCTACCTATCGCTTTCCTGGTTGCAAGTCTCGTGAGGTCCCTTAGAGTTTAGGAGATGCCCGCCTGTGGGGGAAGAAGGAGAAGGGAAAGGTGCAAGCATGCTCCCAGGTGGGGAAGCACACACCCTGGATACATTTTAAAGGTGGAATCAACAGGGTTTGCCAATGGGATGATAGCATACACTTGGGGTGTGAGAAACATAGCTTACCCCCTTTACCTTGTAGGTGTCATAGATGTCAAAAAGAGAGAGAGAGAGAGAGAAACTTCATGGATGTTGTCGATGTCCAGCGATGTTGTAGAGGTCCATAGATTGTCATAGATGTCCATAAATGTCCATGGATTCCAAGGATGACTCCAACGCGGTTGCCCTGAGAAACTTGAAGAATTGAATTGCCATTTCTCGGAACTGGCAACTCTGCAGGAGGACTATGTTTTGGAGAAAGGATCAAACTTTGTTTTGGTTTCTTTAAGTTTGAGGTGCCTCTGAGATGTGTAAGTAAAAATGACAAGTAGGTGGTCAGAGTCTGGAGCTCAGGACAGGGGTTCAGGTGGGAGGCACAGAGAGTTGGGGGTCTTGCACAGCAAAGTCTGATAGTGGATGAAACCACAAAGAAGAGAAGTGGTCTGCAGACAGAGCCCTGGGACCCTCAGCATTTAGAGTCAGGGAGGTCCAGTGGGCACAGCAAAAAGACCACTGAAGAAAAATAAATGACCAAGAGAGTGTATGGTTGAATCCTGGTGGGCAAGAGAAAGAGAGTGTTCTTTTTTTTTTAAATTTATTTATTAAATTTAATGCAGTGACATTGATAAATCAGGGTACATATGTTGAAAGAAAACATCTCTAGATTATTTTGACATTTGATTGTGCTGTGTACCCCTCCCCCAAAGTTAAATTGACTTCTGTCACCTTCTTTCTGGTTTTCTTGTGCCCCTCCCCTCCCCCAACCCCACTCTCCTTCTTCGCCCCACCCCCCCTCCCCCCACCCCCACCCCTGTTGCCATCACATTCTTGTTCATGCCTCTGAGTCTCATTTTTATGTCCCTTCTATGTATGGATTCATATAGTTCTTAGTTTTTTTCTGATTTACTTATTTCACTCCGTATAATGTTATCAAGGTCCATCCATGTTATTGTAAATGATCCGATGTCATCATTTCTTATGGCTGAGTAGTATTCCATAGTATATATGTACCAAAGCTTTTTAATCCACTCATCCTCTGACGGACACTTGGGCTGTTTCCAGATCTTTGCTATTGTGAACAATGCTGCCACAAACATGGGGGTGCATTTCTCCTTTTGGAGCCGTTCTATGGTGTCCTTGGGGTATATTCCTAAAAGTGGGATAGCTGGGTCAAAAGGCAGTTCGATTTTCAGTTTTTTGAGGAATCTCCATACTGTTTTTCCACAGTGGCTGCACCAGTCTGCATTCCCACCAGCAGTGCAGGAGGGTTCCCTTTTCTCCACATCCTCGCCAGCACTTATTCTGTGTTGTTTTGTTGATGAGCGCCATTCTGGCTGGTGTGAGGTGATATCTCATTGTGGTTTTAATTTGCATTTCTCTAATCATTAGTGATGTTGAGCATTTTTTCCTATGCCTATTGGCCATCTGTATGTCCTCTTTGGAGAAGTGTCTATTCATCTCTTTTGCCCATTTTTGGATTGGATTGTTTGTCTTCCTGGTGTTGAGATTTACAAGTTCTTTATAAATGTTGGTTATTAACCCCTTATCAGATGCATTGTCAAATATGTTCTCCCATTGTGTAGTTTGTCTTTTTATTCTGTTTTTGTTGTCTTTAGCTGTGCAAAAGCTTTTTAGTTTGATATAGTCCCATTTGTTTATCCTGTCTTTTATTTCACTTCCCTGAGGAGATAAATCAGCAAATATATTGCTCCGAGAGATGTTGGATAGCTTACTGCCTATGTTTTCTTCTAAGGTGCTTATGGTTTCACGGCCTACATTTAAGTCTTTTATCCATTTTGAGTTTATTTTTGTGAGTGGTGTAAGCTGGTGATCTAGTTTCATTTTTTTGCAGGTAGCTGTCCAATTTTCCCAACACCATTTGTTAAAGAGGCTGTCTTTACTCCATTGTATTTTCTTACCTCTTTTGTCAAATATCAGTTGTCCATAGAACTGTGGGTTTATTTCTGGGTTCTCTGTTCTGTTCCATTGATCTATATGCCTGTTCTTATGCCAGTACCAGGCTGTTTTGAGTACAATGGCCTTGTAGTATAACTTGATATCAGGAAGTGTGATACCTCCCACTTTATTCTTCTTTTTTAAGATTGCTGAGGCTATTCGTGTTCTCTTTTGGTTCCATATAAATTTTTGGAATATGTGGTCTATATCTTTGAAGTATGTCATTGGTATTTTAATTGGTATTGCATTGAATTTATAGATTGCTTTGGGTAAAATAGACATTTTAATGATGTTCATTCTTCCTAACCATGAGCACGGTATATGCTTCCACTTGTTTGTATCTTCCTTGACTTCTTTTATCAATGCTTTGTAATTTTCTGAGTACAAGTCTTTAGCCTCCTTGGTTAAGTTTACTCCTAGGTACTTTATTTTTTTTATTGTAATTGTGAAGGGGATTGTTTTCTTAATTTCTCTTTCTGACTGTTCATTGTTGGTGTATAAAAATGCCTCTGATTTCTGAGTATTGATTTTATATCCTGCCACTTTGCTGAATTCATTTATCATGTCCAGTAGCTTTTTGACTGAGACTTTAGGGTTTTCTACATACAATATCATATCATCTGCAAATAATGACAGTTTTACTTCTTCTTTTCCAACTTGAATGCCTTTTATTTCTTCTTCTTGTCTGATTGCTGTGGCTAGAACTTCCAGGACTATGTTAAATAAGAGTGGTGAAAGGGGGCACCCCTGCCTTGTTCCTGATCTTAAGGGTATTGCTTTTAATTTTTGCCCATTGAGTATGATGTTGGCTGTGGGTTTCTCATAGATGGCTTTTATCATGTTGAGGTATGTTCCCTGTATTCCCACTTTGCTGAGAGTTTTGATCATGAATGGGTGCTGGATTTTATCAAATGCTTTTTCTGCATCTATTGAAATTATCATGTGGTTTTTCTCCTTCTTTCTGTTTATGTGATGAATCACATTGATTGATTTACGAATATTGTACCATCCTTGCCTCCCCAGAATAAATCCCACTTGATCATGGTGTATGATTTTTTCCATATATTGTTCGATCCGGTTTGCTAATATTTTGTTGAGGATTTTAGCATCTAAATTCATCAGGGATATTGGCCTATAATTTTCTTTCTTTGTGTTGTCTTTGCCTGGTTTTGGAATCAGAATTATGCTCGCCTCATAAAAGGAGCTTGGAAGTCTTCCTTCCTCTTGAATTTTTTGAAATAGTTTGAGAAGGATAGGAGTTAGTTTTTCTTTGAATATTTGGTAGAATTCTGTTGTGAAGCCATTGGGCCCCGGACTTTTCTTTGTTGGGAGTTTTTTGATAACTGTTTCGATCTCATTTGTTGTAATCAGTCTGTTTAGGTTTTCTGATTCTTCCAGATTGATTTTTGGAAGATTGTATGTTTCAAGGAATTTGTCCATTTCATCTAGGTTGTCTAGTTTTTTGGCATACAGTTCTTCATAGTATTTTCTTACAATATTTTGTATTTCTGTTGTGTCAGTTGTTATTTCTCCTCTCTCATTTCTAATTTTATTTATTTGAGTCCTCTCTCTCTTTTTCTTGGTGAGTCTAGTTAAAGGTTCATCGATCTTGTTTACCTTTTCAAAGAACCAGCTCCTAGTTTCATTGATCCTCTGTATTGTTTCTTTAGCCTCTATGTCATTTATTTCTGCTCTGATCTTTATTATTTCCTTCCTTCTACTACATTTGGGCTTTACTTGCTGTTCTTTTTCTAATTCTTTTAGATGCAGGGTTAAGTTATTTATTTGAGCTTTTTCTAGCTTCTGAAAGTGTGCCTGTAGTGCTATGAACTTCCCTCTCAGTACTGCTTTTGCTGTGTCCCATAAATTTTGAGTTGTTGTATGCTCATTGTCATTCGTTTCTAGGAATTTTTTTATTTCTTCTTTGATCTCATTCTTAATCCATTCATTATTTAACAACCTGCTATTTAGTTTCCATGTGTTTGAGAATTTTTGAGCTTTTCTGTTGTGGTCCATTTCTAGTTTCATGCCATTGTGATCGGAGAAAGTGCTTGATATAATTTCAGTCTTCTTAAACTTGTTGAAAGCACTTTTGTGCCCTAACATGTGGTCTATCCTAGAGAATGTACTGTGAGCACTTGAAAAGAATGTATATTCTGCTGCTTTAGGGTGAAAGGTTCTGAAGATATCTATTAAATCGAGTTGATCTAGTGTTTCCAATAAGTCTGCTGTTTCTTTGTTAATTTTCTTTCTTGAGGATCTATCTAGTGATGTTAGTGGGGTATTGAAATCCCCTACTATTATAGTATTGCTGTTGATCTCGCCCTTTAAATCCATCAAAGTCTGCATTATATATTTGGGTGCTCCTATATTAGGTGCATAGATATTTATAATAGTTATATCTTCCTGTTGGATTACTCCCTTTATCATTATGTAGTGGCCTTCTTTATCTCTTACTATATCCTTTGTTTTAAAGTCCAATTTGTCTGATATAAGTATTGCTACCCCAGCTTTTTTTTCATTTCCATTTGCATGAAATTTTTTTTTCCATCCTTTTACCTTCAATCTATGTGTATCTTTTGTTCTAAGGTGTGTCTTTTGTAGACAGCATATGTATGGGTCCTGTTTTCTTATCCATGCAGCTACCCTATGTCTTTTGATTGGATCATTTAATCCATTTACGTTTAAGGTTATTATTGATATGAAGTTGTTTATTGCCATTTTCTTCTTTAAAGGTGTATTCCTTTTTTGCTATATTCTTTTCCCACTTTGATCTGTTTACAACAGGCCCCTTAACATTTCCTGCAGCATTGGTTTGGTTGTAATGAATTCCTTGAGTTGTTTTTTGTCTGGGAAGCTTTTTATTTCTCCTTCCATTTTAAACAATAGCCTTGCTGGATAAAGTAGTCTTGGTTGTAGGTTCTTGTTCTGCATTACTTTGAATATTTCTTGCCATTCCCTTCTGGCCTCAAGTGTTTCTGTTGAGAAGTCGGATGTCATCCTTATGGGGGCTCCTTTGTAGGTGATAACTTTTTTTTCTCTCGCAGCTTTTAATATTTTCTCTTTATCGCTTAGCTTTGGAATTTTAATTATGATGTGTCTTGTTGTAGGTTTCTTTGGGTTTCTCTTTAATGGAGTCCTCTGTGCTTCTTGGACTTGTGAGAGTTTCTCTTGCATTAATTTAGGGAAGTTTTCAGCTATGATATGATTAAACAAAGTCTCTATCCCTTGTTCTTTTTCTTCTTCTTCAGGAACCCCTATGATGCGGATGTTATTTCTCTTCATGTTGTCACAGAGCTCTCCAAGGGTTTCCTCTGACTATTTGAGTCTCTTTTCTCTTTTCTTCTCTGCTTTCATGCCTTCATTCCAGTTGTCCTCCAACTCGCTGATTTGATCCTCAGCTCTATCTATCCTGTTTTTAATTCCTTCCATTGTGGTCTTTATTTCTGATATTGTATTTGTCATCTCCGACTGATTCTTTTTTATACTTGCTATTTCTTTATTTAGGTGTTCATAATGACCATCCATTGTTGTTCTAAGATCCCTAAGTATCCTTACAATCATTATTTTGAACTCCGCATCTGGAAGTTTGATTATTTCCATATCACTCAGTTCATCTTTTGAAGGTGTCTCTTGTGGTTTCATTTGGATTGCACTTCTTTGTTTTCTCATTGTCTATTTTTGGGTTTTTTATTTGTAGAGTTGGTTGAGTCTAAGCTTGGTGTTGTCTGCCTCCAGTTTTCAGTTGTTTCTAGGTCTTCTTGGGTTGGTATCAGCTGTTATCTGTAATCCACTTTCAGATTTGGGCAGCTTTGAAGTCTTGATTTGTTTGTTTTCTTAACATGTGATAGTCTTGTTAATGATCCTCTTTTTTTTTTTTTTTTTCAAATTCTAGTAAGTCTGGTAAGATTGGGTCTGAGATATGACTGTTTAAATTTAGTTAAGTGGTATCAGAGCTGATCTGAATAAGAGAAGATTTGGTGGCCTGGTGGAGTGAGGTCAAGAGAGGTTAGAAGAAGAAGAAGTGGAGAGCCTCTTTTGAGAAATGTTGCAATAACTCTGGGGCCAAAAATAAATGAGTTAGTGGCAGAACATGGCTGGACTTTTCTATCGCCTGAAATTTCCTGGATGAAAAAGTGTCCTTTTTCCCCATGAGGCCATGGTTGGTGGACCCCTGGATGGGGGCTGGTCATCTGAAGTTTACAAGTTTCAGCCCCATTCCTCAAGTCTGTTGAGGAGGAAGAACTAGAAATGGAGCTAGTGATGCATCATAGCTAAAGGATGAAACCTCCTTAAAAATCCTGAGGATGGGGTTCAGAGAGCTTCCAAGTTGGTGAACGTGTAGAGGTGCTCGGAGGGTGATGCGCTTGGAGGGAACACAAAAGCTCCTCGCCCTTTCCCTGTACCTGGTCCTAAGCATCTCTCCATCTGGATGTTCATCTGTATCCTTTCTTATATCCTTTTACCGCAAGCTGGCCCATAGTAAGTAAGCTGTTTCCCTTGGTTCTGTGAGTCACTGTAGCAAATTAATTGAATCTGAAGAGGGGATCATGGGAACCTGTGATGTATAGCCCGTTGGTCAGAAGCACAGGTGACAACCTGGACTTACATTTGGTGTTTGATGTGACAGTGGAAGGTCTTGTGGAACTGAGCCTATAACTTGTGGGATCTGACAATAGCTTCAAGTAGATAGTGTCTGAATTGAGTCCAGTTGTCAGATACTCAACTGGTGTCAGAGAATTGTTTGGTGCAAGAGTAAAGGAAAGACACACAAGAAGAGAAGTTGTTTTTCATAAACACCTTCCTATGTATCCAGTAACCAGCAAGCACACAGGAGACCTCTGAATGACCAGGGATTAAATTCATAAATAGTGGGTGTGTGATCTTGAGAAATACCTAAATTCTCTAAGACTTTGTTCCTTTCTTTGTAAAATAATAGTATTTTCCCCATAAGCCTGTGTGAGTGTTCAGTAGAATTAGAAAGCAACCACTAAGAGCTATATTTGTTGGATAACTGAATAAATGGGACCTTAATATTCAATAAAATAATAGAAGAATGAACAAAGGTCCTGTCTCAATTGAATTCACTTCAGCCTCCACCCCCTACCCACCCAATACCCTGCTCTGACCCTGTTCTTTGCTCTCCACACAGGGTCACCAGAAGAAGTCCAAGTTAGACAACCCCACTGACTCCACAAGCTCTGCAGAGGCCACCTCGACCTTGGAGTTGGAGCCAGAGCCATATTATGCCTCCATCAACTTTCATGGAACGAATCCTCCTCAGAAGAACACCCACACGACATACTCAGAGATCAGGAACCAGTGAGGAGCCGGCATGTCCATATCAGCTAGAGCATCCACATCCCAGGGATCAGTGTCTCCTGGTGGATCGAGTGTCCCCGGGAGTCCACCCACCTACCAGTCCCCGTGGAGAGTGTGAGGAGCCTAGAGAAGAGTCTGCTGACCTCCTAAGTCAGTGATGCTGCTCAGTGGTGTCCGGGACCTTCCGGCATGTGCCACCATCCTCAGACCTGGGCGCTTTGCCCCATATAGGTGTTATCTAAAAATTGGATGTCGTGCTAAGTAATTAGATGGGAATAACAAAGCTGAACGCGAAGCATCATTGGAGGAAAACAGTTATTACTCAAAGAGGGGACTCATGATGTTTTACAGCCGTTGCCAGACTTGGGAGAAATAAAGTTTCCTTTTAATTTTCTGTCTGCCCAACCAGCTGAATGATTTCAAGTGTGCTGTCTATATTTCCCCTTCGGGGTTGATTTTAACTCAGTCTGGGACAGGTTTTCCCTTTTTCTGGGTTTTCTCACATCTCTTTCAGGAAACCTCTGGTCTCCCACCAGGTGTCTCAGTCACCCCAAGGCTTCCACTCCAACTTCTCCCCAGAACTTCTCCCAACTTCCTGCAGTTCCTAGCCTGGGCTGCCCTGAGCTCCAGTCAAAAAGTAGCAGGGCCCCCCACCCCTGACGCAGCCTCTATGCCGTGCGCGGTCCTGCAGACAGGTTTGGAGGTTGCAACCAGCGATGACTTTTGGGATGCTCTCTCTTAGGGGAGGCATGTGGAGGAGATACAGACAGTGACTGTGCAGGAAGGCTTCAGAAAAAAATAATCTCCTCCATCTTGAGCATACAACTGGCACCCTCCCTCGTCCCCACCGGGAAGGATCTCAGCTGAACTCCCCACATGCAGGGAGACAGGAGAATGGTGCCCAGCCAGGGCTTTTCATAATTTTAGAAGAATTTATCAGCCTCACCTCAAGCGCACAGTTGACACCCTCCCCTGTCCTGACCTGTTGAGATGCTGGGCCCACAGGTGCGGCTGAATTTGTCATGTGCAGAAATATAGGAGAATGGAAGGACAGCCACTTGACAAGAGGCATGTGGGAGTCTCTGAGGTTTGTGATGTTGGGGTAAAACTGGGGTGGTGGACAGCCACTAGGATTCCTGTGCTAGGTCACTCTCCAGCGCTATCGTGGCCATCTCTCTTGGGTAGAGCACTTGCCTTTGAACAGCATCAGCCTGGGGGAAACTGATTGTCCCACCTTCTGGGTTTCCCCTCACCCACCCTGCAGAGACTCAGCCCTGCTGAGGAGTCAGCAGCCTGGGCCAGAGAATAGAGGTCTGGACAGACTCAAGGGGTGACAATGATTAAGTTACCTGACATGAAGGTCAGGAGATACTACCTTCACTTTCTGGAGTTGGGACCTCACCCACCAACTTCCCTGAATCCTGTCTGGCACCTCCCCCTCCAAGGAAGGCCACTGGCCCATCCTTCTGACGCCACCAGAGGCTCTTTTAGTGATAGGTATCTCTTTCATTAGTTATAGGTCTAACAGGCAGCCGGCAAGTGAAGGCAGCTGGAGATGGATCTCAGGGTGCCTAGGGTCTTTTGCTGACCTGCCTTTGGGCCTGGTGTTGACAAGGGTCAAACTTAGCCTGACCAGGTGATGGCACAGTAGATAAAACATCGACCTGGGATGCTGAGGACCCAGGTTCAAAACCCTGAGGTCACCGGCTTGAGTACAGGCTCACCAGCTTGAACACAGGGTTGCCAGCTTGAACATGGAATCATAGACATCACCCCATGGTCGCTGGCTTGAGTCCAAAGTTGCTGGCTTGAGCAAGGGGTCACTGGCTCAGCCAAAATCCCCTCCCCCCATCAAGGCACATATGAGAAATCAATCAATTAAAAACTAAGAAGCTGCAACGAAGAATTGATGCTTCTCATCTCTCTCCCTTCCTGTCTGTCTGTCTTTGTATGTCTCTGTCTGTCTATCTGTCTGTTTCTCTCTCACTAAATTAAATAAAAAGGTGACTTTAGTGTGCAGCTTGGTCTTTACTATGTGAACCTAAGCCCAGCAGAGGCAGCCACAAACTGTGGGTTGCTTGTAGCTCCAAACAGGTGGTGAAGGCTCAGTCACAGGCAGCATCTCACAGTGCCTGCACCAGCCTCCCTCCCAGAAGCCCAGAACCATCACACCCAGTAGACAGCTTCAGCCAACATTAGAGCAAGATCCAGTTAACTTCACAAACAGCATATCTAAAGGGTGATCTTGTCAGACGCCAAAACCAGCTGAGGTGAATTTCGTTTCCTGTGGTCAGCACCTACATGGCAGCTCACACACTTTGGTCAAAGTAGAGCCTCACAGTCAGCCAGCCTGAGTCTCAAACTGATGCACACCTAGCCAGTGGCAATCAAGTCTCCATACAATAAGGGGGTTCACAGAAACCACACAAGGGTCATTCTTGGAAACCTTAGCTCAGGTGACTAAGGAGACTACACCACTGGACCCAACAGAACACCTACTCCAGAAAGCCACCCAACAAAGACTGTGAATCACAGCAGATCTATTTAATACATAGAAACAAACACAAAGAGACTGCCATAATGGGGAGAAAAAGAAACAGGCTCCAAATGACAGAACAGGAGAAATCTTCAGGAAAAGAGCTAAATGCAATGCAGATAAACAATTTATCAGATATAGAATTCAAAGTAATGGTTATATGGATGCTCAAGGAACAAAGTGAGAAGTTCAACAAAGAGATAGCAAGGATAAAAGAGGACATAGAAACCTTATAAAGGAACCAGACAGAAACAAAAAATACAATATTTGACAATAAGAATACACTGAAAAGAATCAATAGTAGATTGGATGAAGCCAAGGATCAAATCAGTGATTTGGAAGACAAGGTAAAACAAAAAACAAACAAACAAAAAAAAAAACAGCCAATCAGAGCACCAAAAAGAAAAAAGAATGAAAAACAATGAGGAGAGTTTAAATGATCTTTGGGACAACATAAAACACAATAACGTCTGTATTATAGGAGTATCGGAGAAAAAAAAGAGAGAGAGAACAACAACCAAGAATCAAGAAGCTATCTGGAAAAATAATAACAGAAAATTTTCCTAACCTGGTAGAGGAAAAAAGAACACTCAAGTCCAGGAAGTACAGAGAGTCTCCAACAAGATGAACCCAAAGAGGCCCACACCAAGACACATCATAATTGAAATGGCAAAGGTTAAAGAAAAAGAGACAATTTTAAAAGCAGTAAGAGAAGGCCCTGGCCGGTTGGCTCAGCAGTAGAGCGTCGGCCTGGCGTGCAGGAGTCCTGGGTTCGATTCCCGGCCAGGGCACACAGGAGAGGCGCCCATTTGCTTCTCCACCCCTCCCCCTCTCCTTCCTCTCTGTCTCTCTCTTCCCCTCCCGCAGCGAGGCTCCATTGGAGCAAAGATGGCCCGGGCACTGGGGATGGCTCTCTAGCCTCTGCCTCAGGCGCTAAAATGGCTCTGGACGCAACAGAGCGATGCCCCAGAGGGGCAGAGCATTGCCCCCTGGTGGGCATGCCGGGTAGATCCCAGTTGGGCACATGCGGGAGTCTGTCTGACTGCCTCCCCGTTTCCAGCTTCGGAAAAATGAAAAAATAAATAAATAAATAAATAAATAAATAAATAAATAAATAAATAAATAAATAAAAGCAGTAAGAGAAAAGCAGTTAGTTACCTATAAGGGAGCTCCCATAAGGCTATCAGTTGATTTCTCAACAGAAACATTTCAGACTGAGCAAATTGGCATGATATATTCAAAGTGATGAAAAGCAAGAACCTATAACCAAGACTACTTTATCCTAGCAAGGCTATCATTTAATATTGAAGGCAAAATAAAGCGTTTCCCAAGCAAGAAAAATTTAAAGGAGTTTGTTACCCCCAAACCAGCATTTCAAGAAATGTTAAAGGATCTTCATTAAGAAAAAGAAAGGGGGAATAAAGAGAAAGACAATTAAAAGAAAATATGGTGATAAATATGTATCTATCAATAATCACTTTAAATGTAAATAGCTTAAACACTTCAATTAAAAGATACAGAGTAGCCCTGGCCAGTTGGCTCAGTGGTAGAGCGTCAGCCTGGCGTGCAGGAGTCCTGGGTTCAATTCCCGACCAGGGCACACAGGAGAAGCGCCCATCTGCTTCTCCACCCCTCCCACTCTCCTTCCTCTCTGTCTCTCTCTCCCCTTCCCGCAGCCAAGGCTCCATTGGAGCAAAGTTGGCCCGGGCACTGAGGATGGCTCCATGGCCTCTGCCTCAGGTGCTAGAATGGCTCTGGTTGCAACAGAGCAATGCCCCAGATGGGCAGAGCATTGCCCCCTGGTGGGCATGCCGGGTGGGTCTCAGTCGGGCGCATGCGGGAGTCTGTCTGACTGCCTCCCGGTTTCCAACTTCAGAATAATACAAAAAAACAAACAAAAAAAAACCCCGTAGAGTAGCTGAATGAATAAGAAAGCAAGACCCATATATATGCTGTCTATAAGAGATCCACTTCAGAATAAAATACATACACACTAAAAGTAAAAAGCATTGGGAAAAGATATTTCCCACAAATGGAAATGAAAAATAAAAAATCTGGGGTAGCAATATTTATATTTGACAAAATTAGACTTTAAAGCAAAGGCTTTAAAGTAAGAGACAAAGAAGGACACTACATAATGATAAAAGGAGCAATCCAACAGCAGGAGATAACCCTAGTAAACATTTATGCACCCACTATAGGAGCCTAAATAGGTAAAGCAAATCTTGATAAACATAAAGGGAGAGACTGACAGCAATACAGTCATAGTAGGAGATTTTAACACCCTATGACATCAGTGAATAGATCCTCCAGACAAAAAAATCAATAAAGAAATGGCAGTCTTAAATGACATATTAGACCAACTGGATTTAATTGATATCTTCAGGGCATTTCACCCCAAAGCAGCAGTGTACTTTCCAAGTGCACACAGAACATTCTTCAGGATAGACCACATGTTAGGACACAAAATAAGTCTCAATAAATTTAAGAAGATTGAAATCATATCTAGCATCTTCTCTGATCACATGGTATAAAACTAGAAATCAATCAGAAGAAAAAAACCCATAAAGACATGGGGCAAACCAACATGTTACTAAACAATGACTGGCTTAACGAGATCAAAGAATGATTTAAAAGATATCTTGAAACTAACGAAAATGAGAACACAACAATCCAAAATTTATGGGACACAGTGAGTCATTGTAAGAGAGAAATTACAGCATTACAGGCCTACCTCAAGAAACAAGAAAAATCTCAAATGAACAATCTAACCTTACACTTAAAGGAACTTGAAGAAGAAAAACAAAGCCCAAAGTGAGTAGAAGGAAGCAAATAATAAAGATAAGAACAGAAATAAATGAAATAGAAACTAAAAAATGAAAATTCAAACAATCAATGAAAATAAGAGCTGGTTCTTTGAAAAGATATACAAGATTGACAAACCATTAATCAGACACATCAAGAAAAAATGAGAGAAGACCCAAATAAATAAAATCAGAAATGAAAAAGGAAAAGTAACAACAGACACCAAAGACACACAAAGCATTGTAAGAAGATATTACAAACAACTACATGCCAACAAATTGGATAATCTCGATGAAATGGATAAATTTATAGACAAATACAATCTTCCAAAACTGAATCAGGAAGAATCAGAGAATCTGAATAGACAGATTACAACTAGTGAAATTGAAGCACTGATCAAAAAGCCCCAACAAACAAAAGTCTTAATGGCTTCACTGGTAAATTTTACTAAACATTCAAAGAAGAATTAACACCTATCTTTCTCAAACTATTTTTTAAATTGTCAAGATGAGGGGCAACTTTCAAGCTAATTTTATAAGGCCAGCATTATCCTAATTCCAAAACCAGATAAAGACACTATAAAATCATAGTCCAATATCCCTGATGAACATAGATGTTAAAATTCTCAATGAAATATTAGAAAACTGGCCTGACCAGGCAGTGGCGTAGTGGATACAGCATTGGACTGGGACGCTGAGGACCCAGGTTCAAAACCCCAGTGTCGCCGGCTTGAATGTGGGATCATAGACATGGCCCCATGGTCGCTGACCTGAGCCCAAAGGTCACCGGCTTGAGCAAAGGGTCACTCTCTCTGCTGTAGCCCCCCCCCATCAAGGCACATATGAGAAAGCAATTAATAAATAATCAACAAACAACTAAGATGCCACAATGAAGGATTGATGCTTCTCAGCTCTCTCCCTTCCTGTCTGTCTGTCCCTGTCTGCCCCTCTCTCTCCCTCTCTCTATCTCTGTAAAAAATAAAAATAAAAAAAAAATAGTGCCTGACCAGGCAGTGGCGCAGTGGATAGAGCGTCAGACTGGGATGCCGAGGACCCAGGTTCGAGACCCCAAGGTTGCCAGCTTGAGCATGGGCTCATCTGGTTTGAGCAAAAGCTCACCAGCTTGGACCCAAGGTTGCTGGCTCAAGCAAGGAGTTACTCAGTCTGCTGAAGGCTCGTGGTCAAGGCACATATGAGAAAGCAATCAATGAACAACTAAGGTGTCGCAATGTGCAACAAAAAACTAATGATTGATTTTTCTCGTCTCTCTGTTCCTGTCTGTCTGTCCCTGTCTATCCCTCTCTCTCTGTATCTATAAAAAAATAAAATTAGCAAACTGGATTCACCTCAGATACACACATATAGACAGACATATGCAACTCAGACATGTACACAGTCAGTGTACACATGAGCACATACACACTTCAAATATACATAGAGACACATACATCTGACACAAAGACCACAAACACAGCCACACAACACCACAGACACACACATAGAGCTCAGACATAAGCACACATGTATACACAGACACACAAGTCAGATTGCACACAAAGACACACAGACATTTACAGGCTGCAAATATACACACAGACACACCTAATATACACAGAGAGACCACAAACACAGACACACACACACATCTCACAAACACACATACCACAAATATACAAACACTTGCTGCCATGGACACACACACACACACACAGATACACACACAAGCATCAGCCAACCTGGGTCCTCATAGAGGGAGCTTTGCCATGGGAAGACTTGGGCCCTATTCTCAGGCCAGTTAGACCCAACATCCCAGCAGGAAGGAAAGGTAGGGATGCTCATGACCCTAGGCCACTCTGCCATTTCAGTGACATTTCATTCTCAGAACCTACCCCCTGCCCACTGATGTCACCATCCCACCCCAACCCCTAGTCCCTGCTGCCTGCCTGCCCGTCCAGCAGTTCTCACAGCTCCATCACCCCACCTGCTGGCCTGTGCCTGGAGCTACAGTTGTGCCCACACTGAGGCCAACCACTGGGGAAGGTGGGAACATCTCTGGGCCTTCAGAGAGACCGAGGTGTGAACACAGGACAAGTGAGAAGAGAAGTGAACTCACTTGAAAGCAGTGGGCAGGGAAGAAGCGGGGGCAAAGAACGGTGGGCCCTTGGGTGACAGGCCAGTGTGGGAAGCCCAGTGCACTGTCCCTGAGCTGTTTCTCGCTCCTGCTCCGAGGGGCCCATGGAGCTGTGACTGGATTCACGGGACATACTGGGAGCTCCTCAGGGGAGTCAGGAATGTTCCTCCCATGCTCCTGCGCCCACCCCAGCCCTGATGGAACATCTCTTTGGATGTCCCAACTCCTGCCCACATTCCAGGTTCCCTAAGGAAGTTCCTGAGGTGTCTTCCTGGAAACCTGTGTGTTGATGGAGGGACCTGGGCAGGAGGGAACCAGGGTCCCCTGCATGAGATAGCAGTGAGCTCACTGGGTGGCTCATAAGGGGAAAGGAGGAGGAAGGGAAGGAGGAAGAGGAGAAGCAGGAAGATATCCTTGGGCACTGAAGCAGAGAGGCAGAAAGACAAACAGACTGAGGCTACAGCGGGACGTCCCTGTCTGCTCCCATCAGCATCTCTGGCTCGGGCCCCACCCTCTGGAATGGGGTGAACGTGCCTCTCAGACAACCCTGCTCACCATCCACATCCCAGCTCACCTGTCCCATCCTCCAGACACACCCTCACTCCCTCCTCCAGGGCCCCCCAGCCCTGTCCTCTCCACTGCTCAGTACTGACAACACCAAGCCATGAATGTGCCTCTGCCCCGCCCCCGCCCTTAGCTCTAGCTGATGTTCCTGCAGGGTCTGCCCTGCCTCAGCCCAGAGCACCCTACCCAACAGATGGGAGACAGAAGCCCAGGGTGCAGGAGCAGCGACGGGATCAGCCAGAAGAGGGACCCACCTGAGCAGAGGCCACGGAGCCTGTGCTGCCCCAGAGAGAGGAGGAGGGGCAGATTTCAGAGCCCGTGGGGGAGGAGCAGCGGAAGTTCCCTCTCCAGTTATCAAATCACTCCCTTCCTTTTTCTCCTTCTATCCTCAGAGCGACTCCATCCCGTAGACGGGTGGCTGGCCACCGTGTGGGCTGTGTCCATTGTGGGCCACACCAGGCCGCTCAGAACACTGTACTTGCACTCACCCATCAGTCTCCTTGGTAACCTCATGGATTCCTTTGCTCAGGCTGTCATAACAAAGTACCGTGGACTGGGTGGCTTAAACAACAAAAATTCATTTTCTCATAGTTCTGGAGGCTGGAAGTTCAAGATCAAGGTGTTGGCAGGGCTGGTTTCCTCTGAGGTCTCTCTCCTCGGCTTTATAGACAGCCATCTCCACCTGTGTCTTCAGGTGGTCTCTCCTCTGTGCATGTCTGTGTCCTAATCCCTTCTTATAAGGACACCAGTCTCAGTGGATTAGGGCCCACCCTAATAACCTAATTTGACCTTAATCACCTCTTAAAGACCTTATCTCCAAATGCAGTCACATTAGGAAGTACTGGGGGTTAAGACATGAACATATGAATGTTGGGGGTGACACAATTCAGCCCATAACACCTCGTGAGCATAGGTACTGACGATGCAGAGTGGACAGACCCCCTTCCCAAGGCCGTGCAGTAAGCATGACGGAGCCAGGCTGGAGTCCGGAGCTGTCTGGCTGCAGGGTGAGTGCACCTTGACCCCCTCATTGGAGACCTCAGGTAAGGAAACCCCAGGGCAGAGCTGACCATCAGGAGCTTCTCGCTGAGGCCCAGACTCAGAATGCCACTGAGGAATGGGCATGGCCAGGCACCTGACCCGCAAGACGGCCACACTCAAGCCTGCAGAAAATGCCCGCTTCCGTCCTCATATATAGGACTCTCCCGCAGGTGAGGCTGGAGGACTGTGATGTCTCCAGGTGCCCGATGAGTAAACTGAGGCTTGGAGGGGAGAAGAGCCAGGCCCACCTAACGCCAAAGCTGGGCTGGCACCTGCTCGGAATCAACACCAGGGATGCCTGGGGAAGGGGCTAAGAGCGGGTCGGGAAGCCCAGGACCACCTGTGGGGTCACATGCTGGTCACCCCCTTGGAGTCCTAGTCCTGTCTGCTCTGACCATGCACACCTGGGAACTCACTGTCTGCTGCCCAGAGTGACCGGGTTCTCTACAGCCCCGGCCTGTGCTCCCACCATCACACTCTGCATCACTGGGCACCGGAACAGCCGGGGGCTCCTCTGTCTCCTTGGGCGTTAGGGACAGTTCTCAGGGACAGGGACAGAGTCTGCTGCAGTCTCCCCTCTGACTCCAGGCCCCTGAGGCAGTAGGGGCTCTGATTGGGCTGTTGTGCTCACTCACTGATTCATTCCTTCATTCATCACCACCTGTCTCACCTGGGGCGGGGCGGGGCAGGAGGGGGTTCGTCTCATATATCACACCTCTTGGTTCGTCCACCAGCCCCTCCTGAGTCCCACACCTGCGGGACTGGTCCTCCTCTGATCCTCCTCCTCATGTGGCAGCTGTGACTGGCCGGGCAGGGCCTGCTCTCCTGTGGGGACTGTGGTGCCAGAGGGACAAGACGAGGACCGGGAGCCAGGGCGCTGGGTCTGGTCCTCTTCGCTAAGTAAGCCCCCCTCCCCTGCATCCCAGGGCCCCATCTGAAAAGTAGAAGTGCTTATTCTCCGAGGGCTGGACCAGCTCCTCCTCGTGTGCTGCTCAGTTCCTCCTCTGTGGTCATCACTTTTCTCACTTGACTCTGGGGCTTCCTGTTGAGGCTCCCTCTCAGTCCTGAGACACCAAGACCCCATGACACTCCCCCCAAAGATGCTGCTGCAGCTGCTGCTGCTGCCTCTGCTGCAGGCAGGTGAGTGCCAGGGGGGAGAGCGTGTGGGCTGGGAATGGGGCTCTGACTGACTCTTCTTTCCCCACAGGGTGTCTGGCTCAGGTTCCAGAATTCCAGCTGCAGGTGCAGGAGTCCGTGACAGTGCAGGAGGGCCTGTGTGTCTACGTGCCCTGCAACGTCTCCTACCCCCCAAAAAACTGGACTGACTCCACACCAGCTCTTGGCTACTGGTTCCAGGATGGGGCCATTACAGGCCAGCATGACCCTGTGGCCACAAACAACCCAGGTCGTAAGGTGCAGGAGGAGACCAAGGGCCGATTCCAGCTCCTCGGGGACCCCCAGACCTACAACTGCTCCCTGTACATCAGAGACGCACAGAGAAGGGACACAGGGACATACTTCTTTAGGGTGGAGAGAGGGTCCTATGCGAGATATAATTACAGATGGAACCAGCTGTCTGTGCATGTGACAGGTGAGGAACGGGGTCAAAGAGAGGACACACGGCTGGGTCCTGAGGGCTCCCAGGGCAAGGAAGGAAGGAACCCTTTTCTTCTCATTCTGGGAAGGACTCAGGGGAAACCAAGGAGACCAGACACTGGGGCTGGTCAGAGGTATATGTTACTCTTAGGGGCACACTCAGCACTCCCACCTCCAGCACCTGGGTCTCTGTCTCTCTCTTCTCCAGCTCTGACACGGACACCTGACATAGATTTCCATGGCACCCTAGAAGCCGGCCACCCCAACAACGTTACCTGCACGGTGCCGTGGGCCTGTGAGTGGGAGACACCACCGGTCTTCTCCTGGGTCGGGGTCAACTTCACCTCCCTGGGTTCACAGACTCCCAACTCCGCAGTGGTCACCCTCACACCAACGCCACAGGACCATGGCGCCAACTTCACCTGTCGGGTGACCTTGCAAGGCGGGGAGATCTGGGAGAAGACCATCCAACTCAATGTGTCCTGTGAGTGCCCGGCCAGGATGCTGGGTCCCTGAGGGTGGTGGGTGTCAGGGAGGTGGCGAGGCAGGGCCGCAGGTGGCAGGCTGGGACCTGCAGGTGGGGTTCATGAGGAAAGGAAGAGGACACTCAACTTTCCCCCCTTCCTATCTCTAAAGTTCCTGGGGGGGGAAGGGCCAATGCCCACCTTCCTGCTACTGAAAAGGGGACTATTACATCTGTCTGTCCAGATACGCTGCTGACCATCAGGGTGTTCCAGAAAGAAGGTAGGGTACAACCTCTGCTCTGGGGGTCGGGGATGACGGAAGTGGGGTCTCACTGTGGGCCTTCAGAGGGTTTCAGAACTCAGGTGGGAGCAAGGCCATGTGTGAGGAAGGCAGAGGTGGGAGCCCCCACTCACTGTTTCTCAGCTCACAGACATGGCCCCGTGCTCCATGGGTATGACTTTCCCCAGGGCCACGGTGTTACATCCTCATCCCAAATCCTGCCCTCATTCTTCTTAGGATCTGGACCAATCTACTCCCCCAGTTTCCTGCAATGAGTTTAATGGTTTTTTGTTTGTTTGTTTTTTAGCAAGAGAGACAAAGAGAGGGACAGAGAAAGGAACAGATAAGACAGACAAGAAGGGAGAGATGAGAAGCATCAACTATGAGTTGTGGCACTTTAGTTGTTCATTGATTGGCCTCTCATATGTGCCTTGACTGGGGGGCTACAGCAGAAAGAGGGACCCCTTGCTCAAGTCTGGCCTTGGGCTCAAGCTGGCAACCTTGGGCTTTAAACCAGAGACCTTTAGGCTCAAGCCAGTGACCTCAGGGTTTCAAACCTCGGTCTTCAGCATCCCAGGTCGGTGCTCTATCTACTGCACCACTGCCTAGTCAGGCTATTTTAATGTTATTTTTAAAATAGGAAGCATAAAATGTGCCTGTGTTTGATCAACTGCCATAACAAAATACCACAGACTGAGTGGCTTAACCAACAGGAATTTATTTCTCATAGTCTGAAGGCTGTAAGTCCAAGATCACGGTGCCCATGGATTCAGTTCCTGGTGAGGACTCTCTTTAGACTGGTGCTTTCTGGATGTGTACTCACATGGCAAAGAGAGAGTCCCACTGTCTCTCTTCTTCTTCTCTCTTTTTTTTAAGTGAGAGGAGGGGAGATAGTGAGACAACTCCTGCATACACCCTGGCCAGAATCCACCCGGCAACCCCTATCTGGGGCCAATGCTCGAATCACCCGAGCTATCCTCAGCGCCTAGGCTGATGCTCAGACCAATCGAGCCACTTGGCTGCGAGAGGGGAAGAGAGAAAGAAGAGGTAGAGGGACTGGGAGAGAAGCAGATGGTCTCTTCTCCTGTGTGCCCTACCCTGGGATTGAACCCGGGGAGCCCGCACACCAGGCCAACGCTCTATCCCAGCGGTTCTCAACCTGTGGGTCGCGACCCCAGCAGGGGTCGAGCGACCAAAACACAGGGGTCGCCTAAAGCCATCGGAAATACATATTTTATTTAAAAATGTATTGTATAATAAATATGTATTTTCCAATGGCTTTAGGCGACCCCTGTGTTTTGGTCGTTCAACCCCCGCCGGGGTCGCGACCCACAGGTTGAGAACCGCTGCTCTCTATCCACTAAACCAATGGGCCAGGGCCGATTTATTTTCCAATTCCAGTTGACTTACAATATTACTTTGATTTCAGGTATACAGCATAGTGGTTAGTCTTATAACTTACAAAGTGATTCTACTGATAAGCCTAGTCCCCACTTGGTATCATCCATAGTTATTACATTATTATTGACTATACTCTCTCTGCTGTTCTTTACAGTTCCATGATAATTTTTATAACCACAAATCTGTGATATTGTTCCCATAACTTCTTTTAGTAGCCTCGTGTAAACACCCCCAACAAGGCCATTCACTCGGGCCTGAGAGGATGATTTTTTTTGCCTCAGAGCCTGCAAGGCCCCTCTGCGCTCAGCTGTACCTCCCTCCCACAATGTCCTTGCGTGCCAGCGCCATCCCCTGGCCAGCCCCCACCTGTTCTCATGCTCTACTTAAAGCCTCTCCTCCTCCAGGAAGCCCTCCTTGTCCTCACAGTCTCATTGAAGTCCCATCCTCAAGGCCCTCTCAACCCAATGTACCTCCGACCACCAGTCACAAAACAGGTCATTCTGCTCTGTGAGAACCTGCTGTTGGGGTGTCTCATCCATGAGACTGTGAACTCTCGGGCAACAAATAGGTCTCAGCAAACTTTGCCTTTGCTGATAGGCAGACATGGCGAGGCTCATAGAGGGAAACCTGGGATCCGTGTTGGCACAGGTGGCCAAAGCAGGAGGCGTGGGGACCAGGGTGGCTCAGACAAAGGTGTGGAAGCCTCCTGGAAAGGCTATTGTGCCTGCTCCTAGCCCTGTCCCTTTGGGGCTGAGCCCTGATGGTATGTGCCCATCAGATTATGGAAGAGAAGAAACTGATCTATATGATGTGAGGAGGAGGAAAGAGAGAGAGACCTTAATGAGGTCTGGGGCTTAACTTTTTCTCTGTCCTGCTAGGACCTAAACCTCTGAGCAATGGCTCATCTCTACGAGTCCAGGAGGGCCAGTTCCTACGCCTGCTCTGTGAAGCCGACAGCAACCGCCCCACCGGTACGAGCTGGGCTCGAGGAAGTCAGACCTTGGACTCCTCAAAGCCCGGGGTCCTGGAGCTGTGGAAGGTGGCACTAGAAGACCATGGGAAATATTTCTGCCGAGCTCAGCACAAGACAGCCTCCCTGGAAGCTTCCCTGAGCCTCATTGTGGAGAGTGAGTTGGAACACATGGGGGGGTGGGGAACAGGCAGGACACCTGGGACCTGGTGAGGAGAGAGGCTCTATTTGTCCCTCTTCTACTTCCTCCTCACGGACCCTCCATCACTCCTGGGACCCTCCTCCTGGAAGGACGAGGGTCTACATGCAGCTGTTTTGCTCAATCCCAGTTGCCCCCCTCGCTACACTGGCGGCTGGGAGCGGGGCTGCTGGAGGGGAACCACAGCAATGCCTCCTGCAGGGTCACCTCCCGCTCAGCAGGGCCCTGGGCCAACAGCTCCCAGAGCCTCAGCCAGGAGCTCAGCTCTAGCCTCAGGCTCAGATGTGAAGCCCAGAACTCCCACGGGGAACAGAGAGTGATGTCCTGCTGCTGCCAGGTCCGGGGGTGTGATGGGTGATGCCCGGGGGAGGGGGCACATGAGCCTGGATCCTGGAAGACATTGCATGGGACAGAAATAGACCTGACTCAGGGCCAAGGAGGACTTAGAGGGCATGTCCCTATGTCAGTTGGCTGGGAAGGGGGCTAAGGGACCTGGAGGCTGCAATCATCCTAAGGGCTGGGGGACAAAGGAGTCCCGGACAGAAGTGAGTGCACCTGTCAGCACAGACCTGAGAAGGCAGGATGCTCAGTTGCCTGGGTGAAAAGTTCATGCAGCGGTGTCATATCTGCAGGGACACCAGGATACAGGGAAGGTGTGATTGAGGGGACCATCAGGGGAGCTGGTGCCACAGCCCTGCTTGCTGCCTGCCTCTTCCTTATCGTGTGAGTGATGGCCCCAGTCCGGGCAAAGACCTCAGGAGGTGGTGTCAGTGTGGGGGAGCTGTGGGATGGGACGGTTCAATGAGCCTCTGAAATTCAAAGCCCAGAGCACTGAAAGGAAACAAATCCAGGAAGATGTTCAACAAGTCGTGGCGGCATCAGGAATTTATCCTCCTGACACCTTTGCTGGGTGTAGAGTGTGTTCCCAACATCTGGTTCCAGCCATCTGGGAGGAGGGAACAGGTGTTCCCGTTGTGGTCCCGGCAGCCTCCACACCCTGCCTCAGGCAGCCCTTCCAGGCTCCCAACAGCAAGCTGGCTGGGCTGAAAGGTGCTGTCTCTGTCCTCAGAGTCAGGATTTACTGGAAGAACTTGGCAGGGAAGGCAAAGAGCCAGGAAGCTGTCTCGCAGGTGAGTGATGTGGGCAGCGTCCTACCCCGTGTCCCAGTTGGATTGCCTCTCCGGAGGGTGGGCCATGATGGTGACAAAAAAATGAGTTCCTTATCTCCACACCCCACCCCCAAACTTGATTCTTCTGAGATTTCTTGGCACAGTTACTCAGATCTGGGAATCCTCTTCTGTTTCCTCTCCTTCATCTCCCAGAGCCGGCAGTTGACCAAGTCCTGTTCCATTTCCCTTTAAGCAAAGCTTTTCCCCATTTGGCCCTCTCCTGCTCAGCCCTCACTATGTGTTTTGGGTCACTGACTCCATCTATTCTCCCCAACATTCCCTAAACAGCTGCCATGCATCCACCAGCTACTTGCTCCCCACCGTTTAGATCAGTGAGTCCTACAGAAAGATGATGCGAATGATCTATATGACTTACAGCTTTCTAGTAGTGATGTTAAACAACTAGAGAGGTACACAAGGTCACTGTTCCTATCTGTAAAATGGGGATAACAGTCATCTCTGTGGAGAGAAGTCGTAAGGATTAAATGAGGTTAGCCTGACGAGGCAGAGGCGCAGTGGATAGAGCTCTGGACTGTGATGCAGAGGACCTAGGTTCAAGTCCCCGAGGTTGCCGGCTTAAGTGCGAGCTGACCAGCTTGAGCACAGGGTCGCTGGCTTGAGTAAGGGGTCACTTGGTCTGCTGTAGCCCCCTGATCATGGGAAAACAATCAGTGAACGACTAAGGTGCCACAAAAAGTTAATGCTTCTCATCTCTCTCCCTTCCTGTCTGTCTGTCTCTATCTTTCCCTCTCTCTGTATCTCTCTCTGTCTCTGTCACACACACACACACACACACACACACACACAAACACACACACCCAAATGGATTAAGTGAAGTTAGTAATAAGAACAAGCTAGTATGATTAAAGTTTGTTAAGAGTACACATGAATAAATGAGTTAGTGAATGAATCCCCAGAAAATGGGTGTGAAATGCATAAATGAATAAGATCCCCTCAAGCCCCAAGGTTCCCTGTACAGACCCCAAAGGTCAACTCTGACACCCTTCTCTTCTCCCAATCAGAGTCACCTGTATGAATCCTCCTCAGACCACCTGCTCTCAACTGTGGCTGCGGCCACCTCAGAGGAGGAGCTCCATTACTCTGTTCTCAGTTTCCATAATCTGAAGCCAGGCAACCAGCAGGCCCAGGAGACCACCACATACTCTGAGATCAAGAGGCAGAAATGGCGACCCCATCCCCACCCGCAGGAGCTGGCTGGAGCCCGGAAAAGCCATCCCTGAAAAGAAAGGGCCACTAGGCATATAGAAAAGTAGTTAACTTCAGTAACAGTCAAGGAAATGCAAATAAATATTGCAATGCTATACCAACCACACAGGCACCACACTGGCAAAACTAATAAAAATATCAAGTGTTAAGAACATGGCATTAAGTGAAATTAGCCAGTCACCAAAAGACAAACACTGCATGATCCCAGTTATACGCTATATCTAGTCGTTCAACTCTTAGAAACAGAGGGTAGAGGAGACTCTGGGGAGGGGAAATAGGAAGTTTCTATTCAATATGTTCAGAGTTTCAGTTTCTTAACATGAAGGTGTTCTAGAGAAATTATGTACAACAACATGCATAGAGTCTACACCACTGTGCTTTGCACTTAAAATACAGTGTGTCCATAAAGTCATGGTGCACTTTTGACCGGTCACAGGAGAGCAACAAAAAACGATAGAAATGTGAAATCTGCACCATATAAAAGGAAAACTCTCCCAGTTTCATACCTATCCAGTGCAGCTCGATGTGGGCTCACGCACAGATTTTTTAGGGCTCCTTAGGTAGCTATCCCGTATAGTCTCTACAGACTCGTCACTGACTGATGGCCTACCAGAACGGGGTTTCTCCACCAAACTGCCAGTTTCCTTCAACTGCTTATCCCATCAAGTAATGTTATTCCTATGTGGTGGTGCTTCATTATAAACGTGCCTATATTCACATTGCACTTTGGTCATGGATTTGAATTTAGCGAGCCACAGAACACACTGAACTTTCCTCTGTACCGTCCACATCTCGACTGGCATGGCCATGGGCTGCTCCACTGTATACACGGTGTTACATCATCATCTGCGCATGCACACATGCTGCCATATCATCCTACAGAAACTGGGAGGGTTTTCCTTTTATTTGGTGCAGATTTCACATTTCTATCATCTTTTGTTGCTTTCCTGTGACCAGTCAAAAGTGCACCATGACTTTATGGACACACAGTATTTTAAGTGCAAAGCACAGTGGTGTTGACTCTATGCATGTTGTTGTACATATGTATAAAATATCTACAGTTAAGATGGTAGATTTTGTGTCTTTTAACCACCACAACAAAGAAAATAATACATAGTGGTTACCAAGGGCTTGAGATTGGTGGGGTGGGGGTGAACCGTTAAAGCAGGCCTCCCCAAACTACAGCCCGCGGGCCGCATGCGGCCCCCTGAGACCACTTATCCGACCCCCGCTGCATTTCCGGAAGGGGCACTCTTTCATTGGTGGTCAGTGAGAGGAGCACTGTATGTAGCGGCCCTCCAACGGTCTGAGGAACAGTGAACTGGCCCCCTGTGTAAAAAGTTTGGGGACTCCTGGAAGGGTACAGAATTTCAGTTTAGAACAATGAAAAAGTTCAGGAGATTGTTGGTGGTGATGGTTGCACAATATGAATGTATTTAAGGCTACTGAACTGTATGCTTAAAAATAGTTAAAAGAGTAAATTTTCTGTTGTATGTGCTTTATAACAATAAAAAATTTATTAGCATAATCAAGTGTTGGTGAGGATGTGAAGTAACTGGAACTCTCAGACATTGCTGGTGGGAATGAGAATTGGGACAAATGCTTGAAAAACGCTGAGCATTCAAGCCAGCAATTCCACTCCAAGAGTGTACCCAACAGATACGCATGCAAATGCTCGTGAAGCATAACAAGAATGTCCTCAGCAGCACTAGTTGTAATGTATGAAAAATGGAACGTGCCCAAATTTCTATCGGCAGGTCAATAGGTTGCAGATTATTCATTCACGCAACCAAAGAAACAAATAAGAACTCCTCACAAAGTGTGGGAGTCCTACAAACATTATCTTGAATAAAAGAATCCAGACACAAAGCATCCATACTATGTGATACCATTCAATAGAATGCTCAGAAACAGACAAAACTAATTTTTGGTATTAGAAATCTAGATACTAATTATCCCCATGGGGTAGTGACTGGAGGGGGGAAGTGGGGACCATCTTGGGGTTCCAGTAAGAATCTGCTTCTTGACCTGGTCACTAACTGCTCATATGTATTCACTCTGTGAAACAATTTTAGTCAAACACTTGTGATTTTTGCTCTTTTAGAGAGGAATATTACTCTTTAATAAAATTTACATTACACTTTTTAAAATGATGATCCTTGAAAGTATATAATTTTGATGTCCACCAAACTGTGAGCTTCCCCGGGCGGGGACAGCGCTATGTCTGGTCCTGTATTTTCAGAGTCCAACCTTGGACACAGCACACAAAGTGGACTCAGTCAACCTCTGGCGTTATGTGAACTCAGGTTCAAGAGCGCCACATGACAGGGCTCTACTGAGGCCTCCCAGGTTTAATTTTCAGCCAAGGCCTCTCTCTCCTAGGTCCTAACTCCCCGTGTCTTCTTCGACATCCCTTCCTGACTAACCGCAGGCTCCTCACTTTCAGCGCATCTCAGACTGAACTCCGCCTCTTCCCTCAAGCCTGGTGCTCCCCCTGCTCCTCCATCCAGGACGTGAGACACTCTCACATCCTGTCTCACATGGCACCTGAGATGCGACAACTGGACAAGGAGAGTTCATGCTCGTGTGGCTCGATCAGCTCCAGCCTCTCACCAGGGCACACAGTTTCTGGCCTAGCACTCACTGGAACAGGCTCCCTCCCATTCTCCAGGCTCTCGGGGCCCATTTGGGCTTCTCTCTGTCTGTCCTTCTAAGAGCGCAGTGTCTGCATCACTTCCTGAATCTGGTGAGTCTGTATCTTTTCTCCCCCTTTTCCTGGAGTGCTGTGAGCTTCCCCAGGCCACCATAAAAAGTGCCTCTTTACAGTCAAGGTCAAGACTGCCAGTGTGAAGCCTTCTTCAACCCCTTCCCACTACCCTGGGGAAGACTCTGGAATGCCTTCCTCTGGGACCCCACAGATCCCGTTCAGCTCTCTACCATACCTTTAATTTCAGCAACTACAGACTACCTGAACTGTCTTAGTGAAGGCCATAGAAGGCAGAGGTTAAAATTTTAAACCTCCACTTAAAGGTATAGACAACCAAAATGTCCATCTAAACAGATGAATGGATAAAAAAATGTGGGCCATCCACGCAATGGAATAGCATCCATCCATCAAAAGGTACAATGATACATGCCTCAACATGGATAGATCTCAAAGACATGCTGTGGGAAAGACAGCAGACACCAAAGGTCACATATGGTATGATTCTATTAATATGAAACTTCCAAAATAGATAAATCCCGGTGATGGAAGGAGATTTGACTTGGGGTGGATGATGCGTGGGGCTGCGTACAGATGATGTATTATGGAACAGTACACCTAGAACCT
Organism: Saccopteryx leptura; assembly: GCF_036850995.1. NCBI lineage: Eukaryota > Metazoa > Chordata > Mammalia > Chiroptera > Emballonuridae > Saccopteryx > Saccopteryx leptura. The sequence goes on from NC_089505.1 coordinate 69,783,073, forward strand.
ATAAATTTTATTAACCAATGTCACCCCAATAAATTCAATTAGAAAACTAAGAACTAAATAAAAAATAACAAACATTCAAAAATAAATGAATCCATAGAGACAGGAAGCAGATTAGAGACTGCCAAGGGCTTCGAGGAAGACACAATGACAAGTGACTCTTTAATGGGACGGTGTTTTTTGGGGGGGGTTATAAAAACTGTTTTGGGAACAAGACAGAGGTGTACTAAATTGTGACTGTTCTAAATGCCACTGAACTGTTCACTTCAAAATAGTGAATTTTATGTTATGTGTTTTCCCATCATTAAAAAAAAAGTCATTTAAGTCTTAAAGTCATTCTGCTAAGATTCAAACACCTGCTTCATCACTGAGAGTCTTGCTACTTTCACTAGCTCATCTGATATATGGGGATAAGAATATTCCTTAGCTCCTGTGATTGTTGTGAGAACTCCATGAATTAATGCACACGGGTATGGCCAGTGCCCAGTGCACGGTGAGCTTGCAGTCACACTCAGCTCTGGGCTCTGGTCTAAGTGCACTCTGCCAAAGGCGGCCGAATCTCTAAATGACCTTCCGGCTTCATGCCACAAACAAGGGGTTTTCCACTGCACCCTGACAAAATGGGTGTTCCTGTGGTGATGGAAAAGACTGCCTACATGCAAGTTAACAAATAGGTAAGCATAGGCCTATTTCACGTATCTCTGGTCAGGGTTTTGTTTCACTTCCCCTCCCACATTGCTGTACCCATGCATCACCGAGTCCCTGATCTGTCCTCTCCAACCTCAGATCCGGTCCCAGCCTGATCTCTGTCCCCAGAACCATTGAAACAGCCCCCTCTCCTGCCCAACCTCTAGGCTCCATTTTACTCTAACTGGTCCATCACCAATGCCAGCAGCACAGGGAGCTTTCTAATACTCAGGTCCAACTATGCCCCGCTCCCACCTAAACATCCTTCCACACTTGCTGTTTTTGAGGTCTCAAATCCAGTGGGAGTTGTTCAAGAACATTCACAGCCTTGGCTCTGGCAGGTTGGCTCAATGGTAGAGTGTCGACCCAGCATGTAGAAGTCCTGGGTTCAATTCCCAGCCAGGGTACACAGGAGAAACGACCATCTGCTTCTCCACCCCTCTCTCTCTCTTTTCTCTCTGTTTTTCTCTTCCCTTCCCACAGCCAAGGCTCCATTGGAGCTAAGTTGGCCCGGGCCCTGAGAATGGCTCCATGGCCCCTGCCTCAGGCACTAGAATGGCTCCAGTTGCAATGGAGCAACACCCCAGATTGGCAGAACATCACCCCCTGGTGGGCATGCCGGGTGGATCCCGGTAGGGTGTGTGTGGGAGTCTGTTTCTCTGCCTTCCCACTTTCACTTCAGAAAAAAATATTTTTTAAAAAAGAAAAAAGAATTTTCACAGCCTCGCCATCAACTATCTTACCCCTTTCTTTCAGCCACCAGCCCTCACACAGTTCAGCCACATCTTTGCCACCACCTGAAAACCTCCTACCCCTGCTTGCCTCTCTATGCTTCTTTCCTAGTAGTCGATCCAGCTCAAATATCACCTTCTCAGATAAGCTGCATTTGCTGCCCCCACCTTCCTCTCATGTTTTTTCCCACAAGTTGGAATAGGGCTCTGGTTTATCAACCTCAGTGCTATTGGTATTGGGGCATTTGTAGCTGAGTGATTTTTGTGTTGTGTATGTGGGAGGGGGCTGTCCTGTGCATTGTGGGGAGTTTTTTCTTTTCTTTTCCTTTTTTTGTATTTTTCTGAAGTTGGAAACGAGGAGGCAGTCAGACAGACTCCCGCATGCACCCAACTGGGATCTACCCAGCATACCCACCAGGGGGCGACGCTCTGCCCATCTGGGGCGTCGCTCTGTTGCAATCAGAGCCATTCTAGCACCTGAGGCAGAGGCCATATAACAGGGGTCCCCAAACTACGGCCCGCGGGCCACATGCGGCCCCCTGAGGCCATTTATCCTGTCCCCACAGCACTTCTGAAAGGGGCACCTCTTTCATTGGTGGTCAGTGAGAGGAGCTCATTGACCATCTCATTAGCCAAAAGCAGGCCCACAGTTCCCATTGAAATACTGGTCAGTTTGTTGATTTAAATTTACTAGTTCTTTATTTTACATATTGTATTTGTTCCCATTTTGTTTTTTTACTTTAAAATAAGATATATGCAGTGTGCATAGGGATTTGTTCATAGTTTTTTTATAGTCCGGCCCTCTAACGGTCTGAGGGACAGTGAGCTGGCCCCCTGTGTAAAAAGTTTGGGGACCCCTGTCATAGAATCTTCCTCAGCGCCCGGGCCAACTTTGCTCCAATGGAGCCTTGGCTGCGGGAGGGAAAGAGAGAGACAGAAAGGAAGGAGAGGGGGAGGGGTGGAGAAGCAGATGGGTGCTTCTTCTGTGTGCCCTAGCTGGGAATTGATCCTGGGACTCCTGCACGCCAAGCCAACACTCTACCACTGAGTCAACCGGCCAGGGCCTTTTTTTTTTTTAATGAAAGGAGGAGAGGCAGAGAGATTGCCGCATAAGCCCCAACCGGGATCCACCTGGCAAGACCATCAGGGAGCAATGCTTGGCCCATCTGGAGCATTGCTCCTTTGCACTGGGAACTATTTTTTAGCGCTTGAGGTAAAGGCCATGGAGCCATCCTCAGCATCTGGGGCCAACTCGCTCCAATTGAGCCATGGCTGCAGGAGAAGAAGAGAAGAGAGAGAAATAAAGAGAGATAAGCGAGAGGGTGGAGAAGCAGATGTGTGCTTCTCCTGTGTGCCCCGACTAAGGAATCAAACCCAGGACATCCACATGCCAGGCTGTCACTCTACCACTGAGCCAACCGGCCAGTGCCACATTGTAGGATGTTAAGCAGCATTCCTGGGCCCCCACCCATGAGATGCCAGCAGCTTCCCTTGCCCTGTTTTAAAAAGCAAAAGTATCCCCAGAGATTGCCAAATGTCCATGGTGGCAATAAGCCCCCAGCTGAGAAACACTAGGTTAGAGTTTCCCTTCCCAGAGATACTTCAGCAGAATAACAAACTTTCTCTGATTCTTCTTTACGAGGCCATCACAAAAACCCTCACTCCTGACTAGTTTCAATACAAAAGTGCATATCAGCTCCTTTGCATCGCATTCATGAAACAGGCATTGGGGAATCCCTATATTTTTCCCCATTTTTTTTGTTCTCCAAAATTTTACTGTGTGTCTATTATATACAAACCAGAAAGAGCAAAAAGAGGAAGATACAGTTTCTGCCTCAGGGTAGCTCAAGTTCATGGTTTGGGGTTTGGGTGAAAGACAGACATAGGTAAATTATTAAAACACAGCCTGATAAGTTTCCTATGGTCTGGAGGTCCAAGGACTAGAGCTCAGACCTTTGTCTCAGGGGTGGAAAGGAAGTTAGAAAAGGCTTCTCAAGGGAAACTCCTTTTCAGATGCACTTTGAAGGAAAAGCAGAAGTTAGTAAAGCAGAAGAATAAAAGTATTTCAGTAATGGTAACATCAGGCACAAAGCAGGGAAAAGGTCCTGGCAGTTGTCTGGGCAAGAGCAGTCCGTGGGCAAGAGCTGGAACCTGGGGTAGAAGAGAGAAGGTGAGATCACAGCCCTGGAGTCTGTCTGGGCTCTGTTCTCCACGGGCTCTGTACTCAGTCCGAGAAGACTGGTGTTCAGCCTTCATATAAACAATAAATGTGTATTTAGATAAAAAGAGACTTAATTCAAAAGGATTATTGCAATAAGGAGAATGGGCTTATTGCAAGGGGGGGGGACTATTACAATAAGAAAAGAAAGACTCCTCTTTGCCAAAAAGCAAGTCTTAATAAACTTTAAAATATGGATATCATCTCTCTAGGCCACAGTGGAATAAAACTGGACATCTGTAGCAGAAGGAAAATTCAAAAACTCATAAATATGTGGAAAGCAAACACCATGCACTTAAACACCCAATGGATCAAAGAAAAAATCTCAAGGAAAATTACAAAAATACCTTAGACAAATGAAAACCAAATACAGTACACCAAACTTCATGGGATGCAGTGAAAGATGTACTAAGAAGGAAATTTATAGCTCTAAATACTTACATTAAAAAAGAGTCAACTTTGCCTGATCAGGCAGTTGCTCAATGGATAGAGCGTCGAACTGGGACGTGGAGGACCCAGGTTCGAGACCCTGAGGTCGCCAGCTTGAGCGCGGGCTCATCTGGTTTGAGCAAAGCTCACCAACTTGGACCCAAGGTCTCTGGCTCAAGCAAGGGGTTACTCCGTCTGCTAAAGACTCGCGGTCAAGGCACATATGAGAAAGCAATCAATGAACAACTAAGGTGTCACAACAAAAAACTGATGATTGATGCTTCTCATCTCTCTCCATTCCTGTCTGTCTGTCCCTACCTATATCTATCCCTATCCCTCTCTCTGACTCTCTCTCTGTCTCTGTAAAAAAAAAAAAAAAAAAAGTCAACTTCCAGTCAAGATAATGGCATAGATAAACATCCTCCCACAACCACATCTAATAAAATTACAACTAATCTATAGAACAACCATCATTCAGAAACACCTGAATCTAGCTAAATGGAGGTCCTACAACTAAGGATTTAAAGAAGCCACATCAGGACTTGCAGGGGGAACAGAGACATGAAATAGGATGTTTCCACATGCATGTGGCAGATGAAAATCAGAAGGGATACCTTGGCTGGAGAGGTGCTCCCTGAGGAACGAGAGGTTCCAGCCCCATACCATGGCCCCCCAGCCCAAGGTTCTAGTGTCAAGAAGAGTAGTTCCCATAACGTCTGGATGTAAACATTGGCAGAGATTGAGGGTGATGGAAAAAGAGGTTGCGGGAGTTCCAGGAAGTTCCTCTTAATGAACCCACACATGGACTAACTCAGACTCACTCTTGATGCACTCCAGCACTGGAGCAGCACTTTGAAAGGCACCAGAGAGATATGGGGAGAAATTGAATTGTCCAGCATCAGGATGAGTACTGGGGGCAACTTTCTCCCAGACAGAAGTGTTGGCAGAGGCCACTGTTCCTTTGATGAATCCTCCCCAGACAGAGCTAGCAGGCAGATGCCACATCTGAGATGCCATCAACCTAGCTATTACTCTTTGCCCTGCTCTGGTGATTCCCTAAGATCCTGCTCCATCAAACTTAAAGGCTCAGCTAAGCTGTTTTCAGTGCTTTTCTATATAAATGGCCTGTTTTAGCTCACACTTCAGACTTTCCTAAAATCTCTCAAACAAGTCGCATTTAGCCTGAGCATGCCCCACACCTTTCATTAAGTGGCCCAAGCCTGGCCCTAGCTTGGGTTACAGCTTGGCCCCACCTTGGCACCTCCAAGCCCTGCACAAGTATCAAGGAGCTGAAGATTGCTTTGTAGCTCAAGCCAGGTGGCCCTGGAGGAAGCTGACCTTTACCTGCACCTCCCAGGAGGCTCCAGAACCAGTGCACCTGGTGGACAGTTTCAGATCATGTGGTAAAACCACCCCGCCATCTCCACAGTAACACACTAAAGAGGCAGACTCAGTGGGTGCAAGAGCCCCACTGAAGTAAGTCCTGCTGTGCACAGCTGATCCTCCATGGTGGTCAGTGGTTGCTGCCAGAATTTGCAGCAGATTGGACTGGGAGTAAATCCCTCCCAGGAGTAAATCCCTCCCACTGATGTGCCAAAAGCAATCAAAGTTCAACTACAACAGGAGGGTGTACACAGCCCACATGGGAGTTGGGGGGGGGGACAAGCTGGACTGCCCAACTTGGCACCTGGAAAAGCTGTGCCACTGGACCCTACAGAACACCTACCACATTAGGCCACTCTACCAAGCCTGGGAGATGTAGAATACATAGAAACAAACACAGGGAGGCTGCCAAAATGAGGAGACAAAGAAACAAATGAAGAACGGAACAAAACTCCAGAAAAAGAACTAAAAGGAAAAAAATAAAACAAGATGAACAATCTACTAGATCCAGAGTTCAAAACGCTGGTCTTAAAAAAGCTCAATGAACTTGGAGAAAGAGCTGTTGAACTTGGAGAGAACTTCAATAGCATAAAAAAGGACATGGAAACCATAAACAGTACAGTAAAGCATCTAGAAGATAAAGAGGGATGTTTTACCACCTTAGGAAAAGCTAAGAATTCTAAAACGAAAGACAGATATCACTACCATAAAGATTTTTAAATGACAACTTGAATTTCACTGAAATCAAGACCTTAATCATAAACACCATTAAGAGAGTTAAAGACCAGCAAAAACTTGGAGAAGACATTTGTTACAAAAAAAAAACATGACAAAGACTATCCAGGATATACAAATAACTTCTTTAAAACAGTTTTTTTTAAAGGCCAACTACCACTAAATTTTATTACTGGTAAAGAGTCCACATGAGCACTGTACCAAAAAAGTATTTCCAAGTAGTTAACAAGAATATGAAAATTACATTATCCACTCAGAAAAATGCAAATCAAAACCACAGTAGATACGACTACACAAATACCAAAATGGCTAAAATTAAAAATTGGCTTATCACGTGTTGGCAAAAATGTGGACTATCTAGAACTCTCCATTTCTGAGTGTTCAACATTATAAGAGTTCACCATTTAAGTGGAAGTGTAAACTAATTCGTTCACTTTGGAAAATTCTTTGGCAGTATCAGACAAATCTAAACATATACTTAACATGAAACTCTGAGCCCTGCCTCCTCCAGCCTGTTCTTGATTGAATACTTGCTGATGAATATATCGATAAATCACCCTCAGTTTTCCAGGCGTGAAGAAAAGAGCAGTGGAAAAAAGAAGGAGAAGAGAGGGGAGGAGGAGGAGAAGAAAGAAGAAGAAAAAACAAAAAAAAACCTCTGTCCACATTGGGTAAGAAAGTGTCTTATGAGTACCGTGTCAGAAAAATAAAGCAGGGCTAACAAGAGCAACGGAGCGATCACGACCATAGCAGGCGGGTAAAGTGTTTTTTATTAAAGTGGCCAGGAAAGCCTCTTCGATAAGAAAACTGATGCCCAGATTTCCATGGCACCGCCTACCAGCACTGATTGGCTCAAGCCAGCAGATCACTCACCTCCCATCCTCCACAGAAGGGGGCGGGACATGCGTTTCAGCTCCTGATTGGCTCTGATCACTGTCATCAGCTCTAAGAGGCGTGAGCCTCTGAATGCAAATCTTTATCTGCCTCACTGATTGGCTGTAGAGTAATAGAGCGTGCAGCTTCTGATTGGTTGCGGAGTAACAGCACGTGGAGCCATTGATTGGTTGTGGGGTATTTGTGCGGGTGCAAGGTGTGCTGGGAGGGACCGCCGAGACTAACGCGCGCGGTTGCGGAAGCTACCCCTTGCGGGAGACGGATGATCACTGGCCTCGCAAGGCCGTGCTGGGCCTGTAGGCTTTCCTGACAGTCCTTGAGTGTGGAACATGCGTTGGGACTGACCAAACTGGGCTTCCAGGAAAGCAGACTTGGTCAGTCGGGCAGTCCGCAGCCAGTGTGACCTTGGGGGGCCAGGCTGTCAGTTAGGCGCGGGGACTGCTATCTGGACTGAGAGGCCCGCTTGAGCCTCCTGGTTGGGCAAAGACCAATTCTGGGTCAGTCAGACGACGGGGCTCCCGGAGAGCCCGTCCGCCCTTAACCAGTCAGTTCACCAGGAGCCTGCCTCTCTCTGTATTCGTTCCCTTGTCACCAAGTCGGCCACCTGGCCAGCCCGAAGGGCAGTCGAGCAACCTGTCCATTAACGATCAGGTTATGCTCTTGTCAGTCAGCAGTTAGTCCCCTGTAAACCAGCTATTCCCATAACGCATCCCCCCATCGCCTTCTCTGTTAACCAGTTCATCAGACTCCCTCTGAATCAGACCCTTAATGTTCATCTCAGCTGTTAGTCACACAGTTATCCCACGTGTCATCCGGTTAATCTGTTTTCGCTGCTAGACCTGGTTTCCCTAGAAAATTAGTTTTCTGCTGAAGTCAGTCAGTCCCCCCCAAGTCAGCTCTCCCCTTAGCAAGTCTGGAAAGCCCTTTGTACCACTCCCACTCCGCCGAGGAAATAACACGAACGGAAGTGTGTCCAGGAAAAAAGGATATCCTGGAGGCCCTGAAACAAGAGAGGAAGGTAAAATGGAGAGATTCAGTGCTGGGCAAAGGGAAATGTACCGGGGGAGGAAAAAAGAGCGTGCGTGAGGAGTCGTCCCCTGTATCTCTAAAGAAATCAGAATCTGAGAGCTAAGGCTGATCATTGCATCTCAAACAGGAACACCTGCCCATGGTGCAGAGGAAATGAAGGAAACCACAGAGGGAGAAATAATTTGACCAGGGTTGTTCTTTTTTAATTGATTGATTGATTAATTGATTTTAGAAAGAGATGATGGGAGAGAGAAACATCGATTTGTTGTTCCACTTATTTTTGCATTCATTGGTTGCTTCTTGTATGTGCCCTGACCTGGGATAAAACCCGCAACCTTGGCTATCTGGACGACGCTGTATCCAACTGAGCTACCCATCCAGGACTCATTGTTTTTTGTTTTGTTTTGTATTTCTGTTTTGACCAGAGTTATTCAGTGGTTTACTTGCACATCTGAGGCCGGGTCCCAGAGAGCACTTATTTCCATATCCAACATGCGGTTTTAAGTAGGAGAAGGGGAAAGAAAGAGATTGGCAGTGCAGAAAAGGAGCGATTGTAGGCTGTGATGAAGAGAGGTGCTTCATTACCTGGCAGTCTGGGAAGTCTTTATATGAGAAGGAGACAGATCTGTTTTGATACGGGGAGGTTAAGGTTTAAGACAGAGTCCACGCAGAGGAGTCCCATGAAACATGTGGAAATATGGAATAGGGAAGCAGAGGGCTTTTTCTAGAACCAGAAAAACACTGGTAAAGGCTTAGAGATGGTCAAGAGCAGTCCCAAATCTAATGCTGACAAGGGGTCAGGCAGGTAATTTAATAAATAATAGCTGACATTTATTGAATATATACTGTGTGAAGCTCTGGTTGAGTAACTCTTAATTCTAAGAACCACCTTAGGAGATGCGTGCTGTTATAATCTAAAATTTAAATGTGAGGAACTGAGGCCTAAGGAGAGGGGAAACTTCTTGCTTACTATTATTACATAGCTAACCAGAATCCATACCCAGGAAGTTGAAATTTTCCTTTAAAAAAGGAGAATCTGAAAGTTTGAATTATTTTGTGAAATATCCTGCTTTTTAAATGTTACCTCACAAAAAAAAAAAGTTTATTTTAAATTTAAACATTTAGTAGGCCGAACAAGACCTACATATGGGTCAGAGTTAGCATGGCTACCACCGGTTTGCAATCTCTGAAGAAGACCAACACTGAGGGAAGTGACTTACCTAGAATCTTCCAGATGAGGGAGACAAAGATTAGGCCTTCTGACTTCCAATCCACTTCCAGAAAGAATCTACATCCCTTTCCCAAACATACTGTGCGTCCTATCAGCTCTAATTAAAAATATGTTTCACTCACATTGCTGTGCAGTTTACAGCTCTCTGCCTACATATCTTTCCAATCCTGTGATGGCTAACTGATTTATTCCTGTATTTTATTCATGAGAATTTGGACTCAGAGAGGAGAATGAACTTGACCATGCTTACACAGCAGTTTTTAAGGGAAAAAAAATGTGTCATGGAAAGGACAGTGAGTGCATTTGGAGTCAAGGGTTGAGTCTGATATTTGTCAATGTAATAATGGTTGCAAATGTTTGGGTCAGTCATGTACCTCTGGGTCTGTGCTTTCTTCTGTGAAGCCGTAATAATGAGATCTGTCTCCCAGGATTTTTGAGAATTTTAGGGAGGTAAAATTTCTAAGTCCCTAGAGTTGTAAGTGACAACAATATTTTCTCATTGGATGTTAGCTGCAAAGTTCTTACCAGTTGTAGCAGCAGGTATTATAATTGATTAATAATAACCAAAAAGTAGAAGCAACCCAAATGTCTGTTAATTGATGAATGGATAAACAAAATATGGTATGTCCATCCTTACATGGAATATTATTCAACCATAGAAATAAAAGTAGTACTGATGGACCATGAATGAAAACATTATGTTAAGTGAAAGAAGACAGACTCAAAAGACCACACACCATATCATTTTATTTGTATACAACATGCAGAAGAGAAAATATATAGTTACATAAAAATAGATTAGTGGTTGCATAACACAGTGATTTTTAACTTTTTTTAAATCTCATGGCACACATAAACTAATTATTAAAATTCTGTGGTGCACCAAAAAATATAGTTTTTGCTGATCTGACAAAAAAAAAGTAGGTATGATTTTCATTCATTCACACTGGATGGCTACTGTTGTGTTGGCTGTTGTCATTTTTTTATATGACAATCTAAGAGAAAACAGGTCAATGCCCTGACTCAAATGGTGTTGCATGTTTTAAAATTATTGCAGCACACTAGTTGAAAATCACTGGCCTAACACTAGGGGATGAGGGTTAAGGGAAATTAAGAGTAAGTGTTCCTAGACACCAGGTTCCTTTTGGGTGTTTTACGTTCACTCGGACTGCTGTATGAAAAATGGACCACGTGGGGGAAGAGTGGAAGCAGATAAACCATTTGGACAACTGCTTCTGGCAGTTTGATAAAGGTGATGTTGGCGTGGCTCAGAGGGTAGCAGTGGAGATTGAGGGTTGTTGTATTGAGGACATCTTTTGGAGTTAAACTGAGATTAGTTGGTGAATTAGATACAAATCGATGATGGGAAGAGAAGAATCAAAGATGACTCAAGTTTTTCATCAATCAACTGCATGGAATTCATTTTATTTTAACTATCAGTTGCTGTGTCTGTTTCCCCACCAAACTTGATGCCCTGTGAGGAAATTATTGTGACTCAGTCACTCGGACTCTTCAGCACCCAACATAACAAGTGTCCAATGAATATCACTGATGAAAGGAAAGTTTTTAACTAAGAGTCATTTTAGCTATATTTTTATATTAATTTTAAAAATTGAGATGTAATTGTCATACCATAACACTCACCCTTTTAAAGTATACGATTCAGGAGGTTTTAGTATATTCACAAAGATGTACAACCATCACTACTGTCTAATTCCAGAACATTCTTTTTCTTAAGCATGCTAAACTCCTCAAACTTGGCAGTTGCTGTTCCCTCTACCTGCCATTAACTGGCCTCGTTTGCCATGGCATTCTCCCTTCTAGGTTTCTGCTGAAATGTCACTTCCTCAAAGAGGGGCCTTTGCTGACCCACCCTAACCTAAACTGTTACCTTATTGCATAATATCCCATAACTATCTTACTATCCTGTATTATTTTTCTCTATAGTACTTACAGCTATCAAATTATCTTCATTGTTCACTTGTTTATTGCCTGCCTTCCACACTAGAATGAGGACAGAAATGTGTCCTTCTTGTTGACTGCCATTTCCCTGAAACAGCACCGGACATAAAGGAGGCATTCAAATGTGTTGTGTGACTAAAGAAATGGAAGAGACTGTCATCACAAAGAAATGTACTTTTTTTCAAATATTTTGTTTGATTTCAGAGAGAGAGAAAAAGAGAGAGAGAAAGAAACATTGATTTGTTGTTCCACTTATTTATGCATTCATTAGCTGATTGTTGTATATGCCCTGACTGGGAATCGAACCCACAGCCTTGGTGTATTGGGACAATCCTCTAATCTAACCAATTGCGCTACCTGGACAGGGCACAAGGAATGTGCTTCTTGAGAGAGACTCATTAGAGGGAGCAAACTGCTCTTTGGCTCTTACTCTGAGTGAGATGAGAGCTGTGGAGAGTTCTCAGCAGAGGAGGGGCAGGTATCCTTAGGGTTGATAGAATCCCTGTGGCTGCTCCCTGGGGAATAGATTGTAAGGGAACTAAAGCAAGGCTAGTGAGAAGGTTATTGCAGCAATTTGAGTGACAGAGGATGGTGGCTCCGCACAGGGTGGCAGCAGTGAGGTAATTAGAAGTGAGTTGAGTTTAAAGATATTTTGAGAGCAGTGCCAACAGGATTTTCTGACAGATTGACTGCCTGTGGGACATGAGAGAAGAAAAAAAAAGACTAGTCAAAAAGAGGACACCAAGATTTTGGTTCATTTCTTCCTGGAGGTGATTTTATTTGATTTAGATACATGTTTCTTTTTTTTTTTTTTTTTTTTTTTTTGTATTTTTCTGAAGCTGGAAATGGGGAGAGACAGTCAGACAGACTCCCGCAAGCGCCTGACCGGGATCCACCTGGCATGCCCACCAGGGGACGACGCTCTGCCCACCAGGGGGCGATGCTCCGCCCCTCCGGGGCATCGCTCTGTTGCGACCACAGCCACTCCAGCGCCTGGGGCAGAGGCCAAGGAGCCATCCCCAGCGCCCGGGCCATCTCTGCTCCAATGGAGCCTTGGCTACGGGAGGGGAAGAGAGAGACAGAGAGGAAGGAGAGGAGGAGGGGTGGAGAAGTAGATGGGCGCTTCTCCTGTGTGCCCTGGCCGGGAATCGAACCCGGGACTTCTGCACACCAGGCCAACACTCTACCACTGAGCCAACCGGCCAGGGCCTAGATACATGTTTCTTAAATGTTAGTTGATTAGTTTTTTCTGAGAGGAGAATGTTTAAACTTTTAATTATTGATTTCTACTCTTACAATACTGCCTCTTGGCCGGAGAATGCCAATAGCTCTATTGAAAGCTGGTGTGGAGAAAGAAGAACTTGAGTTTTAAATCCATCCCCACTTACACTTGTTCAGTGACCCTGGGAAAATCACTTCTTTGAGCTTCAGCCTCCTCCTCTGTAAAAAGGAAATTACAAGATTGAATTCCACAGCCTTCTCTGAAGAAACAGACAAAGACCACCCAAACAAGAACAAACTGGCTCTTCATTCAGAGCTTGCTAACACAAGAGAGTCAGCCCCCGTCACTTGAATTTGGCAAAGGCTCAAAGGCAAGCAGGGTAGGGGGGAGCCCTTACAGTGTAAAAGAAAAAAGAGAGAGAGAGAAGGAGTTTCAGATAGTGTCTGACTGGAGATTGTGATCACAGGGAAGCTGGAAGTTAGCTAATTACAAGTGGAGGAGCATATTTCACTTTCTTTGATTGGTTCTGAGCTAGAAACAGGGTAAAAAATAGGAAACCAGGTATTCATTGGCCAAGTTCTGGACTTTCTGGGCCAATTACTCTCTAGTTTGGCTTCTTAGACTAGTTGCTGCAAAATGAGGAGCAGTGTCATTCATATATGTCATATACTTGGGCCTGAAGGTCATACATAATCTGGTCATTGTTTGTGTATTCAGTCTTTCAGATTCTTGGGAGGACTAAATGAGATGTATGTGTGAAATTAATAGGTGTATAGTAAAAAACAAATATTGGTTTAAATATTTTAAAATTTTAATATGGCTTATATAATCCTTTCTTTGTTGTTTTTTTTTTTTTTACTAATCCATCTTTATGAAGAGAATTTATTCACCAAGGTAATACTAATGCAAACTAATATGTCAAACAGTACCAAAGTAGACAGATATAAAAAATGAAAATTCTACTTCACCTTTTTCATAATTTCTGCTGTATCTATAGGTAAGTACTGGTGCTAGTTTATCATAGATTTTCCTATATCTTTATTTTATTCATTTGTATGTGTGTATATTTGTGAATGTATTATATATGACCATATAATTACATATGAGCATATATATTTATGCATTATATATATATGTACAAAATTTTACATATAAATGAATGTTGATCATACTTCCATTAAATGTATGAAATATTTCAGATATACAGAAAGGTATAACAATAGGACAACAAGAGCATGTACCTACCACCCCAAACACATCTCCCATTTGAAACTAAAACTAGTTGCTACCTTGATTTTGGCATTTATCACTCTGTGTCGGAAGGAATTTAACATAACCTGAAGAGAGGTCTGGCCTTCGCCCTTGGCTTCTGGGAGGTCATTTCTAAATCCTTGGAACAGCAGTGTGATAGGAGTGTCTGCTTGGTTGTGGGCCTTGCGTCACACTGAATAGTCTAAAAATGTGACTTTAACAGTGTGATGTAGGGTGGGGTCTTCGGATCACATGGCATGAGCTCAACTTCAAAAGGTGCTGGAGACCAAGATCAGCCGTGGGGCAGTCAGCCATGCCCATGTGATGAAGGTCCAATAAACTCTGGCCACGAGGTTTGCGTGTGCTTCCCCGGTTGTCATGCTCTGTGCATATTGTCGCACATCATTACCAGGACATTTAAGCTACGCTCTCTGTGACTCCACAGGGAGAGGATAGCTAGAAGCACTCTCTGGTTGGGACTTTCCTGGACTCTGCCCTATGTGTTTCCCTTGGCAGATTTTAATCTATATTCTTTAGTAGTTATATTGAACAGCAACCATGAGTATAACAGCTTTTGGTGAGTTCTGTGAGTGCTTCTAGTGAATTATTGAACCTAAGGGTAATGTTGGATGGTCCAAAACTTGAAGTTGGTGCCAGAAATGGAGCTGTTTTTAGAGACTCCTGGAATCTGCAGTTGATGTCAGAGGTGAGGGCAGCTTGTTGGACTGTTCCCTAACATTATAATGCATCAGAAATAAGATTTTGGAGAACAAACCAAACTTATTGAAACATGGTTTGGGAAGAGAAAGGATGTGAGAAGCCAGGGGACATGGAGCCTTTGATTCCTGAGTGGCCCTGAGGTTACCTGCAGGTAGGGAAATACAACTGTTCTGCAATCAGTTACAGCAGGTGAAAGTTATCAGTTTGTTTTTTTTAAATTATGGATCCAATCCCCAAGAAGTTGGTATATTGGGTTCATGAGGAAATACAAAATAATAAGAAAGAAGCTAAATATACAATCCCATAGCTAATTTTATCTGTAATAGCACAAATGAAAGTAAAGAAAAGGACTGTGGTGGATTCTGATACTGCACCATGTGGGGTCTCTCCAGTGGTGGATTCAATAATTGAACAACTGGTTCTCTGCCCTAATGGCCATTTTAAGTATAAAATAAAACGATATACTGAAAGGTAGTTCATTGTTTCATGCATTTAAAACTTAAATAAGAACAATAAAAAAGGTACACAAAACTAGATTATATCATGGCCCTGGCCATTTGGCTCAGTGGTAGAGCGTCGGCCTGGCATACAGGAGTCCTAGGTTCGATTCCCGGCCAGGGCACACAGGAGAAGCGCCCATCTGCTTCTCCACCCCTCCCCCTCTCCTTCCTTTCTGTCTCTCTCTTCCCCTCCTGCAGCCAAGGCTCCATTGGAGCAAAGTTGGCCTGGGTGCTGAGGATGGCTCCATGGCCTCTGCCTCAGGCACTAGAATGGCTCTGGTCGCAACAAAGCGATGCCCCAGATGGGCAGAGCGTCGCCCCCTGGTGGGCATGCCGGGTGGATCCCGGTCGGGCGCATGCGGGAGTCTGTCTGACTGCCTCCCCGTTTCCAACTTCAGAAAAATACAAAAACAAAAACAAAAAAAAACACCCTAGATTATATCATAAGAGTTTTAAAATATTAATGAGAAAATATTAACTAATACCTGAAAAAAACAATAAAATTGTTATTTGAGATATGTCCATGTTGCTTCTTGATTGGCATCCTCACTTGCAATTTTTTTTTCACCTACGGAGGAATGAACATCCTACAGACACTTAGAATACTCTGTTGCACAGATGAATGTTAAAAAAGAGTGAGGAATGTAAATTTGTGATTTCCACATTGGGTGGCTGCCCAGGTGCCCATCTTAGAGAGAACCCTGATTACAAGTGCCATTTTAACAACCTTTTTGTCAGACCAAACAAAAATTAGGTATCGGTTCTGCCAAACCAGTGCAAACCAGCTGAATCCCACCAGTGGTTCTGTCCAGTCTGAGCTACAACTGCTAGCCTCCGGGCTGCTACTAAAGGAAAATGTTCTGTTGAAACAACAGATAACAAAGGAAATTAGAGTGATCCACAAGAGAATGAAGAGAGATAAAGAGGAGAGTCAAAGGCACCCATTCCAAAAGGAAGGAAATATTTAAACACTTCTTAAGAAGTGGGATGAATACAGTGGGCATTGATGGAATCAAACAAAGGTCTCAATGCAGCAGTCTTGGAGTTTGGGTGGACCAGTGGGAACTCAACACTGAGGGTCTCTAATCCAATTTACTTTATTTACTCTAGTTTGGAGGAAGTAATATGACAATGTAAAACTTGATATCAAATTGCCTGAAGTGGTGGTCTTATAATCTAATCAAAATCCAGACAAAAGGGCCTGGGTTCCTCAGCCCACCCCCACTGGGAACTGAAAGCTATATGCACATTAATGGTAAAGTGGTCAGCAGAAGAGATGTTCCTGGGACTCCTTAATATGGAAACCCCATGATTCTAAAACCTGTTGCTGAGTCCCAATGGGAGTTATAGTTAAATTGGGATGACTTGTGAATGTAGGCATTGATGAGAGTAAGGTGAGAGTTTGGATGAAAATTAGAATGTTGAACAGATTTCATATGAAGTCATGTGTCCCCTCATTTTCCTGAATGTGTCAGAGTGGGGAACATTTCCATGAGCTAGAATTATAAAACCCTCCCTTCAACCAATATTGATTATATAATAAGTGAGAACGAGTAAGATTCCCAAGGCCACACAGGTTGTAATTTGAAGTGTATAGGATATCTCCTGGAAAAGACAATCTAGAAGTCGAATGTTTGGTTGGTTTATTTGGGTTTTGGAAGACACGGTCCATATCTGTGAATCTTGCTAGCCTCTATTTATAAAACTAGCAGAAGACTTGGAATCCTTATACAGACCACAGCTCATGGCAAAAAGCAGTGAGCACCTCCCAGTGGCAACCACAGGGATTTTTGGCCAAAAAATTTTCATTACAGAGACAACTAGGTTGGGCTTTAATTGAAACTGCCCCTATGACTGAAGAACATAAAATAATCCTAAAACCTGAATGCCCGTGATGTCTTGGGTAATGTGGAATAAATACACTAATAAGGAGAACAATGCTCACAAGAGTTCCATAATACCATGGAAATGCTTTACAGAGGAATGTACCGCCACGGGCTGTGAGGAGGTACTCCTCGTATTCAGGAGCAGCTGCCTCTTTTCCCCTAGGACTGACTCTGGAAACACCTAAAGATCTGCTAGACCCTGGGTGCTGTCAATGAATAGCTCTCAACTGACCAAGAGCTGCTTGGTTTGTGGATGGCAGTTCCAAGGGGATGGCCTTCTTTGAGTGGGACGTATTAGCAGTGGCGTGCGGGTAAATATTTCACAGCAGACCTCCAAAGGGTGAGGGAAGCCCTGAATTATATAGTATTGCGAATTTCCACTTTGTAAATACTCTCACCATAGTCACTTCCAAGCTACCAGCCGTGATGTGGAGTTAGGAAGAGATACCGCAGCACACCATTATGGAGTATCTCTATCATACAGGTACTCATAGATACTGTAAATCTACACAACCTCAAGAACACAGATAACAATAAAGTGAATCAGAAAAATGAGAAGTAATTGGTTTTAAGTAATTATTACTTTTGGTTTTTAATATAATTTACTTAACCAGAGATTTCTATAATTTAATTTTTAATAATGAATGTATTTATAGCCAGCTAGCTGCATTCTTAAGATTTTTAATAATCAGCAGTGAAATTTGGAAAAGGCAACATTCTCTCTTTGGCAAAGAGAATGTTGGAAAAGGCAAAGGGAGCTAGAGGCAAGGGCGCAGTCACATTGTAGAGAACCTTATTAGCAAAGCAAGGAAGCTTGGAACTTTTCCTACCAGCAGTAGTACGTAATTCCTGTCCATTTTTATTCTCCCAAAGATCTGTGAAATCTGTCTCCGCCTCTCCATCCCTATAGCTCACACACCATCTCAAGTGTCATTCATTCCTGACCACCACCTAGTCTCTTCTCTGGCCACCTGGCTGGCAGTGGCTTCCCCTGCAGGTCATCTCTCACGTGGACCCCAGTGGGATATTCGGAACACCCAGACCCGACCCTGTCCTTCTGTGGTACACTGCCCTTCCAAGATCCCCATTAGCTTTGAGAGGGAACCCTAGGGACCTGGTAATAGAGTCCCTCCGAGAGCCTCGGGACTGGGAATGAAAGGCGAGGGGAGGGAGAGGAGAGACCTGGCACTGGGGTCTCCCAGATGATGGGTGAGTGTCGCCCTGTCTCTAGATGCTCTTGAATATCTCATCCTGTGTAATTCTTGCTTCTCAGGGTGGACTGGCCTTCAGGATGACCCAAGAGGCAGAAGCCCCTGGCTTGCTAAAAATACTTTCTGCTCCCTCTACCCCACATCTTCTTTCAGTTACTCATCGTCTCATCCTTTCTGGACTACGCAGTTCTGAGGTTGGAGCCGGCCGCAGTAAGGGCCCTGGGCCTCTCCTGTCCCTGAGAACCGCTGCTGCTGCAGATGGCACTGCTACCGAAAGATGGGGGTGAGTGGCAGAGAAGTGGCGCTGGGGTGTCTGAGGAAGCTGAGGGCACAAAGGAAGAGAACAAAAGGGGGCAGAGTCCAAAATAACCAATATGGATCAGACTTGTGTGGGTGTGGGCCAGATTCTGACCAGGCTGGGTGTCCAGGGCAAAGAGCGGACTGGCCTAGGGAGTGGAGTTGGAGGTGAGTGTGGTTTGAAGATACAAGAGTTCAAGGAGCTGTTTCAGGCATCTCTGGCACACGCTGGGAGCTCCAAGGAAGTCAGTCGTCCAGCCTCTTGTTGGTTTTCCACAAACATGTATTCCCAGATGGAAAAAAATAAATAATCCAGAGAACAGCAGTGGAAGACAAGCTATACATCACCCATCACCACCCCCTACAAATTCCTCATCACCTCAAGTGGCCCAGGTGAAAGGACCAGGGCCCAGGGTTACTGTATAGGGGGAAATGACCCCTTTCTTCTGGTGAGCTGGTTTTCAAGCGACTCCAGTGAGAAAGCACACGGAAACACTAAGGACCGACACCTTACTAACCCATGATATTCACCAGATGGACAATATGTCCTACCCATTCCATGTAGAACGAGGCAGCTTCAAATGTTGTTACCCAGAAAATGTCATTACAGCCATTGCTTCAGACAAATGCACAAGCAAAGGGCACTTGGGAATGGGAAGAACATCTAGAAAGGCATCCTATTTATTGTGGATAATGCTTTACCGTGTACTGAGCTAGGAACACTGCAAATCTTAGGGCATCCATCCACCCAGCCATGATGGTGTGACATAGATTCAGTGAATATCCCTATTTTCCAAAGGAGTGAAGAGAGGGGGAGGGATTTGCTTGGCAACATCCAGACAGTAAGTGATGAAGGGAGAAATTGATCACCGGCCGAGCTGGAAAGGGGCAGAGCCAAAGAGGAGAGTGGAGATGGAAGGGAAAGAAGGAAGTAGAAGCTGAGACTGGGAAGTCTAGCCTGGGGGGTAGATAAGGGATTATATGCAGTGTAAACCCCCAGAAAATTCCAATCTAGAAAGTCTAGTATTCCGTGTCAGGCCAGAGAAGGAGAGAGGAGAGTGGTCTATGAGACGTGACTCTTGGCCTTCTAGAAAATCTTTCCAAATCTCCGTGTGAGCCATGAACAAGAAGAAAGCTGGGTCCTGGAGGAAGTGGAGAAGGAAAGTCAGGATGCCTTGCCAACCCCTGATTCTCCCTCCCCACAGAGCCTGCCAGGCTGGTCTCTTCCTCTTGCTCTTTGGAGAAGATTCTGCAGTGCAACTGCTCCTTCCATGGGGCCCCCGCACCCAACGCACAGTGGTGGGTGAGAGATAACGTCGTGGGTGCAGACAGCATGGACAACAGCACCCAGGTGACGTCCACCATCCTTGGGCCCTGGGCCAACACCACCATCAGCTTGAGCAAGCTGCCAGAAATAGGCACGCACCTTCGCTGTGAGGGGAAAAACGACTATGGAAAGCATGCTCTGAGCATCGTGCTAATGTCCAGTGAGGATGAGGGAGCGTAAATGGGGACGGGCACGGGGCCAGGGGAGGAAGCACAGCTTCTGCTCCAATGTCAAAGTCACCGAAGAGAAGCCTTTTCCATATGTTCTCTACTTCCAACAGGGCAGACTTTGGTTATCCAGAGTTTCATAAACGGGCTCTTCCAGGGCCTTGTCTACGGAGTCATTGTGACCACACTGCTCTTCCTCTGCCTCCTCCCACTCATGTGAGTTCTGCAGTTAAAATTCATCTGTAAGCCTCTCCCAGGGCCGGCTACTCGGCAGGCCCTGGCTGTGGCGCCGGCACAGAGTGGGCAAAGACAGGACCCCTGCCCTCAGGGATCTTAGGGTCTGGCAAGAGACCGAGGCACAAACATAGTCACCACAATCCAGGGTCATCGGGACCATTCTGAGCCACAAACAGGCCTGAGGGACAGAGGCTTTCAGTGAATTTCCTAAAGGAGAATGCAAAGAGGACCTGGCAGCCCTGGTGAGGACAACCAGTCCTCAGAGTAGTACTGTCTGTAGTGGATGTGGAGGCTGAGCACTCATTTGTTTGGTGGGAAGTAGTATATGCAGAACCCGGGGACATGTTAGAGGACTTGCCAATGTCGTTATGCAACATCAGTTGCACTGAGAGTGACAGGTAATGGCTAAAAGTGAAGGTGGAAAAGGGCCCTCTGGGTTGGTACATAAAGGCTCTTGGAACTTTGCTAAACCAATTCTAGAGTGAAAAGGGGCAGAGTGACCAGAGCTCAGGTAAAACGGTTCAGCGGAGGGTTCTGGCCAGTCCAGACATCTTGGGCTTAAGCCTGAGTTGGGAGCCGTGGAAGCATGCCAAGCTGGGAAGGAAAGCATGAGCTTGGGGTGGAACACAGACTGGAGAGGGAGAGCCAGGAGGCCTGGGAAACGTTGACAAGGTAAGTGACAAGGGACACTCCAGAGACATGGGACTCGGGAGTGACGGGATATCCTAGGTGAGAAAGAAAAGGAGCAGGGCCAACAGGGAAGCCATTTTTAAAGTATATTCAGGTGGACTTAAAGGCCAACTACCAGCCTGTATAGTTGCAAAGCCCCTTCTTAGCTGGCCTCACCTGAGCCCCACAGCCTGACAAGCAAGGTGTCCCCATTGTATGGAGTATGAAACCAATTCCCAGAGAGTGGTCTGGCTCAGCTTAGATAACATGAAAGGATGGCATTGTGACTGAGGCTCTGAACAACTTCTGCTTGAAACCACAGCCCCCTGGGTGGGGTAGTGGGGGGACTAGGGAGTGGAGAGCCAGAACTGATCCTGAGAGTAATTTCCTTAGAATGAAACACATCAGAAGGAAGCTGGCAAACAAAATTGCAGCAATTGAGGCAGACGGGAGCCCTAAAGTCAGAGCATGCCAACAACCCAACATGTCTCTGAAGCCTGAGGAACCAGAAAAATCTGTAATCACGCCATCTGAAAGCCAGAGATTGGTGAGTACTCATTGTGTCTGGAATCTAGTCTATCAGAATAATGGGAACAAGACCCATGAGGGAGGCACATGTAGTATTTAAAGAAATTAACATCCTAAATCTACAGAATGCCAAAATATGCTTGAACATCATCTTATAGATGATGAGCCTATGGCTCAGGGAGGGAAATAAGGATGAAAATTATGAGAAACAAATTGAAAGGTAATTAGAATCAGTAGTGTACACACACACAGAGTCCCCATTGAGAAGGTTGGGAGAACATCTAACAGCAGTTGTAGCATTAGAGTAGAAACCAAAGGGTTTGGTCTCTGTTTGGCAATCTGTGCTCAGCACAGTCTGTAGATGCCACAAGCCCAAGTTAGCTCAAAGTGCTGGGGGAACAGATTAAGCCCAAGTTACTTCTTCAGTTACCTTGCCTCCCATGTCCCCAGCAGGGTTTGGAGGAAACAATGCTTGAGGCTGCTGAGACTCACTCTTGTTCACCATTGACAATTCTCTAGCACCAGAAAAGCCCTGTTGCTCTCCTGATACCCTGCTGGGATCTCAGAAATGGGTCGGACCCAAGTCTTGCCCCCTGAGAGCAACCAAGCTGGTGGGGAAGGTGCCCTCAAAGTACCAAGGCTGAGCTGGGGGTTCTGGTTGCTAGAGGAAGGAGGGAATAAACCTTCCTGCCAAAGCAGGCAAAACTTCCTAAGGGAGTCTGGACCACAGTCAGGTGGCTCCTGGTGCTGGGAATGCATTGTTGCAGGGGCGGACAGCAAGAGAAGATGTGGTTGCAGGCACCAACCAGGGCATTGCAGGAAAAGGTGAAGCCAATGCTTGCTGCAAACCAGCACGGCTAATAATTCCAGGTCCTGAGGGAGAATGATGCAGAATGAAGAAAATAAACTTAAAGAGAAATAGGATGGGATCGGGAGGCCTCTGAAAGCTGATGGCAAGACAGAACAAAACAACCCCCAGTTTGATTTATTATACTGTACAGCCATATGCAAATAAGGAAGTCTCCAATACAAAGTCACACATCTCTAAGGCAACCCAAGAATTCTCCCAAGTGTAGAAACCCTCCACCCTGCATAACTGAAATCAACCAACATCAGAACAAACAAGGAGTGAGAGGAAGGGCATGTAAATTGCTTCTAGCAACTTAAGCAAGCAAGTAGAGTAGGGGGATGGGATGAGTGCAAATACTCAGCTTCTTAGCCAATATGGAAGTGGTGGGAGGGAGAACTAAGCCTTTTGCTAAGCCTCGAACTACAAGAGCTTTGCTATTTGTAGTCTCCCACAAACGCTTGAGCCGTATTGCCTCAAGTGCTCAAAGGGAGTGACCCAATTTTGTCCTTTTCAGACTTGGATACTTCATCTCTGAACCTGTTACAACATCCTTCTTTCTTTGCAGCACCCATTCCTCTAAACTTCCAGGAAAAGCAAGATAAGTTGGAGTTGATGAAGCCTGGGAAAACTACATTCACACCCAGCTGGAGTGCCCATTATCCCACAGAATTGTGAAGGTCCCAGACGCCCAGGAGTCTATAACAAACCTGGAGCCCCAGAGTCTCCTCAGCTCACAAAGGCTTCTCAAGCCTTCCCACCCTATGCATCACACTGTTCTCCATCGACTAGAGTTGCTCTTGGACCTGATCTTAGAACCTTCGAAAATTTAACTGTCATTTGGGTTAGCCAGAAGAAGTATGTCCCATCCTAGAATGGTGTCAAAGGAAGGAAAAATAAATGTTCCTTTGGACTATGAAATAAGTCCACCAAAAATTTGTTTTTGAGCCCCTACTGTGTTCCCAGGACCTGGAATACATATACGAGAGCACCAGACTTTAGAGCCATCATATATGGACTGAATCCCAACTTTAGTGCTTAGTAGTTATATGTCTTGGATAAGATTGTTTGCTTACCCTAGAACTTTAAACTTTGAACTTCAGCTTTTCACCTGAGGTATACCTGGGTAGAGTGTGAATGAAAAGTGGTGTCCAGAGATACAGTTCGGGAAAAGACACAAAGATGGGCCCTGAATGCCAAGATAAGACATTGGATCTTTATGTCGTAGGTACACATTCGGACTTAATTAGAATATAAGTTCCACAGAAACAGGGATCTTGTCTGTCTTTTTTGTTTCCTACTTGTATCACCAGCACCTAGAATGGTACCTAAAATATAATAAACTTTCAGAATAGTTTGCTGAATAATTGAAGGAGTGAATGA
This sequence comes from Saccopteryx leptura, assembly GCF_036850995.1. Classification (NCBI taxonomy): domain Eukaryota; kingdom Metazoa; phylum Chordata; class Mammalia; order Chiroptera; family Emballonuridae; genus Saccopteryx; species Saccopteryx leptura. Next base: position 69,806,614 of record NC_089505.1, read on the forward strand.
ATTGTAAGCTGCTGGAAGGTTTGAAGCAAAATAGTGGGTGACTAGATATATAATGAAAGATCATTTTAGCAGTAGTTATTGAAGATGTATTTAGAAGAGGTAAGGCTGGAGGCAAAGAACCTAGTTAAGAGGTTATAGCAATATTTCCTGGCCAAACTGAAAGGCAGGCATATTAAGAATGAGAATGGGATTCTGGCATTAGAACAGACCATGGCTGTGTATTGTTCCCCTCCGCATAGATGGCAACCTTTCCTCTGATGCCAGAGGCTGGTCATTTTCAGCTGTTTGAAAAAGGGTCATCTCTTCCCTGGGATGTTATTTTTGAGTAAATCTAGTGGTTCTTCAATCAGCACCAGTGAGCTGGTCATCTTGTACTCGAGGTAAATATTTTTAAAGCCTTCAAATGTATTGGCACCTCTCTTGCATTCAGTTTATACATTCCACAAAAATACGAGCATTCATCTTGTGCCAGTTGAGGGAAACAAGTCCAACACTAACTTTGCCTCTGTGGAGCTTGTGATCTACACAGATACACAGACAGTGAAGAAAGAAAGAAACACAAAAGTATAACAAAATGATGAGTGCTAAGAAGAAAAAGGACAGAATACTATGAGTATGTCTAAGGGACCAGAGGAGTAACCTACCTTGGATTAGAAAGTCAGAGAAAGGCTATTTAAGAAAGTGATATTTGCAAAAAACCTAAAGAACTATAAAGAGCTAGTCAGAGGGAACAGCAGATTCTAGGCTCTGAGATGGAAGATGTTTGATTACTTAAGAGCTGGGGCCCAGGGGCAGGGTTCTATGCTACCGGAACTCAGGCTGAGGGGTGAGCAATGCAGGAGAGAGACCTTTCAGGGCCTCTAGGTGAGAAGTTGACATTTCATCCTCTCTCATGGTTTCTTCCTTGTGTGCTTTGTAGTCCTGGAAAGTGGGTTCCTATTCATCAGGACTTTATCTGTGAGAATATTGTGTAATGGAGGTTTTAAGTTGAGGGTAGAATTCTTTTTAATAGGTCTGGTGTTTGCTTCTATCAAAGAAACAAATCCTCAATCAGGGAGAAGTGGACAAGGATGGCAGAAGAGAGGTTGGTAGGTTTGAGGAAAGGGTAGAAAGTGAGAAAAAGGAAAGGAACTGGGTTAAGAATAGGTCAGGGTTGGGTTGTCATGAAAACAGAGAGCTCAGTCTTCCTTGCGTGTCTTTTTTGTTCGGGACAGGATGCTTGGTTGCAAGATGAGAAACAAGGGCATACCAGAGTGCCTTCTGATCGGCTGTGAGGGTCGTGCACTTGGCATTTTGTGCCTTGATCAGTGGCCTCCAATCCGCCCATCACCTGCTTCCTGGGTTGAGGAAGAGCATGCCTTAACGACTGATTGGCCCGGAATCTCAGAAGGGTCTAGAACCACTAGCTCAAGAAAGACGATTCTCCCAAGGGCTGGAGAGGAAGAGGCCTGCTCGGTCCAGGGTTCGCAGTAGTGGTGGCCGTTGTTTCAGACTGGCTCACGCACTGGACAGCCACGAGGCCCCTCTCCATCCCAGCGACACCCACAATGTATCCTCAGGCGCTGATTGGCTCTGAACAGGCTCGTGCCTGCTCATTGGTGCGCAGGCGGTGGCAGCGAGAGGCAGGGGTGGGAAGCGAGTATCCACAGTGACCTCCGTCTGGTGGGGTGTCAGTGGAGCCCAGGTACGCCAAGGCCGCCTAATGAGCTGGCTATAAGGTGAGTACTCATCCTTCCTCTGCTCCAGTCACTTCCCGGTGAGTCACTTAGCGGTTGCGTACACGGTTAGTCCACAGGCTCTCCGTGAGGCCTTAAATCAGCCCTAAAGTTCATTCCCCTTGAAAGTAAGTTCTCCAGTTCGTGTTCTATAACACGTAGCAAGCAAGTCGGCTACCCAGTCACTTGTCACTCAGCAAAAATGCAGGAGGGCGTTCAGTTTTCAAGGAAATAGCCAGGTGATGTGTTGAAGAAGGTCCAGGCCAGAACTCCTGGAATCCAAACCCAAGAAGAGGAAATAAAACGTGGAAAAAGAAAAAGGTTGCCTGTGGAGACAACCAAGGCCTGGAGAAGGGAAGGAGACTGGAGAGAGAGGAATCTTAAAGCCTGAAGGACCATTACCCACTGGGCAGTAAAATTCTCTCACGTTATAGATGAGGAAAAGGAGAAGAGACCAGAGAGGGGACAGCGCTCAGGGTGGACAGATGGCTGCTCCACCTCCAGTGTTCTGGTCACATTCAGAGAAGAAGTGAGTGACAAGGAGAAAATGTGGGTGCCAATATCAGAAAAGCAGAAATCCCCAAAGTCTCCAGCAGACAGCCTCATCTGTTTGGTGTTTTATAGAGACCAGTCTCAAAACATTTGCTTAATAATAAGTCTAGCACAGTCAAAGGTTTTTATTTTCACATTGTACATGTGGGAAAAGAAAAAAAGTGTAATCTCACAGATAGGTGTACAATTTAGGGAGACAGCACTGTCAATTACAAGGTTGTGTTATCGGAGCAAGAAATCATCAAGTAAGACAACTGGTCAGAATTCCATTTTATTTGAATATCATTTTCATAAGACATAGAATAATCTGTAACATCTTTGGAGTCCCATAAGACCACTTTGTTTAAATTGTCCTTTCAAGGGAATATTTGTATTAACAGAGAATGGAACAAGTCAGTAACAGTCATGAATATTTATTAAAAAACTATATTGCAGAGGAGAACATAAATTATATTTTTGTAAACATTCTCAGTTTTTCACAATATCAAATGAGCTTCCTTGAACCCTTTTACAACATAGAACAATGTATTTTGATTTATAGCTGCAGGGGAAGGGAACATCTCCTTCAATCCATTCTGAGTTGTTTCCTTTATTATGAAAACTTGTTGTTTTTTTAAACTAAGCTCTGGAATTTTATTAGCTAGTGTTATAGAAAAAAAACCAAAAAACTAAAACAGAGCTTCAATTGCGATGGCAAAAAAAAATGGCACAAAGACTGAATAGGCTTTTATTTGCTGATAATAATTTAATTTCATTTTTCTTGTACTTGGACTCAGTGGCCACAGCTATGTAACATGACCACTGCTAATGATTTTTAAAAAGGCAAGAAAATACAGGGGTGTCCTTAAGAAGTGGGGGCTTGATTACCTGAACAAATTTGAAATAATGAGATGCAGGAGGGTTGAGATCATGTAGGCAACTCTCGAGGTTCCGTCTGGGACAGTACCATAAAAGAGACGGTCAGATGTGGGTGCTGAAGAGAATCTGAGAAAGGTGGCTTCCTGGTTGTGGAGAGTTTTGAAAGCCACCAGAAGGAAGTTACACTTGACCCGGACTTGGCTAGAGTGGCAGGGTTTGAATGTGGGCAGAGAAGAGAGCGGCCGAAGGATGCCATAAAAAGGGGCGTGGCCCGAATCACCACACAGAGGTCGGAATGTGTGGAGTATGCGTGGAAAGGGTACCTTTTTCTCCTTCACATGCAAAGAATGGCAGAGGTGTAGGGAAGGGGCAGTGGAGATAGGGCAAGTGTTAGGCAAAATTGTGGGAAACCTCGAATGCAAGGCGAGGGAGTTTGCAATGTATCCTGTCACCCATAAAAATGCCTTTTTTTGGTGCAAATATCTTAAATATATCCCATCTTCTCCATCCCCCACATAGCCACTGTGGCAGTTGAGGCCCTGTCATTTTTCTCCTGAACTCTTGTTTCCTCCTCAGTGGACACCCAGAGGAACATTTAAAATGCTCAAACCTGCTCCCCATGGTTCAAAACCTTTCCATAACTTCCCTGTTGGCTTGGGAGAGAGATCAAACTCTGCCTGGCATTTCAGGCCCTTCAAAAGAGAAAGATCTGTGTGAAGACGATAGGAGAGAGAAGAAAGCAGACATGGTGTTGGGGCTCCGCAGAGAATCATCGGGACTCTTCTCTGTTCCTGAAGCTCTTAATTCACAAGATGAACAGACCTTAAGAATGATGGAAGAGGCAATAGCCCCTAGGAAACAATGAATTTATTTCTTCTCTCACCCCAGGTCTCTTACAGATGCATTGCTTCTCATTCATCCCAAATCCTTCCCTCTGGGACATATGGATCTGAGGTCAGAGTTAGCAGAAACTTAAGTCCTGGTCCTCTCTTGTCCCCTGAGACCCTGTTGGTGCTGATGGCACTACCACTGTTATGGTTGGGTAAGTGGAATGAGAGGGAGGGTGGGAGGTGTTTTGGGAAGCCAGGAATGCACTGGGGTGGGGGTAAGTGTGATGAATGATGAACAAGACTGAGGTAAGATAAAGTGGGGAGGACCTAAAGAATTAAGTACTTGATAAATAAGTCATAAAAAATTCCACATGCACATTCTATGATTGGCATTGTGATCCACCATGTGTCCCATTTCATCTACTCAACTCCCTGAGAAATAATTATCCCCATTTAACAGATGAGGATACAGGCTTTTGGAGATTAAACAACTTACCCAAAGTCTCTAGAAATTTTGCTAGTGGAGCCCAACTCCTCTGACTCCTAGGTCCATTTTAATGCCATGCCCCTGCAATTCTAGAACTCAGATGATAAGTGTATCCACGCCTGCTCTCTCGCTAACATCCTGTATGGTGGATATTAAGTCACGTCTTGCCTGACCAGGTGGTGGCGCAGTGGCTAGAGTGTTGGCCCAGGACACTGAGGATCCAGGTTTGAAACCCCAAGGTCTCTGGCTTGAATGCAGCTCACCAGCTTGAGCATGGGGTGACCAGCTTGGGCATGGGATCATAGACATGACCCCATGGTCCCTGGCTTGAAGCCCATGGTCACTGTCTTCAGCCCAAGGTCACTGGCTTGAGCAAAGGGTTTCTGGCTCAACTGGAGCCCCCCCCAGTCAAGGCACATATGAGAAAGCAATCAATGAACCACTAAAGGTGCTGCAACTATGAGTTGATGCTTCTCATCTTTCTCCCTTCCTGCCTGTCTGTCCTTCTCTCCCTCTCTCTCTCTCTCTCTCTCTCTCTCTCTCTCTCTCTCCCTCCCTCCCTCCTCCCAAAAGGTCACATCTTAGAAAAGAAACACAGCATGGTGGCCCTGAACCAAGTGTGTCAAGATCCATGGATATGATGTCTTACAGTGCCAGATTTCACATGTGAAAAGCTGGGGTCCAAGTGATGCTGTTACCTTTCTCTATAACATGGGACAGGGCCCTTAAATTTCTCAACCTCAGTTTTCCTATACATCTAAGAGAGTAAGTAATAAAACCATTATGAAAATGGTTTAAGCTGATTTCTATGAAGGTACTTGGAAATCTGTAAACACTTAAAATGGCAGTATTTCTTCCATCATTTTAGGATGTCATTACTAGAATTGGCCTCAGGAACCATGAAGTTTATAAGTACATCTATTTTGCACATGACAGAGTTGTCACCTAGGAATGGGAGAAAGAAGAAGAAGAAATCATTGTTCACTAAAAGTCAATGGTTAAATTACAACCTGCAATTATTATTACAAGGTGCCATGCACCTCTGTAGTTAATACCATTAATTCACATTGTAACATTGCTATTTTTTTTTTATTGATTTTAGAGAGAGGAGAGGGGCAGGGTGAGGAAGGAGGAGAGGAAGCATCAACTCGTAGTAGTAGTCGCTTCTGGTATGTGCCTTGACAGGGCAAGCCTGGGGTTTCAAACTGGTGACCTCAGCAGCATTCCAGGCCATTGCTTTATCCACTGTGCCACCACAGGTCAAGCAACATGGGTAATATTGTACCCATTTTTCTGATTTAGAAACTAAGGTTTAGAAACGATGCAACATAACCAAGGTCACAAGATATAGTTACCACCAATAATGAAAAGTCCAGTAGACTAGATTATGTTGGTGCAGTTTGGGAGTTCCCAGGACCACCCTCAGGTTCCATGATGCACAAGAAAGAACATGACTCACAGGACTCATCAGAATGGTTATATTCATGGTTACAGTTTTTTAGAGCAAAAGAATAGAGATTTAAATCAGCAGAGGGAAGTGGCACATAAGGCCAGGTCTGAGAAACCAGGCATGAGCTTCCCTTTGTCTCTCCCCGTGGAGTTGTGCAGATGATGCTTACCTCTCCCAGCAACCATGTGTGGCAACACTTATGGTATTGCCAAGCATGGAAACTTACTGAGCCTTGGTGTCCAGGGTTTTTATTGAGGGTCTGGTCTTATAAGCATGGCTGACCACCCCATGGCCAACCTTAGTCTCCAGCCCCTCCAGAAGTCAAGATGATATTGTGTGCCCCAAGATCCCCCCATCAATCATATTGTGAGCATATAGCGTCTAGTTGTGGCCCAAGGCCTCAGGTAAACCAAGGCACACACATCAGGCTGGATATTCCAAAGGCATATCCTAGGATATGGACAATGGCCAAACCTATCTAGGGTAAGCTTAATCTTTCAAGGATCTGTTAGAATATTGGGAGACACTAAGTGAGTCTTTTTTTTTTCAACTTGAATGTCTCCCCACAGGGCTACTTCCTCATGTTAGGATGGAAGTCATGAAGATACCAGTGGAAGAAGGCATGTGTACTACAGTCCCTTGCAGATTAGAATTTCCAAAAGAATCCCCAAACAATTCCTTGATCATGGGCTACTGGCTCAATAAAAACATCAGCTACCCTGTCATTACAAATCAATCCAATGCTGCCATAGATGATAGCACCAATGGAAAATTCAACATTATTTGGAATCTTGAAGAGCAAGACTGTACCCTGCTGACCCACCATGTACTCCAAAGGGACAACATGACGTACTTATCCTCTGCGGTTCTAGGAGAACAAAGGGGCGCTTTACTGAAGGAGAATATCACACTCTTCCTGTCAGGTGACATTCAATCTCAGACAATGGGCAGTTTGGGAAGAAGGAACTCCAGAAAGGGTTTTAATAATTGTGTGGTTTTTACCTCACTGGGCACCAACTAGGCTTTACAAAACCATAGCGATTTAATTTTTACAGCGATCATGCAAAGAGATGGGTAGAGTTGATAACTTTATTTTTCTAAATAGAAATGGCAGGCCCTGGCCGGTTGGCTCAGTGGTAGAGCATCGGCCTGGCGTGCAGGAGTCCCGGGTTCGATTCCCAGCCAGGGCACACAGGAGAAGCACCCATCTGCTTCTCCACCCCTCCCCCTCTCCTTCTTCTCTGTCTCTCTCTTCCCCTCCCACAGCCAAGGCTCCATTGGAGCAAAGATGGCCCGGGCACTGAGGATGGCTCTGTGGCCTCTGCCTCAGGCACTAGAATGGCTCTGGATGCAACAGAGTGACTCCCCAGATGGGCAGAGCATTGCCCCCTGGTGGGCATGCCGGGTGGATCCCAGTCGGGTGCATTCGGGAGTCTGTCTGACTGCCTCCCCGTTTCCAGCTTTGGAAAAATGAAAAAAAAAAAAAAAAGAAAAAGAAATGGCAAAGAGAGAGAAAATGACTTAGCCAGCAGCACCCAGCCAATAAGAGATGGAGGTGTAAATAATCACAGATAAGCTGCTGGGAAAGGGCAGAGCCTAGAGGGAGAATGGGATTGGGAAGGCAGGAGGCAGAGTTGGAGCGGGCCCTAGGGAGTCTAGGCTGGGGTCCAAACGTGGACTCATAGGCAATCTAGATCCTTAGAAGATTCAGTCGCCCTCAGTCTTAAAAGTCTAAGGTTTGGGCTCAAGTTCTGCCACCTTAAAGGAAGTCTCTTCCATTTGCTCACCTAGATGATGGGGTATGCCCCTTCCATGCAGAGAAGGGAAGTATACTTATGAAAAGCCACCTAACACTGACCATCCCAAGTTCCATGAGGTTGGGGAATGGGGGAGGAGCACCAAGTGAGCTAGTAGGTGGGGAAGTACTTTTTAACCTGAGAACACCATGCATTAGTGAAATGTCTGTGAGGGTTCTTTGTCCCCAAGGGTTAGGTACATCTATGTACCTACATCTCTCTCCTTCAGACCTGACCCAAAAGCCAGAGCTCTATATTCCAGAGATTCCTATGCTTGGGAAGCCGGTGACCTTGACCTGTACCATCAAAGGCTCCTGCACAGAAACAAAAGCCCTCTTCCTCTCCTGGAAAGAATCCACCATGTCCTTCAACACAGATGGTTTCAGAAACTCCTCCTCCTCTTCCTCAGTGCTGTACTTCGCTCCAAAACCTGCGGACCACGGCACCACCTTGCAATGTCAGTTAAACTTCTCCCTGCCTAACTTGACCAGAAGTGTCCAGTTCCCGGTGGCCTGTGAGTGCTGGTGGGCAAGGGAAGACCCAGAGCCTGAGAGAAATGATAAGCCCCAGAGAAAGGCCTGAGTCCTTGTAGGAAGGTAAGGGAAGAAGTCTGGGAAGCAGCCCCATCTTCCCCTGGCTTCTGGGGCTGAACGGTCAGAGGTGAGAGCTGAGCCGAAGTCTGAGACAGATGAGGAGAGGGGATGAAGGAGAACTGCTCTGAATCCCAGCCCCTCTGAGCTGCAAGAAAACCTTACTGAAATTCCTCTGAATCCTAAGCGAGAAGGCTGGGTCTTGGAGGAAGGGGGGGAAGGGAATTCGAGATGCTGTGCCGACTCCTGGTCCTCCCTCCCCACAGTACCCGTTACCCTGTTCCGTTACTCTTGTTCCTTGAAGATGGTTATGCAGTGCAGCTGTTTGTTCTATGGTGTCCCCACACCCACCGTGCAGTGGTTCATGGAAGGCGTTCCTGTGAGAGGGAGAAACATGAGTAACATCCTCCAGGTGATGACCACCCTATCTGCCCCCTGGGCCAACAGCACCATCAACATCATCAGGAATCCAGAAAGAGTCACAAGCCTCTACTGCGAGGGGAAGAACAAATACGGAGTCCACGCATCAAAGGGCTTCCTGGTAGCAGGTAGGTATACAGTGGTCTAGTGACTAGGCTGGAATGACAGCGCCTAGGGACTGGGTAAGAATGGGCATGGGGACAAAGGAAAAAAAGGTCTCTCAGACTTCACAGCCTTACTCTCTCACTTCTGATTCCAGATAAGAATTTAGTTTCCAAAGTGTTTGTGAAAGGGCTGATCCAGGGCATCATGTATGGAATCATTATAGCAACACTCTTCTTCTTCTTCCTTGTTCTTCTTGTGTGAGTATCAAGGTAAAATTCATCAGCATGCCTTTCCAAAAGCTGACTATATTTTTTTTTTCCTTTATGTCCTTTCTTATAATTTTTCCAATTTATTGTACTGTGTCTACCCTCTTGACATGGACCCTTATCATTAAACTGAAGTCATTTTTCTTCTCCAATATTTGCTTTAAGGCTACAAATTTCCCTCTCACAAATTTAATATAAAATATTGTACTATCACTTAGTCAAAATATTTTAATTTCCATTAAGACTTTTTGACCCAAAGCTATTTTTAGACTCATCAAATTTTCTAACAACTCTCATTTTTACATTTTTAGCTTAAATCCAGTAAGTTCAGAGAATATATACTATATATGGTTTCTTTTTTTGTGTGTGGTACAATTTTTGTTCAGTTTTTGTAAATATTTCATGTGGGCTTGAAAAGATTGTGTATCCTATACTTGTTAATAAATTCAGTATTGTGTGTGTGTGTGTGTGTGTGTGTGTGTGTGTGTGTGTGTGTGTGTGTGTGTGTAGGCTTTAAATCAAGATTATTAAACATGTATTTTAAATCTCTAGGTGTACTCTGACTTCTGCTTGGTGAGCCTCTCTACACTTACTCTCCCATTCCTGTTTACTTCTCGTACCTGGTCAATGTTTACTCATCATTTAAGATTGCTCTCTCAGCTCTTCCACCATGTGCTCCAGGAAACCTTCCCTGGCCCCTGGGTTGGATACCTTTTGAGAACTCCCATAGCCTTCTGACCTTGGGAGTATTTGCACTAATGCTTTCACTCTGGTGTGACTAAGTGTGGGTGTCTTTTTGTTGTTGTTGGTTGTTATTTATATTTGTTTGGCCTCTTTCATCTGTATTTTTGGTGTCTTTTCTCAATCCTGAAAAATTCTCAACTTTTGTTTTTTTCATATATTGCCTCTGCCCTTCTCTTTCACTACAGGATTCTCATTAGATACTTGTCAAACTTTCTTTCAGTCTTTTTAAATCTTACCTTGTAGTCTTGTATTTTCTAGCAATGTAGACGAGCAAACGAGTACACTAGGTTGAAGGTCTGTATGAGGAAGATACTGAGGGAACCCTTCCCCTTCAGTACTTCCATCCTTTGGTGGGGGCAGTGCGTCAGTACTTCCATCCTTTGGTGGGGGCAGTGCATCAGTACTTCCAGAAATGCTTCAACTGACCCCTACTCAGCCTTCTCCAACACAGCACTCTGTCAGTGTTATAAATGGGTTTCTTGTCTGTGGCCAGTAGCTCAGTGGCTCGAGCATCAGCCCGGCATATGGACGGATATCCTGGGTTCAATTCCTGGTCAGGGCACACAGGAGAAGCAACCACCTGCTTCTCTCCCACTCCCTCTTCCCCTTCCCTCTCTCTTCCCCTCTCACAACCAGTGGCTCCATTGGTCCCAGAGACTGAGGATAGCTTAGTTGTATGAATGCATCAGCCTCAGGTGCTAAAAATAGCTCAAGTATCGGCCCTAGACAGGCTTGCGGGGTGATCCTGGTTGGGGTGCATGCAGGAGTCTGCCTCCATATCTCCCCTCCTGTCACTTAAAAAAATATGTTTCTTTTTCCATAGCTCTCATTTTCTCTTTTCCCTCTCACTCTCAGCAGTAGGTTTACTTACTTAACAGGAAAAAGCAACCCCAACAGCTACAAAGTTATTACCACTGGTGCCAATGACTCACTTCTTGCCTTTTTCAGAGAAAGAGGCATTCTTCTTCTTGTCTGAGATTAGCCCCACCCCCTTTGCTTGGGAATCCATCTCCTCCACACTCCATTAATCATCTCTTCTCTCTCCGAAATTTTTAATCATTCTGTCTTTACTGGCTCTTTAGCTGAAGGATATAATCATTCCCACATCTCTCCCACTTGAGCCTCACACACTTCCTCTGTGTACCATCCAGTATTTTATCTTGAGAGAATAGCTTACACCCACTTCCCAATTCTCATCACCCTTACATTCTTCAATCCATAGCAATCTGCTCTCCAGCCCCGTGCCACTATGAGAGCAACACTGTCTAACACAACCAGTTATCCTTAGTGTCAAAACCCAATAGCGGATGTCCTGTGTTTCCCTTGTTCATCTTTAGCTGGCATCTATGATTTGAGTGGATGGAGTGAGGTCCTCCAACCCACTGGTCTCTTTTGACAGCAAAGGATTTTGCCAAAGGCATCTGTTGAAAGTGATGTGAGTGAGAGGAGGGGTGAGGGATCGGGAATTTAAGAAAGGTGGTGATGATGTCAGAGGTGGTTACAACAACCACTGAGGAGAAGAGATGGGATCTGTACAAAGACATGGAAAGCAATTAATGAGCAGCAGCGAAGGTCCCGTGGTGACTGGAGCTTATTAACTGTGAATGGTGCCAACTGTCTTTGCTGTGGGATGTTTCCTCCCAGCCGTGGTTATTGGGAGATAAAGACTAGGTGGAATTGATCTAGGTTTGGACCGTTGCAGGCAGAGTGCCATGGAAGGGTAATGATGTGGGCAATGAGGGAAGCATTGAGAGTGGAGGGAGAGAGCACTTCGAGTGAATAGCCATTTACCTAGTGACGTAGGGAATGAAAGAAAAGAAACCAAGATGGATGCTGGGGAATGTGGGGATTGAAGCTTCCACCTGTGAGATCAAGGAATAAGAACACTGCTTGACCAGGTGGTAGTGCAGTGGATTGAGCTTCAGCCCAGGACACTGAGGGCCCCAGTTGGAAACTCTAAGTTCTCCGGATATAGCAGATAGAGCGTGGGGCCACTGGCTTGAGCATGGGGTTGCCAGCTTAAGCACAGGATCAGCAACATGCACCCAAAGGTCGCTAGCTTGAGCAAGAGGTCACTGGCTCGGCTGGAGCTCCCAGTCAAGGCACATATGAGAAGCAATAGCAATCAATGAACAACCAAAGTGAAGCAAGTAGGAGTTGATGTTTCTCATCTCTCTCCTCCCCCCTCCCTTCCTGTCTTCCTTGCTCTAAATAATAATAATAATAATAATAATAATAATAATAAAAACAAGAACAGAAACACGAGATTGGAAAGCACAAGGAAACTGGACAGAATAGAAGAAATAGGCAGACTGTAAACTGTTAAGGTTTAAAATTTCAGAGGTAGAGAAGTTTGAGGGCCGTAATGGGCCCTTGGCAGTTAAAGGAGACAAGTCACATTAATCAGGACTGTTCCAATTGTGAGCAGTTTTAAAAGCACTCTGTAAGTTCAAGGAAAAAGAGAACAGTTCTAGTTATCTGTTATTATGTCACTACCCCCAAAATTCAGTAGCTTAAACAATGATTGTTTTTAATGTTTCTCATAATTTCATGGATCAGGAGTTTGGATAGGGTCCAGCTGGATGATTTTTCTACTTCCCGCAGCATCCACTGAAGTCACTTGGTATATTCAGCCAGCAGCTGGACTGGGCTAGAGGGTCCACAATGCCCTAGTTCAGTGGTCCCCAACCTTTTTTGGGCCACGGACCGGTTTAATGTCAGAAAATATTTTCACAGACTGGCCTTTAGGGTGGGACGGATAAATGTATCATGTGACCGAGACAAGCGTCAAGAGTGAGTCTTAGACGGATGTAACAGAGGGAATCTGGTCATTTTTAAAAAATAAAACATCGTTCAGACTTAAATATAAATAAAACAGAAATAGTGTAAGTTATTTATTCTTTCTTTGCGGACTGGTACCAAATGGCCCACAGACCGGTACCAGTCCGCAGCCCGGGGTTTGGGGACCACTGGTCTAGTTCACATGCCTAGCATTTTGATGCGGGGTAACCAGAAGGCCAGGCTCCACTGAACTTTTTTCCCTTTCTATGTAGTCTCGGGGCCTCTCATCTCTTCCAAGGCAGAAGTTGCCAGAGGTCCTTAAGGCTAGGCCTGGAGTTGACTGAGCACTCACCTTCCGTCATGTTCTGCCAGTCAGAGCAAGTCACAGGCTAGGCATGATTCTAGGGGGGAAGAAACAGACCTTCTCTCTCTATGGGGAGAGAGCCAAAAATCCATAACCATCTTTAATCTGCCACAAGATCATGTTGACCACATGTTAAGTCTAAGACTTAAACAATAGAGACTTTTTTTTTTTTCTCCAAGCTGTGGAGGCTGGAAGTCCAAGATTTAAGTGTCAGCAAGGTTGGTTTCTGCTGAGACCTCTCTCCTCGGCTCATAAGTGGCCACCCTCTTGCTGCCTCTTCACATGGTCATCCTTCTATGCACACATGCTCCTGGTGTCTCTCCCTCATCTTACCAGGACACCGGTCATATTGGGTTAGGACCCCACTGAACTCAATCGCATCTTAAAAGTCCTTATCTCCAGGCCCTGGCCGGTTGGCTCAGTGGTAGAGCGTCAACCTGGCGTGCAAGGGGTCCCGGGTTCGATTCCTGGCCAGGGCATACAGGAGAAGCGCCCATCTGCTTCTCCACCCCTCCCCCTCTCCTTCCTCTCTGTCTCTCTCTTCCCCTCCTGCAGCCGAGGCTCCATTGGAGCAAAGATGGCCCGGGTGCTGGGGATGGCTCCTTGGCCTCTGCCCCAGGCGCTAGAGTGGCTCTGGTCGCAACAGAGCGACGCCCTGGAGGGGCAGAGCATCGCCCCCTGGTGGGCAGAGCATCGCCCCCTGGTGGGCATGCCAGGTGGATCCCGGTCAGGCGCATGCGGGAGTCTGTCTGACTGTCTCTCCCCGTTTCTAGCTTCAGAAAAATACAAAAAAAAAAAAAAAAAAAGTCCTTATCTCCAGGTACACCTGACCCTTGAACAACACAGGTTTGAATGTATGGGTCCACTTATACACAGATTTTCCATTGACTTACTCAGTTCCAATCTGCGTTGTCCAAGGGTCAACTGTGCAGTGACACGGAGTAAGGCCCATCCTTTAACCTTAACTGCTTCTTTAAAGACACAATTTGAGGGGAGGACACAATTCAGCCCATAACAGTGAGTATCTATCCTTCAGGCATGACTGGATCCAGGCACGCAAATGATGTCTTCAGACTCTTTCCCCATCCCTTGGCTCTGCTGCCGCTGCGTTGACTTGATCTCTGGAGGTTCTCTCCACCTAGCAGGTGGGATGGCCCACAGCAGCCCTGAGGTCACCTCCTCCTATCTTAGCAACCAGCTGAAGGGGAACTTGTCTTTCTATTGGTGATATACACTCCCAGAGATAACTCTGAGTGTCCCTGCTTGAGTCACAGGGCTATCCTACCCAACGGCCATGTCCAGGTGGGCACGGTACTTTGATGAGCTTATCCTAAGTCTGTTTACCCTCCCTTGTTTGTTTCCATGGAAACACAAGAAAAGCTTTTACCCATAGTGGCCCCTCACTCCTGGCAACTCCTGACTAACCCTGGTGCTTCCCCATGTGACCCTGCAATGCATGCACGCCCTCTCTCCTGGGAACTCTGAATATCAGTTTGTATTTTCAGTGGCAGTTGTACCCTGATCTATTGACTTCCCATAGCCAAATACAAATACAAGTCCAGCCTGATCAGGCAGTGGCACAGTGGATAGAGCATTGGACTGGGACCTGGAGAACCCAGGTTTGAAACTCTGAGGTCGCCAACTTGAGCATAGCCTCACCAGCTTGAGCGGTTGCTGGCCTGAGTGTGGGATCATAGACATGACCCCATGGTCACTGGCTTGAGCCCAAAGGTCATTGACTTGAGCCCAAAGGTTGCTGGCTTGAGCCTAAAGTCGCTGGCTTGAGCAAGAGGTCACTCACTCTGCTGTAGTCCTCTGGTCAAAGCACATATGAGAATGGAATCAGTGAACAACTAAGGAGATGCAATGAAGAATTGATGCTTCTCATCTCTCTCCCTGTCTGTACCTATCTGTCCCTCTCTCTGACTCTCTCTCTCTCTCTCTCTCTCTCTGTCAAAAAATTGAAGAAAAAAAATCAAATACAAGCCCAGGTGCATTTTAAACAGCTCAGTAAGAGCCAGCCTGGGCCAAGCAGGGGGACCCCTGGGCGGGCCCACAGTTGACAGAGCAATAGAGGAAGGGAAAGGTTATACAGTCAATGACACCCACACCTGTAAAGATAAAGGATGCCCTCGGTGCACTAATAGGCACAAATATTCCAGAATTATTAAGAGAAAGAAGAATGGTACTAAAAAAGATTAGTCCAGGAAAAAAAAACAACAACAACAACCTGTATTCAAATCAAGACATTAGAAGACTGGGAGAGAGGCAGAGGAAAAGGACAGTCATGAAGGGCCACCAGGCTGGAGGGCTGAGACTTTGTCCTGGGGCCGCTGGGGAGCCATGGGGAGACTGTGAGCAAGGGAGGGGCAGGGTAGGGTCAGCTCTGGGGCAGGGGGCCAGGAAAGGGGCTGGAAAGAGGGGCCAGGGGAAGGTCGGTGTGTGTACTCCCGTTTGATGAAGGGAGGGAGGAGAGGGATGGTCACAGAACCTTAAAGAGGAGAGAAACTTCATCTTCTGACCTCCAACCCAGGGCTCTGTCTGCTACTGGAAGCAGGGGTGAGGGACTGATCCCAACATTAACCACAAGGTTGGCCTATTGCCTTAGAATGAAGATGCTCAACTGGTGGGTGAAGCATCGAATCCTCAAGGATGAAGAGGCCCTGGTCCTCAAGAAACCCACGCTGCTGGAGGAGCCAGAAACTTCCAAAGAGACTGAAGCTGAACCCTCACCAGCCCAGGCTACAGGTGAGTCCCCGGGACTGGCCCAGCCCAGGCGGCCCACCAGCAGGCTGCTGCACCACCGCGGCCACCAGGGGGCACTTACTAGAAACAAAGACTCCCAACTGGCCCTGGACTCCCCAACCTGGACCCCCAGGGCTGGAGCCCAGAGGGTGTATGCTTGGGTCCAGCTCTCCAGCTCATTGCACTGCAAGGCCACCAGCACCAAGGGACAAGACTGGGCCTTAGCCACCACCTCTGGTTCTTCCTACTGAGCTCCCAGTCCAGCAGCCAAGCCCCTGTCCCACAAAGAAAGCCACTTGGTCCAGGTCCAGGCAGTTACCGCCCTGCCCAGAGAGGATGGTAAATACTGAAAAGAGAACGTTATTAGTCTGCCCAGACTTCTATGACAAAGCCCCATGCACTGGGTATCTTAAACAACAGAAAATGGTATTTTTTCATGATTCTGGGAGCTGGGAGTCTGAGACCAAGGTGTCGGCAGCGTTAGTTTCTCCTGAGGCCTATCTCAGCTCCTTAGCTTGTAGACACTGTTCTCTTCGTGTCTTCTTCACATGGTCCTCTCTCTCTGTGGCTGTGGCCTAATCTCCTCTTCTGGTAGGAATCCAGTCCTATCAGGTTAAGGCCCACCCCAGTGACCTCATTTTACCTTACTTATCTTTTCCAAAGCCCTATCTCCGAATATAGTCACATGCTGAGGTTCTGGGGTTAGGGCTTCATCGTATAAACTTGGGGGGGGAGCACAGGGCAGCCCATAACAGAGCCTTCCAGGACCCAGCTGGATCCCTCTGCTTGCAGGAGACGTGGAGAGAGGGACAGGCTTGTTCAGCTCAGAGGAGCAGCACGATGTGGCTCCCCTGCTGCAGGAGGCTGCGGAGGAAAAAGACTCCAGGACAGATGATGATGAGCGCCTGGCTTGCAGAAGCGCAGATCCACAGCCTAGTCAGACCAGCGCGGACCCGCAGAGCGAGAAGGGGGAGTCCATCTCAGGCTAAGATGAGAGACCACTGCTAGGCGCTCGCCCATTCCCCGGCAGACATCCCCCAGGCCGCAGGGGGCTGGCCTCTGGTCAGCTGTTATCAGGAACATGCCCACTCCCTGCCTTAGAGGCGCATGTATGAAATACCAAAGACCCTGGGGCACCAGGAAATGGACTCTTGCAGTTGCAGAAGCCATAGGGGCACTGTGAACCCAGAGGGCCTGCGACCCCCCTACAGCGTCAGGGGCACCACCGATTAAATCCCGCTTCTGCATTCTACAGAGGGAGAAACTGAGACCTGCAGAGAGCAAGGAGCTGAAACTCTAACCACACACACACACACACACACACACACACACACAGACAGACACACACACACACACACACACACACAGACGGAGGTCTGTCTGTGGGGGCTTTGGGGATCCCGAGACTCCATCCTCCACACTCTTCTTTGCAAACAAGAAAACTGAGGCTCACCAAGTGTCAGGCCACAAAGCCAGACTGTGCCCTGCTCAGAACCCCTGAATCCTAGGTCCTTGGTCCCTCCTGGTCCTTGGTCATCTTCTCCTGCCCAAATAAGACTCTAGGGCAGGGGTTGCAAACTCAACACTCCATGGGCCAGGCAGGTAGGAAATGAGGGCAGTGGACCTGGTCAGCCCATCTGGAGAGTCGGAACCCCACCTGAGGGGGCCCCACAGATACTCCTACCTCGCCCCTCCCCCAGACACGCAGGTCTTGGCAGGAACAGGATCTCCATTGCCAGTTCTTCTCACCTTTTTTTTTTTCCAGGAGAATCCAGAGATTCATATTTCAGTATGAAATTTCTGGATTCGAGCATATTAGTAATTAAAATCCATATATATATATTTTTTCTTTTAACTGTGTCCTTTTTTTTTTTTTAACAGCGATGGAGCTATAACTTACCTACCAGAAAACTTACCACTTTAAGTATACCACTGAATGGGCATTAGAAAACTTATGTAATGTTGCAAACATCAGGACAATCAAATCTGAGAACGTCTTGTTGTGCTCATTTGCATCAACCTCCTCTCTCACTTTCAGCCCCAGAAAGTTACTGATCTTAAAACCATGGTTTTAATTGATTAGATTGAGGTGGCGCTGGTTAACATAATTATGTAGGTTTCAGGAGCCTGATTCTACAACACATCTCTATAAACCGTTATTGTGCATTCAGCCCCCAAGTCAAGCCTTCATCCATCACCATTTATGCCCCATCTCCTCCTCCACCCCCCACCCCACCCAGGCAATCACCACACTGTTGTCCCCCGTCAGTGAGGTTTGTTTGTTTGTTTTTGTCCTTTTGGGCTCAATCCCTCCACCCTCTGCTACCAAACCCCTCCCCCAACAGCTGTCAGAGACAGTCTTAAAACCATATTTTTGATATTTTATTTTTTATAGTAAAATAATAACTATCTGTATTTTATCATTTTTTTTGGCAAAACAGCATATAACTCAAGAATATAATCAACTGAGACAAGAAAAGCCTCTTCATCGTATCTTTAAAATTTTAAAAGCTTTTTGGGGCCTTTTTATTTCAGTCTTGATGATGGCGAGAGTCCCGGTTTTTTTAAAAAAAAATGTGTTTTTTTTCCTTTGGAGAACGGCTCACATTTTATTTTGGCTACATAACCACGGGTAAAGACGGCTTTCTGTTATTGCAACCTGACACAAAATCCACAATTAGTTCTAAACGCTTGCTGTCTGCACCAACTTTCTCTCTCTCTCTCTCTCTCTCTCTCTCTCTTTTAATTTACTTAGAAATTAAATGTAACCAGGTGAAAGTAGTCTATAGGAACATGTAAGTTTCAGGTGAACATCTCCATGGCATGTGAACAGTTCATTGTGTTGTGTGCCTGTCATCTAAAGTCAGACCACTTCCCTCACCGACACTATATATTTGACCCCCTTTACTCCCCTCCCCCCACCCTGTTCCCTCTGGTCACCACCGCATTTTTTTCTACATCTATGAGTCTCTTAAAACCATATTTTCAAAAAAGCAGTAAGGGTCCAAAATAAGCCTCTTGTTTGCAAATCTGATTAGAAGCACAGCTAGGGAAAGGCCACTCTCTCTAAACCCATGTCCTGCCAAAAGGAGGTATCTTGACTCAGAATGCAAACTCCTTGCCAAATGCAAATGGAATCCCCAGAAACTGGGCAGAAGCTTGGGTGTGGAAGGATGACGTTTCCTGAGTGGAGAAGGATGTTCCAGGTGCCTAGGCGACTCCCCAAAAACCCTGCCCTGGCAAAGTTTACATTCTGAAAGTGGGGAGCAGAGGGGAGAAATGACTAAAAATAGACAAGTGAATGCATGAAATAAGGGAATGGTACATGCTAGGGAGAGAACAAAACAGAGGTGTGACACAAAGATACCATCTTGGTAGTGGGGTTACTTTGCACAGCATGAGCAATAAACACAGCTTAAAGGGGGAGACCTACATGATAAGAAAGAGTCTTGTGCCATTCTGGTGGGAAGAGCATTGCAGAAGAGGGAACAGCAAGAGCAAAGGCCCTGAGGCTGGAATAAGTTTGGTTTGTTCTAGGAGCAGAAAGAAGGGCGAAGCAACTTGAACCGAGTGAGTGTTTGTGGCAGGGCAATGGTGTCAGGGTAATGTTCAGGGGTTGTTGAGCTAAGGGGTGACAAAGGTGGGGGCTGGGAGAGCAGGGTATTGGCTGCTGTCATCAGAGCAGCCACACAGGCAGAAATGGTGGCAGCTCAGAGCCAGGTGTGGGGACCAGGTAGAGGACAGAGCTGAGCTCTGCTTAGAAGGCAGCGCCAGCCTCTCTTGCAGACACATTGGATGTGGGTGGAGTAGGGTGGGGGAGACTGAGAATGGATTTGCTTTTGAGGTAAAACAGCACCTATGGGGCGACTTTGAAAGTTCCTGCCTCCAAGGTGCCCCCAGACACGGAGCAGGCCCAGAGACCATTCTCTTACCTCAGAGGTCTAGATGAGAGATAGGGGACAAGGACACTTCACACCTGGTGGGCCAGGAGGGAGTACTATGTCAAGTATATGGCTAGGAGGAAAGAAAAAATTGCAGGTTGTTGGGGTGCTGGGCAGGGCTAACACCTCCCCAGGATCTTTCTTATTTTTCTTAATAACCTTGGGAAATGGAGGAGGTTGCAGCTCGGAGGGGAAGACCCTGAGGTTCTGGAAAGAGAAGTGACTTGTCCAAGGTCACACAGCCAAGCCTGTGAAAGAATGGGGGAAAAGGGGGTTTTTGCACTTAATTAAGCCTTAAACTACCATCCCCTCCCCACTCCCAACCCCAAGATCAGGTCCCCCCCCCCCAGTCCTTCCCATTCCTTTGTAATCATGGGGATGAAGGTTGGGGTGGAAGGAAGAAGGAAATTCCTACAGGAAGAGGGGGCTGGGGGCTCGGACTCCCGGGTCTGAGGAGGGAGGAGGGGGCCGGACTCCTGGGTCAGACGGAGGAGAGGGTGGGGGAGGGGGGTCCTGGGTCTGAGGGTGGATGACACTGGGACCTGAAGCAGGAGGAAGGTGGGCTTCATGAGAAGTGTCCCAGATTCAAGATTTTGGGGGTCGAGAAGAGAGGACATGGGGATGTCCGGGGCGGGAGGGGGTAGGGGCCGGGCCGCAGTAACAAAGGCCTCTCCCTCCCACAAGTAACCCCCTCGGCCCCGCCCACGCGGCCCCCCGCCCTCCCTGATTGGTCGGTCCTCCTGCCCGTCAGCGCCGCCCCCCTCCCCGGGTCTGCAGCAGCTCAGGCCGCCTCGTCGCGCCCCCCCAGCCCCTTCCCCCCGCCCCCGCCGCCCCCCCGGGCCGGTGCAGCCTCTGGCGGGGTCCCCCTCCCCCTCCCCCTCTCCCCCCAAGGCCTCGCGCGCCCCGGGACGGCCCCCCCTTCCCCCTCCCCCTCCGCGCCGCCGCTGCCGCGATGCCCCCCCCTGCGCCCGGGGCCCGGCTCCGGCTCCTCGCCGCCGCCGCCCTGGCCGGCTTGGCCGTCATCAGCCGAGGTACCGCAGCGCCGGGGGCGGGGGGCTCGGCCGGGACACCGGGGGTTCCGGGCCGGGACTGGGGGCGTGGGGGAGCTGCATCCGCGGACGGTGAAGGGGAGGTCCCCCTGGACGCCGAGGTCCGGGCCCGGGAGCGAGGGCTGCATCCCCGGGCTGGGAGCACGGGGGTCTTCGGACGTCTGCATCCTTGCCCGAGGGGTGAGCCTGGGCCTGGAGGCGGAGGTCTGCTCCTCCGGGTCGGCCGGAGGGTCGCGGACACCTGGCCCTGGCCTGGGGGCGGAGTGCGCAGCGCCGGTCAGAGAGGGGGACCCAACGCGAAAGTCAGGGTCCCGGGCAGGGTCTCCGAACTGAGTTGGGGTGCAGGGGTAGGGGGGTGCGCCGTCGGCGCTTTCTCTCTGCGTGGAGAGGGCCCCTCAGGGGGGTCCTGGCCTGAAGGCTGGGGAAGGCGTTTGTGGGCAAAAGAGGGGGGATGGGGTCTTCCCAGGGTCAGTATGAGGAGGGGGCAGGGCTGTCCAGAGACCTCAGCCCCAGGGCCTGGGAAAAAAGGGGCGGTGGTCTGGTCTCCTAGCTGGGAAGAGGCTAAAATCCCCCAGCTGGGTCCTGTAGGTTGGGGGAAGCGTTGGTATTTAGGGAGTTGCAGTTATAGGGGGGGGGAATGAGAACCCAGAAAGATGGGGTGCTGGGTTGAGGACTCAGCTGTGGGGAACTCTGGCTAAATACCTGGGTTTCCCAGGGCTGGACCCAGGATGAGAGAGCAGATTGAGAAGGAAGGGAAAGGCTAACATGGGGTCAAAGGGTGAATGTTAGCCCTCCCAGTGGGGGAGGGAGCTGGGGCCTGGAATGTGGAGCAGAAAGGAGAGAGTGCAAAGTGGGGCTCAGGGAGCGCAGCAGGTGGTCCCCAAACAGAAGAAGTGTTGCTGGACCTTGTGTCTCCCCAGTGGGGGCTGCAGCCCATGTGGTCCAGGAGATGCCCCCTGAAGTGGGGAGGGGTGAATGAGGAGGCAGGAGGCCAGGAACAGGGTTAATTCAGTGCTTGTGGAGGATTCCCCTGGGTCCTGCCTCTAAACAAGGGGCACAGAGCCAGGGACACACAGTTGGGGACAACCTAGAGCCCCAACATTCTCAGTGAGGCGGCAGCCCTTGGCCTCCCTGCCACACACACAGGGTCAGGCACAGCCACATAAACAGGGTCACTGAGTCCAACTAGGAGCACGCCTGCAGCCTCCCATGGTCACACCAACACCGCTTCACCTTCCCCACTTCAGGCAGGCAGGTCAGAGGTCAGACAGCACGCAGGACAGGATGCAGGGCCTGGGCCCCAGCAGATCCCAGCACCTGAAACTCCCTGGTGCTGACTGAGCGCTCCTTTATATGACTGGTCTGACTCACTGTCTGACTTTCTGACTGCCTGCCTGCGTCTCTTCGTCTCTGTCACTTGTCTCTTTGTGTCTCTCTCCTCAGCGTCTCAGCCATTTCCGGAGGCTCCCTGGCTCTGGGTGACATTCCCTGTGTCTGTGTCTCTGGATCTCTGTCTCACCATCCCTGCTGGGCTCAGCACAATTTCACATCTGTCCTTGCCTGCCTCTGGAAATGCTTCCCATTACCACCCCACATGTGTCTCTGTCCCTTCCCGCCTCTCACGCAAGTCTCGGTCCTCATTTGCTTCTGGGCACTCACATCCTCTCTTAGTCACTGACACCTCTCATTTTTCTCCCTGTCCTTTCCTTATCTCTCACCTTCTCCCTCTCTTCCTCTCATTCCCTTCCACTCCCTTCACCTCCCCCTACCCTTTCTGTTGTTTCACTCTCAAGATAACTTCCTGCTTTCCACTTTTCAGGACACCAGACCTCCTGGTGTTCGCACACCCGGGGCTGGGAGCTTAGTGGAGGCAGCTGCTGACCTAGGTCAACTGCTTTCCCACCACTGGGCCTAAGCTTCCCCATCTGAGAACTGGGGGCATTGGGCTTGGGGCCTGGTGAGCTGAGACAGGACCAGGAGGCAGAAAGGCAGCCCCACCTGCCTGTCCACCCACTGATGGTCGGGGATCCCTGAGATAGAGCTCATGAGAGATACACAACATTGCCTCTTCTCTCTTGTTTTCCGATCACGGGAGGAACGCATGCAGGTTACCACTCCTCTATAGCGTATCCCCCCGCTAGTCTCCTTCCTCAGCCTTCTTCACTTAGACCAAGTTGGACTCACAGAATTCCACATTTGTAAGGGCTTGGTTTGTGTGTTGATACTTTTCTCAAGATAGAAACAAAATAAATCCATTTCTTTGCAAGTGGCTTTTTTCTAGGTCTCTGGCATCTATAGATATTGTTCTACCTTTAATTTTTTTTTCCTACGGGGCAGTTCCTGAGCGCAACTGCTTACTAGATGGATGAGGCAGGGTGGACCCAGGTCCACCAGTTCGTCTGGACTCTGGTCTCAGCCTCATCTGTTCACTTAGCACATACTTACCAAGCACAACCTCTGTTCCCGGCACTGGGGGTCAACACGTACATGGACAGATGAAGTCACTGCCGTCATGGAGCTTAAATCCTAGTGGGATGGAGAGAGATAAAAAAAAAAAATTCTAAAAACAAGACTGCAAGTAAATAGGTAATTTTGGAGAGTGACTCAAAGAAAATTAGGGATCAGCTGGTATGCAAAGCGAGCTCAGGTGTCTCTGGGCAGTGAAAGTGCAGTTCAGATTGAAAGAAGCAGAAGTCAGCCTTTAAAAGACCCCGAGGGAAAAGCAGAAGCAAAGGCCGGGAGGTGAGAACCAGGGGGAATTTCCAGGGCTCTTGGCTCAGCGTTCAAACTCCAGGCATAGTGATGCAACAGCCCCTGGACTTCCAAGGTCAGCAATGAGACCGAGGGGCCCAGGGCTCCAGGGCTGCCGTGAGGCCAGGTCCCACCCATCAGAGCCACTTACCCCCTTCCAACATGTCGCCACACCCCCTCGGGCTGTCCACGCTCCATCACTGTCTCACACACACTCCTGGGCCTCAGGGTTCCCATCTGTGGGTCCAGGACTGTGGAATTTAAGCATCCCCTCATTGGAGGGTCCCAGTTTGCCTAAGTTCCTTCCAGTGGTGACAGGAGGTTCTTATCTCCAACTGAAGGTCACCCAGCTTGTTAGAAATCTCCTTCTCTCTCAAGACGGGAGAACTCACCTACCTACATACACCCTTAACCCTTTGATTTATCAAAAAGACTCAAGGGCTGCAAGTTTGGACCTGCAGAGACCAAGTCATCCCTGGACCCCCAGACAGGCTGGCACCTGCCCCGTAACAGTGTCCCCCGTGCAGCTGTTGGCCGGCACTTAACCAACAGGCTCTGTATTGACCTGTTATTTGAATGACCTCATTTCATCCTCCCCCCACAACCAGAAGAAAAATGCACGATGATTGTCCCTGTTTATGGGTAGGGAAACTGAATCCCAGGGAGGCAAGCCAACTTGTGTGACACAGGAGCAGAGCTGGGGCTTGAACCTGGGCAGCCCAGTTCCTCAGTCCGTTCTTTCAGGCGCCGGCTTATGCTGGCATCGGAGCAGAGGCTGATGGAGCATCTGTAATATTGCCATGAACTCAGGTGGGTGCTGGGCAGAGAGCAACTTACAACCCAGACGCACCTTGCCCTTCCCTTCTGGCATCCAGTCCCCAGGAGACTGACCTCGAACCAAGGATAGTAGTAGATGTTTCTTAAAAAAGAAGGTGCTCTTTGGAACAGCTGGTATTTATTGGGCTCTTTCTGCATGCTAAGCACTGAGCTAAACATTTTGCTAGCATTTTCTTGTGGAATCCCTCACAAAACCCTCAGAGGGAAGAACAGATGGGGGAACTAAGACTCAGACTGGTGGTGGTGGTGTGTGGGGTGGGTTACCTAGCCAGGAAATGGATCTCCTAGCTCAGGCTCCTCAGGGCTTCTTATCTGACTGCTAGAGACCATCTATTCCTCTACGAACATGTCCCTGCTCTGAGCTGAGCCCAGCTCTGAGGAACACAGCCAAGGTTTGGGCCCTCGAGAAATTCCTGGCCAGGTGGGGGACACTGCCAAAGCTGAGTCAGAGTGTACCCATTAGAGAGAGTGGAGATCCTCTGCCTTAAACAGTTAAGGAGGTCCTCCTGGAGGAGGGGGCATTTGAGTTTGGGTCTTGGAAGAATGAATAAGAGTTCGAAAATTGGAGAAACATGGTGTAGGCATCCATATATATATATATATATATATATATATATATATATTTTTTTTTTTTTTTTTTTTTTTTTTTCACTCACTTAACAAATACTTCCCAAGACCTTCTAGGACCAGTCCTCATGCTGGGGACACAGACCTGTGTCAGACCCCGGCTCTGCCCTCAAGAAAGTTGAGACTGCTCTCAGCCAAACCCCGAGCTGGGCATGCTGCGGATGCAGAGATGGTCTGCCTCAAGTGCTGCCTTAGAGGAGCAGAGTTAGGAGAAAATTGACCCTGATCTAAGGTGCCCTGGGCTTATATACACCATCTCTCCCAACAGAAGCCCCACTATACTAGGTCCCTAAAGTAGGAGAAGCATTTTGTGGGGAACTTTGAGACAGACAGATAGAGCTGGGTACCACACTAAGGGAGACAAGGCAGGAGAGTGACACCAGGGCCCCCGACACCAAGTGAGGAGTCAGACTCTGTCCTGGTGGCAGTAAGGGGCCGCAGGAGGGGCCAGGGAGTTCTGTGAGTTGTAAGGACCTCTCTGGCAAGGGGTTTTTGTCTGTGTGTATTTCTGTCTGCTGGGACATTCGGTTAGGGTCCTGGATGCTGGTGTGGGGCCCACTTCTCACCCCTGACCCCTAGTCTGTGGGCCCAGCTCCTGTGGTGGCTCCTGGCTGGAGTCCAGGGCTGAGCCCAGGCGCTCTGAGTTCCTTGAAGCTTGAGCAGCACCTTGGACAGCTCCCTCCTTAACCCCAGGCTGATGCCCCTCCATGCTGGGATGGTAGCTGTCCCAAGGGGGTGTCCCCCTAGGGGACATTTAGCAATGACCCCGGAGGCATTTTTGGTTGTCACCACTGTGCGATGGGAGGACTTGTTGGCTTCTAGAGGGTCAAGGCCAGGAGTGCTGTCTCACAGGCTCCACTGCGCAGGATGGCTGCACGATGAAGAATCCTGCAGCCCCAAACGCCAGAGGTGCCACGGTGGAAGAGCCCTGGCTCAGGACGTGTGTGACCGAGACTATGACAAATCCTGTGGGGCATACAAGGGCTCTCATGTGTGTGTCTGTGTGTGTGTGTGTCTGTGTGTGTGTGTGTGTGTGTATGGACATGGTCGTGTGTGATCTGATTGTAGGTGACATCATGACTGTGTGCATCTGATTCTTGGCCCAGAGCGGCCCTTTGTATTTCAGAGGCTGTGATGATGTAACTGTGTCACTGCACATAAGCACAAAATTCCAGAGTCCAGGTGAGGATGAGCGTGGCCCTCGGGCTGGAGGCATCAGGGCAGTGATGAGGCCAGCATGTGTGAGGGTGCGTCTGTATGTGAAGATGGCCCCTGGGCAAGGCTGTGACTGTGTGCAGATTCTGCACCTGCATGTGGAGGCTACTGGTGTCCGTGTAACCGTGTTGTACTGTACGCAGTGGGGTGACTGCGTATGCAACACTGCTTGGCCTGCAGCCGTCCCTCTGGCCTGGCCATGACAACAGGAGTGCTCCTGAGAGGGACTTGTCTTTTCTAACTGACCTTCTGGGTGCGTGTCCCGGGCTGTGTTGTCACCCTGAGCACCTGTAGCCTGTCCCTCTGAGCAGGGCCCACTGCCATTTGTGTGACAGAGTGTGGGGCCATTTCCTGGCCTGGCGTTGGCTCTGTGTGTCCTTCCTGGGCCCTGGTGGCTGTGCGCGTCTGTTCCCTGACTGCCTCCTGCTGTCACTAGGGCTGTGTGTGGCACTGTCCACTCTACACAGCTGGGGAGGGCCAGACCTTTCCTCCACCCAGGAGTGACTGGGTGAGGCCAGGGTGAGGGGCTGCCCACTGCCTGGGCTCTGCCCCAGCCCTGTCCTGAGGGGCTGCTGATGAAGAGGGCCCTCGGGAGTCATTGGGGCGGCACGGGCAATTAATTCATCAGATTAATTAGCTCTTCATCCCGGGGCAGGGCAAGGCCCTCCCTCCCCAGGCGTCCAAGGTCATCCGGCCTTCTCTTCCCAGACTGGTGCATCTCCATCCGGTTGCCTCCGCTCGCCCAGCCCCCACTCCCTGGCTCCGGTCCAGCCTGCTGGCCACCATCCACAGAGAGATGAATGGGTGGGGGTGGGAACCCTGCTGGGCAATGGGGCTGCAAGCCACGCTCGAGTGCGTGTGCGGGCGTGGGCCTGTGCCCGCGAGAGCGTGCCCGGGGTGCGTGGGCACACAGATGTGTCTGCGTAGGCCCGTGTGTCTGCAAATTTTGGTTGCATATGTATATGTGTCTGTGTGTATATGTGTACTCATGCGCCTGAATATGTGTATGTGCCCATGTCCATCTGTGTTTATGTTTGTGGCATATGTGTATGTGTATGTTTGCCTGTGTCTATGCATTCTTGAATCTGTGTGTGTGTGTGTCTTCACTGTGAAGGTGTGTGTCTTGCATACATGTGTGTTTGTGTGCTACAACTCGGGTGTGGTTTCAGTGTCTGGAAGTGTGTAGGCTTGTGTGTCGCAGTCTGAGTCAGTGTGGGCTCATGGGGTGATACGTGTTGCATGTCTTTGAGTGTGTCTGCTGTGTGTGTTTCTGGAAACATCAATGAATACGTGTGTGGGTGGGTGCAGAGATTGTGTGAGAGGGCATGCACGTGTGTGCATGTGTGTGCGTGTGCTGAGGGCCCCTCCCCAGCCCCAGCCCCACTGTGCTGAGCTGGCCCTCCCATCCACAGGGCTGCTGTCCCAGAGCCTGGAGTTCAGCTCTCCTGCCGACAACTACACCGTGTGCGAAGGTGACAATGCCACCCTCAGGTACAGGGATCGGAAGACATCTTTGGGACTGCAGCCCTGCCCTCTCACTTTCCCTGGGAAAAACAGTCCTGACCTGGGGCACAGATCATTCCCCTCTGTCAGGAGAGGCTGTTAGGAGCATAGATGGACTCTGGGCCACAATGTCCCTGTCAGTCAAATGGACAGAAAAAGTCACCACTGTCAGTTGTGGTGGGGATGCAAGGGTCTAGGAGACACCCCAAGCTGAGAGAACACAGCACACTGTGGCTGCTTAATGAGTGATAGCCCAGACCAGCAATTCCCTGGGTCTCCACCTGTGCCCACTCTGGGGCCCTGCCCCCTCTCCCTGGGTCTCTGTCCTCCTCTCTGTGGGCTTCTGTCCCCTTTTCCCTGGGCCCCTGTCCCCTCTCTCTGGGTCCCTGTACCTCTCTCTCTGGGCCCCTGTTACCCCCTCTCTGGGTCCCTGTCACTGGCACTCTGGGTCTGTGTCCCTCATTTTCATACATTTCTGTCCCTCTTTTCCAGAGTGCTAGTCCTCCTCTTTTCGGGGCTCTGGTACACAACAATCACTCCATACACAACTTTCCCTCCTGGGGCCCAGTTTACCTACCTGTAAGGTCGTAAAGCCACAGTCACCTCTGGCTCACAATACTGCAGTGGGATCTGGAGATGCAGTGCCCTCCCCACCCCAAGCCCCTGAGACGGGAGAACCTGGAAGGCCAGGCTGGGGTGGGGGCTAGAATAACCCTTCTCCCCTCTTTGTCCCGGGCAGCTGCTTCATTGACGAGCACGTGACCCGCGTAGCCTGGCTGAACCGCTCCAACATCCTGTACGCCGGCAACGACCGCTGGACGAGTGACCCACGGGTGCGGCTGCTCATCAACACGCCCGAGGAGTTCTCCATCCTCATCACCCAGGTCGGGCTGGGCGACGAAGGCCTCTACACCTGCTCCTTCCAGACCCGCCACCAGCCGTACACCACTCAGGTCTACCTCATTGTGCATGGTGAGCCCGCGTGGGTGGGACGGGGCGCTGGCCGGCGAGGGCACGGAGGGGGGGTTTGATCCTTGGTCAGCCCACATGGAAGGCAGACACCGCCCTGCCTTTGAGGATTCCAGTCAAGAGGAGAAAAGGACGGTCACATAGATAGTGACCCTTTAGCCTGTTAGCTTCTAAGGCAGGAGAGAGCTACAGGGTGAGGGTAGGGTATGCTCACAGGAAGCCCACATTCATTGGCTCAACCCCGTTTCCTGAGCACCCACAATGTGCAGGCATTGCGCCGGACCCTGGGGATAGAGAAGGAGCCGATCGAGCTGTTCCCACTCCTTTGGCAATGACTTTCTAAGGAGAGGTGGCTTTCTCAGACATACTGTCTGAGCTGAGACCTTCAGCCTGGTGCAGAGCTGGAACTGGGGAAGGACCAACAGCATGTGCCAGGGCCCAGGGGGGAATTAGTCAGGTGTGCAGAGGCCAGTCAGAATCCATGGTGGGAGGACAGGGGCTGGAGAGATGGTGGCGGGGGGGGGGGCATGAAGCTGCCTCAGGTGGCATCAGAACTGGCCTGGGGGCAGGGAGCACTTCGAGAGAAGGGAACCTAGACATAGGGACAGCCCAGTGGGCCAGGACAAGGCTGACTCCAGAGCCAGACCACCTGGTTTCCAACCCCAGCACCACCACAGCCGGAGCAGGTGAGGTGGTCCCGAATGCCTCACATGCATCCAATCTGAGACGTCATTGATTGGAAAGGGCACCTTTATCATGTGCTCTGCTGGAAAAGGGAAAATTCCTGCCAATTACACTCTGGCATTTGATTAGAGACATGATCAAATGGGGTTAAAAATAACCCACACGTGTCAGAATTGATGAACATAGCCACATCTACCCCAGAGGGTGGCAGTGAGGGCTCAATGAGTTAATTTTTATAAAACACTGAGAACAGGATTTCCACACAGTAAGCACCACACGAGTATTTGTTAATTAGTTAATTAAAAAAATAATAACAAATAAAAATAGAGATGGAGGAGAGAAATTCAGGACATGAGATAGAAAAAATAGGTTAGGATGAAGGCAGAGAGAGAGACTGAGAAAGAGTGAGGAAGACCAAAGCTAGGCAGGAAGCCAGACCCAGAGGCAAGGGAGAAACACAGAAATCTTACGGAAAAACACAGAATGTCAGCTGGACGCCCGGGTCTGAGGGGGGAGGGGCTGGGGTCCCGGACTCCCAGGTCTTGGGAGCCCCTATCCAGCCCCTCACTGACCTGTCCCCCCCTCCACAGTCCCCGCCCGCATTGTGAACATCTCCTCACCAGTGACGGTGAACGAGGGCGGCAATGTGAACCTGCTTTGCCTGGCTGTGGGGCGGCCAGAGCCCACAGTCACCTGGCGGCAGCTCCGAGGTAAGGACCACCCCCCTGGCCCAAAGCCCCTTTCCCTACCTCACAGTTTGGGCCCCTTGTTTCCCCATACCCCTAGCTAAATTCCCAGAGCCCCTTTTCCCCACTCCTGATCCCCCTAACCTTTGTGATGACTTGACTTCCCCCTCCCACCCCAACCCCATGTTATCCCTGGCAGACCTCAGATCCTTACAGCCTTCACCCCTTGTCATACTAGGCAGAAGCCACTTCCTCGCAATCTCCCACTAGACCCCAGCTGTGCCCCCCCCACCCCACCCTGTCCCTAATAGTGTCTTCCCCACCAGCCACAGGATTCTCCTGGACTCAGTCAGATCCCTGCCGCTATGGCCTGAGCCAGGTTACAGCCAGTGGCCGCCCACATTCCTGCCTCCTGGCCACATCACTACATCTCTGCGGGACGCTCCAGCCCAGCAGTTCTCAAAGTGTGGTCCCCAAAATGGCAGCATCAGCATCACCTGAGAACTTACCAGAAAAGCGCATTCTGGGGCCCACCCCAGACTGGATGGCTAGAGATTAGCCCCTTCCCACCACCACCACCAACACCATGTTTTAACAAGCCCGTTAGGTGACTCCAATGGTGGAGTTGGGAAACACTGCCCTAGGCTACCTTAAATGTCACTTCCCAGATCTTGACATCTCACACCAACCCTTTTACCTGGATCTCCACCACTACTTCCCAGACGCCTAGATCCTCATTCACTGGGTCTTTGGGGACCAATGGCGCCAATCACTGGATCACCTGAGACCCCAGAACCCAATAACTAGGTCTCAGATCCCTGATCCTCCCCCACTGGGTCATCTGAACCCCACAATCCTGTTCTGAGATCCTGGCATCCCAGATGCCCCAAGTTCCAAAGGGTCTTCTGAGCCCAGAGCTGTTATAAGACCCTGTGTATCCAGGTTATTGATTCCAATCACCAGGTCCAGATCCTTGGAAACCCAAGAGCTAGGTCCTAGAACTCGGGACCCTCCCCCCGTTGTGTCTGTATTTCCTGGATCTTTCTGAGCCCTGAGGTCCTAGGATCCTCCCCACTGGGTCCTCTGAGCCCCATAATCTGAGTCATGTGCTACCAGATCCCTGGATCTCCTGTGCCTCCAAATTCTAGGACCCTCCCCACTGGGTTCTAATTACTAAGTCCTGATCCTCACCCCCTGCTCTACTGCTAGCAGGAGATCCCAGCGCCACACCCTGCCCCTCCCCAACCCTCCCACAGGCCCCCCTCCCATTGACCCGGGCACTCCAGGCCCTGTGGTGCCTGCCCCGCTGATGTGTGTCCGTGTTGTGCCCGTGTTGTCCCGTGTTAAGTGTTTGTGTCCGGCCCCACCCCCTCCCCTTCCCAACCTCCACAGATGGCTTCACCTCTGAGGGCGAGATCCTTGAGATTTCCGACATCCAGCGTGGCCAGGCTGGGGAATATGAATGCGTAACTCACAACGGGGTCAACTCAGCACCTGACAGCCGCCGCGTGCTGGTCACAGTCAACTGTAAGCCCCCTGGAAGTGGGCAGGAAAGGGGGGACAGGGCTTGGGTCCCTATATAACAAGGGTCTGAGGGAGGAGAAGGTAGGGGACTTGGGCTCTGAGGGAAAAAGGGGGAGGGGGCTGGGCGCAGGATTGCTTAGGCCCACCTGGCTGGGGAAATTCTCTTACTCTCATCTGTCACCAGACCCTCCAACCATCACGGACGTGACCAGTGCCCGCACAGCCGTGGGCCGGGCTGCCCTCTTGCGCTGCGAAGCCATGGCGGTGCCCCCTGCGGACTTCCAGTGGTACAAGGATGACAGACTGTGAGGACAGCACCAGGGCCGACTGTGGGAGGGGGGTGGTCCCTGCTACCTTGGGCTTGGATAGATTCTTGCAAGGAAGGTGGCATATAGTCTAGGTCCCAGGAACCGGGAGGGGGGTTTCCAGCTTTTTGGTGATGGGGTCTGCTGGGCCCCAGAGCGAGACTGTCGGGACCCACTGTAAGCCTGGGTCCTACGATGATGATTGCTTGAGCTCAATCTCCTTGAGCTATTCAGGGAGTCAAGGGTCGATGCTGAGATTCTGTGGGAAAGCTTTAGGGGACCACCAGGGCAGGGGTCCAGCAGGGTCTGGGAGCCCCAAGAGACAGGGGGCACGCACTCGGAGACTCCAGTGTCCCTGAGGAGCAGGGGTGCCTGGAGAGGGGCCGGGATCCTTGGGGAGCTAGACACAGAGGGTGTATGTGGGGGTGGGGGGGGTGCGCGCGCGCGCGCGCGCGCTCCTGTCTCTGGGGAATTTGGAAACCTGAGAGCCGAGGACCCGTCCCTAACCCGCATCCCCGGCAGGCTGAGCAGCGGCACGGCGGAGGGGCTGAAGGTGCAAACGGAGCGCACCCGCTCGATGCTACTCTTCGCCAACGTGAGCGCCCGACATTACGGCAACTACACGTGTCGCGCCGCCAACCGGCTCGGAGCTTCCAGCGCCTCCATGCGGCTCTTGCGTGCGTCTGAGCGCCGGTGGGCGGGCGGGGCGGGGCGGGCGGAGCCTGGGCGGCGTGGGCGAGGTCGTGGTAGAGTAGGCGGGGCCCAAGCGGTGGCGACGCCGGGACCGCCCCCAGGCTCACCCCAAAGTTAGAAAAGAGGCAGACACTGGGACTCAAGCAATCTGATTGAACAAGAAATCAATCCCTTCAGTGATGATCGACTCACTGAGTACGCTGGGGACAAAGAACTTACGGCCTAGTAGTAGAGAAAAGCAATAAAAAAGTAGACATAAAATGAAAAGCAATCACATTTACACATAAAAAAGCAAGTAATAATAATAATAGGATTGGAGATGGTAGCGTTAGATGAACTCATCAGGGAAAGCTTCCTGGAGTGGGTAACAGTGGAACTGAGCCCTGAGTGCTAAGAATCAGCCAGCCCAGCCCAGGTCTGCGGGAAGAGCTTTGCAGGCAGAGGAACAGCAAATGCAAAGTCATAGCGGGAGGCCAACATGACCTGAGCAGAGGGGTCATGGAGCCTGAGGTTGGTTAGTCTCCTGGGCCATAGTAAAGATTTTAAATTTTATTCTGTAGGGCTAGGCCACTGGAAGCTATGAAGCAAGGGAGTGAGAGGTGGTTGATGCTTCTCAAAAGATCACTTTCACTGTATTTTGAGAGATGGGCTGTGAGGGGCGCCAAATAGGGGCAAGAAGACCAGAGAGGAGGCTACTGCAGTCATCCAGGCTTGGAGTGGGGGGAGGGGGGGGGGAGGCGGGGCGATGTGCGGTACAAACTGTCTGTATGAGGGAGATGTTTTGGAAGTGGAAGGAAGAGAAAGGTGGAAGCCAGGTGATTCCAAAGTTGGCTTAAGCAGCTGGGTGGATCGCGATATTAGTATTGAAGTATAAATGGAAAAAACAGTGGGGTGTGGGGCATGGAAGTATCCAGTCTGGGGGAGCAAAAGTCTGAATGAGGGTCAAATACTCCACCAGATGCTGAGACTCAAAACAGCCAAGAAAGCAGGCACACAATGTGAAAAGTTACAATGACCTGTGGAGAGGTAGCCTCAAATGAGAGCCTCAGGGACCCCTCAGAGACAGGCACCTGGGTAAGACACACATGGGTCTCCTCCTCCTCCTAGCCTCCTCCTGTGACCCTCTCTCTTTCCCCAGGCCCAGGATCCCTGGAGAACTCAGCCCCGAGGCCCCCAGGACCCCTGACCCTCCTCTCTGCCCTGGGCTGGCTGTGGTGGATGATGTAGGAAGAACCCAGTGCAGCTCGCCTCCCCCTGAGGGGGTCTGAGACCAAGAGCAAGAGAAAAAGGGGGAGCAAGCGGCGTGGGTCTCGAAGGGATGGAAGAGCTCTCGGCCACTGAGGAAGAAGAGAAGAGAAGGAGGAAGAGGAGGAAGAAAGATCTTTAGAGAACCCATCACTGTGAGGGATAACGCAAAATTATGCATCTTTCTACAGCCATTCTCGCCACCGTTCACGTTTCCAATTGTGACCCACCCCCGCCACCCCCAGCCCTCTCTTAGCTCAGGCTGTCAACTGGATCGCATGTGTGTAGTGGGTGTGTGTGCTTGTGAGCCTGCACGTGTGTATGTGTGTGTCGGGGGGAGTGGGAGGGCAGGGTGGGGAAGGGAGCTGCACTCTTCCCTCCCAAACACCCCACGCGCACTGCCCCAACCCTGCTGCCTCTCCCCTAAGGCTGGAGGTAGGTATGGGGGCTTCAAGTTAGAAGCTGTGAGGGGAGGTTTATCCCCTGCTTTCCCAATATATGCACGTATACCACCCCTCCCCTCTCTGCTGAAAAGGTGTCTCCTAGGCTGGCTGGGAGCGGGGCGAGTGTCACACTCACCTGTCAAGTTGTCATTCAGCCTTTGTGAGCAAGTGGGGCATCTCCATCTGGGCTCTGGGTCCCCCTGCTGCCAACCGCCAACTGCCTGTAGCCAGAGGCCCATCACTGGCTCAGCAGCCTGAGACCATCCCACTTTCCCTATCCCCCCTCCCCTGGACTTTCTGGCCCCCTCCTGGGCCGATCGGTGCTTCCATCCCACTGTCAGGCTGGTGTCTGTGGTCACCTGTCTGTCTCAGTGCATTGCCCTACCCAACCCCCACTCCCTCTGGCCACCTGCAGTGCCAACCAGCTGCCCTCAGCGTCCCTGCAGCCGGCCCACATCTGTGGGTTTGCTGGTCTACTACTCCCTGGCCTCTCCACCAACTGTACCTCCCAAAGGCTGACCTGACCGCGCGCGCGCGCGCGCGCACACACACACACACACACACACACACACACACACACCAGCGACTGACCAGCAATAGCCCCCTGGCTTCAGCTGTCCTGGAGCCAGCGACCAGCTGTCATTCCTCCAAGAGTGGGCAATGTTGTCGGGAAGGAGTACTTAGAGGCTGTAGCCTCTCTCCAATTGTAGGAATACCCCACCCTGGCACACCACATCATGCAAAGTGGGAAGAGAGGCCTCACCCAGGTATCTCGAGCCCAGACCAAGATGCCAAGTCACCAGCTGCGACTCCCGGGAGACCCTCTATAAACATCCACCTTGAACCACACCACCCAGCGCTTGTGGGGGAAGAGGGCAGAGCAGGGGCAGGGAGGCAAGGGGCAGTGACTGTACCTCAGACAGGGGCGTGGGCCCCATCCCACATTGTCTTCCATTCCCAGGGTCCAGGGGATGGGGATGGGAGGGGGAGGGAGACAAGGGAGGGGGTGGGGGGCCCTGGGGGCGTGTGTTCCGATTCATGGGGAGTGTTGAGACCACCACACCAATAAACGCCTTTTTCCAAAGTCTGCCTGTGGGTGTCAATAAGGATTTGGGTACACAGAGGACAAAGGTCATGGTCATCATTGGTGCCTCCTCAGCAGCATCCCCATTGTCTCCTTTCTCTTTGGTGGATTTGGAACTGAGCCAGTGCAGAGGCAGCCCCTGATTGGCTTAAGCCACTGGGAGAGACTGAATACCAGGGCATATGGATTCACAAGAAGAGATGATGTTCCATTGGATAATGTGACTCAACGACGTGAAGTCTGGGCCTACGTGGTTGCTTTTCTCCATCATAGGGAGAGATCTTGGGTCTGTGGGAACAGCAACGGTGGGGAAGGCAGGATGTAGAGACTGAGAATGATAGAAACACTATGGAATGCAGAGTGGATAGAGAGAAACTGAGCCAATGATGACATCATTGGAGCTACTGGATCAAAACTCACCTGGTGCCTGTCTTTACTTATACAGTCAAAGTCCCCTGTATAAGTCAATTTGTGTTAGGTCTTATGTCTCTGGAAATCAAAAAGGAAATGACAATTCTAACTGGTATAAAAGAGATACAGAGGGTCCAGGTACCCAGGACTCCAGCCCTTGACTCTTTAAAAATGATCCAAGAACTCTATTTCTGAAAGGCCTCTTTCACCTCTATCTTTAACCAGAATGCCTCTACTCCCTTTCTTTCCCTGAGATGGATGCTGGTTGCCTATGCTTTAGTTATTTGTTTCCTCTTTTTTTGCTTCAAACACTCTCATGGTACAGGTTAAGATATTTGGTTCCCAGCCTCCCTTGTAGTGAATGATATGGCCAGTTTAGGGTCATAAGACAAGGGAAGTTTTCTGGTAGGCTTCCAGGAAAGTTTTACCCCACAGATGAGGTTGGACAAGGACAGGTGTGTGAGAAGAGAACTCTGCTCCCTTCTTTTTGTCTTCAGATACAGTTGTGTGAAGATGTGATGCCTGGAGCTGCAGCAGCCATCTTGCTACATGAGACATCATGCCAACCTGCTGTGGAAGGCAGAGCAGGATGCAATGAGCCCAGGCCCTTGATGAGGTCACTAAGTTTCTGTGGCCGCCTGAAACCACCCATCTCCATGTTTCTTTCCACCATTTATCTTGTTAATTGCAGCCAAAAGAATCTTCACTGATGCACCCCCTAAACTTCCACAGAGAACCTGCTGAAAAAGAAAGACACTCTGGGGAGAGCAGAGCAGCAGCAAACCCAGCCCTTCAACAGCGCTAAAACGTTTGATCAGTTAACCAATATTTATTGATTGCCTGCTGCGTGCAAGGCTCTGTTAAGTTCTGAGGATAACAACATGGTTTCTGCCTTCAGGAAGCTCTCAGCTTAGAGAGGGAGTCAGAGGCTAAATGTATTTAACGATGAGGAGGAGGAGATTGAGGGTGGCTGGGACCTAACCCATGACGGACACTGGGATTACAGAAGTATCTTCTAAGATGGTTAACGGTCACCTTTACACTTGAGAAATGAATAACACAGGAGGAAGAACCGTGCTCCCGACAGAGTAAACTCTAGAGGCAAAGGCCTAGAGGCAAAATAAAGTGGCAGAGAGAAAACTAGTGCTACTGGAGTGTGTGTGGTGGGGAGTATTGGAAGGGGAAGTCAGAGAGTCCAACAGAGGCCAAACCAAGAGGCTTGGAAGATCATGATGAGTTTGGACAATATCTGAAGGGCAATGGGCAGCCATGGAAGGGTTTAAAGAGAAGAGGGATGTGTGATGTGATCTATTTTAAAATGCAGATTCTGGAAGCTTGGATGAGCATGGCCTGCAGGAGGCAAAAGTGGACGTAGGAAGACCTTTTCCGAGGTGAAGTGAGGGCCCCTCTCTGGCTCAGAGCAGCACAGCCAGCCAGCCTGTTCACTGCACAGCCCTCACCTGTTGCCTGCTTGGTGGTTAGCAAACCACACTGTTAGATCAGCAGGAGCCTCCTCCAGCCCAGGAGTCCCACCTCCTTTGTTGCACAAATACAGGTAGTCTTCTGAGATGAGAGAGGGAGGCAGAAGTCCCACTTCCAGAGCCTGATCTTTGGTCACAGTGTGACAGGAAGACCCTCCCTGCTTGCCGCTGAGGTGAAACAGGAAGTCCTGCCCAACAAGTCCTGCACAGAGCATGCCATTAGCCCTGGTCACACCTGTGTGGCCGCCCGAACAGTCTTTGGACCCCCACCTGGAGAGACGACTGGACCGGGGCTGGTGGCCTGAAACAGAAGAGCCGTGGGAGACAACCTTAGGGGTTTCCCTGGACGTGACATGACTCACCCTTCCCTAACATTAGCTCTCCTTATTCAGAAATTAGCGAGGTTTCCTCCACTTGCAAAGAATTAAAAAATGACTAGCCACCCTTGGGAGAGAAAAGGCATGCAACAACCCAACTTTACTAGGGGAAAAATGTCCCATCCCACTTCAAGAAGAAAATGAAAGTGTTGCCCATTTTTATGGAAAGAAAAATAATATAGGACATCCCACTGTACTCCTTTTGTGGTAAAAACAGTGATGTTACTCTTTTTCTAAAATACAGTAAACAGATGGGAAGCCTTGTCCAACTTTTATATATTTACAAAAGGATAAAATTTTACCAGAATTATAAACAAAGAAGTAAACCTGGAGAAAGAGAATGCAGACCACCTCATTTCCCTAAGTAACAAAAAATTCTACCCTGTCTAGGGAAGTCCTGGGGCACCCACACTCACCTGGGGGGGCCTAGTTGTGCTAGGATCCTGTAGAGGGACTTTGGGGGGCAGAGGCTGTGGAGTCATCACTGGGGCTACGCTCTGCATCTTTTTTTCTGGTGGGGGTACCACGGGGGTGAAGGTGAGGAGATTCTGCTTTTTCTTGAGAGTCTCTCCTAGGAAAGAAGAGAAAAACAAAAGCGTGATTGGCTGCTCCAACATGCCGACCGAGCCAATAGCAAGGGAAGCTGGGTTGAGAGGTGGAGCCTTAGTGTGATTGGCTGATATGGAGGGAGAAAGACAGGTGATTTGTAACCACGCTGATTGGTTCATCCAGGCTTCCAATGGAGTTTTGTCTAGAAACCATTTTTCAGTTGGCCCCTCACTCACCCCGGAAACGGAAACGGCGGAGGCAGCAGGCGCACAGGACGATAAGTGCTGCCAAGAGCGCCAGGCCCAGTAGGGAGCCCAGGACGATGCCGGCGATGGCTCCGGGGCCCAGGGTTGGGCCTAGAAGAGACAAAGAGAAGGAAAATAAGAGGAGTGAGAGCCAGGGCCGGACTTGTTTTCTAAGTCCCTTGTCCCAACCCTCTTAGAAGCCAGGAATTTGGGACCCCGCTGTCTCAATATATTTAAAGTTTACTGCATGACTATCGTGGGCCCAGCATTTTACCAGGTGATGACGACCCACTGCTGAGCAAACCAAGATACCTACTCGCCTGAGGATTAATTTTAGGGGGAAAATCAGAAATGAATGTGCAAACAAATAACATAATTACAGGCTACACTAAAAAGGAAAATTAATGTGCTATGAGAGAAATAATGGGAGCGGAGGTGACATTCAGAAAGGATGGTGAGGGGCGGTCCCTGAAAAAGTAACATTTGAGCAGAGACCTGGAGAATATGGAGCCAGGCAGGCTACATGGGGGGGGGGGTGCTCCAACCGGAGGGAACAGAAAATACAAAGGCTCAGAGATATGAGTTTTCTGTGTTTAGTGACGGCCAGTGTGGATGGGGGACATGGAATAAGCACCCCCCCCTGGGGGTAGAGATGTAGAGGAAGATGTTCCAGGCATTGGCAGGGGCCAGAGCCTGGGGAATCTTGGAAGGGATTCATGAAAGACTTGTAAGGAGGTCAGCAGTGACATGTGATTTCTACGAGTCTGGCTTCTGTATAGTGAAAAATGGGTTATAGGAGGGCAAGAGCGGGGGAGGGGGGGATAAGACGAGATAAATGGTTTTGCAGTCCAGGCAAGAGAGGAAAGTGGTGTCTGAGCAGAGTGTTGGAAAGGAGATGGAAAGAAACAGATGGATTAGAAAAGCATTTGGAAGGAAAGTTGAGGCTATTTGCTAGTATTTGAGATATTGGGGGTGACTTAAGCATGTGGGTGGCACCACCGACCAGGATTAGGAAGACTGGAAGCTGGGTGGGAGCAGGAAGGTGGGATGCAGTTTTGGGGGGGAAAACATGAAGAGGTCTATTTTGGAGATGCAGAATCTGAGATGCCAATTGGACATGCAAAGTAAAGGTTTCAAGTAGGGAGGTGGCCTTTCAAATGGGTTCAGAAGAAAGGTCTGGACTCAGAGTCAGAAAGTTGAGAGTCATCTGAGTAATAATGATATTTAAGGGTCACACTGGGGAGAAATACAGGTAGAGAAGAGGCCTGAGCACGGAATCCATCCAATACTTACTTAGAAGTTGGGAAGTGTCATCGGCTGAATTGTATCTCCCCCAAGAAAGATATACTGACATCTGTCAGTATCTGTAATGTTACTTTACTTGGAAATAGAGTCTTTGCAGATCATTTTGACTTGGCCACACCTACTCTATTTCCAAATAAGGTCACATTCACAGGTACTGGTGATTAGGATGTCAATATATCTTTTTAGGAGAAATACAACTCAACTAATCAAGTCAAGATGAGATCATTAGATTACACCCTAATCCAATACTACTTGCACCCTTACAAAAAGAAGACAGAGACACACACGAGGGGCAGGCTGTGGGAAGCTGGAGTCAGAGATTGGGCTGATACGGCTGCAAGCCAAGGAATATCAAAGATTGACAGGCACCATCAGAAACTAGAAGAGGCAAGCAAAACTTCTACCCAGAGACTCAGGAGCATTTCCCTACTGACCCCTTTATTTTGGATTTTTGGCCTCTAGAGCTGTGTGAGAATACATTTCTGTTGTTTCAAGCCACCCAGTTCATGGTCCTTTGTTACAGCAGCCCCAGGAAACTGTAAGGAGGGGGAGAATCCATGGAAACAGACTGATGGAAGCAGCCTGGAGAAGGCTGCAACAGCCCCAACTCACCAGCATTGTAGACCCGGATTTGTGATGGGGTCCCTGGCCGGCCCCCCAGGGTGGGCAGGATACGCAAGGCCCAGGTCCTAGGGTTCCGAGGAGGGAGTGGCACCACAGCTGACCTATCCTGGGGCCCCAGGATGAGCAAGGAGACCCAGTCCTGGTAGTTGATGGCTCTGCCCAGGTCAGACCCCTCCAGCCGTGCCTGGATCTCAAAACCACTGATCAGGGCCCCACGCTCCACATCCCAGGTCAGCACTGCTGCATCCTGGGCTCTCTGCAGCCTCCACGAGGAGATGGAGGGTCCTAGAGGGATCAAGTGGGGGGGCAGAATTTGTGGGTCCTAGAGGGGAGAGGTAAGGGGGATGCGGGCCTGGACTCATAGGTCCCAGGGAAAGAGGATCTGACTACCCAGACTTCTGGGGCTACAAGAAGGGGCTGGGGTTTTGGAATCGATCTGAGGGAACAGTTAGGGGGTTGGATTCCTGGGTCTGAGGAAAGAGAGGACTGGAGGATTCCTGGATCTGAGGAAAGAGAGGACTGGAGGACCTAGACTTCTGGGTTCTGGGAAAGGACAGAACTCACCAATAAGGGTGAGCTGGTCACCCCCAGCACCCAGTGCCCCACTGCACAAAATGGAGTAATTTCCTAGGTCCCAATCCAGGCTAAAGTTGCCAATGAGGAGCCTTTGCCCATCCTGGCTGATCCTCAGGCGCCCCCTGCCTCCGGAGACCAGAGGGCGTCCTTCCCGGGCCCAGGATGCTTGTGAAGGTGGCAGACAGCCAGAGGCCTCCAGCGCCACCTCTGCCTCCCCTGACCGTGTTTCCTCCACGATCGGATGCAGCAGGACCTGTTGAGGGGCCTCTGCAGGTGCAAGAAACACAGTCAAGAAAGTCAAGACCTTGCCCTGAAGTCAAAGAATAAGCCCTGTGCCCTTTGGTGAATTAAGCAACAGTGAAACCTCGGCAACTTAGTTACGTGAGAAAGCACCATCCACTCCCTCCCTCCCTTATTCACTCATCATCTGACTTCCTTAACAAGAACTTATGAAGTACATAGTCCAGGTCCTGGACTGGGGAAACTCCTGTTGTTTTTAACCAGTTAATGCTCTGAACACGAGGTAAGGTGTCAGCCCTCCTCCCAAGCTCAGAAAATAAATTTTGTTCCTGACCTGCTTAAGGCATAGGAACAACCTGGGTCCTTCTGTAGGGTTAAAGGCAAAGGAAATCTCTTTTCTGAAGTTAGGAAGTCTTCCTTTCTCATGTCCTAAAACGGAGCTAAGAAATACCCGGTCTTCCTCAGGACATAGGAAAGAAGTCCCAGGCTCACACCTGGGGTGACAGTGCAGGTGCGTGTGGTAACCAAGTGGCGCGCAAGGCAGGTGACTGGGATGCCGCTGAGTCGGGGATGGGCGGGGACAACCGCCAGGAGCATCGAGGGCAAAGGCCCCGCGCGGACGCCTTCGGGGAGACCCTGGAACTGCAGGAAGGCGGCAGGGACCCCACCGGGCCACCAGCAGCGGAAGTGAAGGCTGCGGTCCCCGGGACCCCCTTCGACTGAGCACTGTGGGGACCCGGGAGGCAGATCTGTGGAGCGGAGGGAAGAACCAGGGAATCAGCCTCTCGTGTCTCGGCGCGTTCACCCCGCCCCTCCTTAGCCCCGCCCAGTGAGCGCTGG
Source organism: Saccopteryx leptura (assembly GCF_036850995.1). Classification (NCBI taxonomy): domain Eukaryota; kingdom Metazoa; phylum Chordata; class Mammalia; order Chiroptera; family Emballonuridae; genus Saccopteryx; species Saccopteryx leptura. The sequence goes on from NC_089505.1 coordinate 69,848,521, forward strand.
CCGCGCCCCATGATGGCTCCGCCCCCCTTGGATCGCTCAGCCCCTTTTACTGGGAATCTCCTCCCTTCCGTGCAAGCCCCGCCCTACCCCGTGTATCCCAGCGTCTTGCTGTCCCCTCCCCCGTCTCCCCTCCCCCCCGTCCTTTTCACGGTGGCACTGTCCTCTCAAGGCACCCCGCTTCTCCATCCTGACCCGGCTGCGCCCACCCGCCACGGTGAGGTTGAGCAGCGAGCGGCGGCGGCGGCGGGTGCGCGGGTTCGTGGCCAGGCAGGCGTAGGTGCCGGCGTGGCCCGGTCCGACCGCGGGCAGCAGGAGGCGAGGGCCGGCGGGCACCGCGGCCTCGGCGGGGTCGGCCAAACTCCACGCGATGTCTGCTGACGGCCGCGAGGGGGCGGTGCAGCGCAGGGTCACGTTGCTGCCGGCGGTGACATAGAGGGCGGGGTCTGCGTCGCGGTCCGAGGAGATGGTGATGACCGGTGGGTCTGGGCCATCTGAGTGGAGGGAGTGGGCGGTCACCCGGGTCTCCTCCAGGGTCCCGGGAGGCTGGACCGCCAGCCCCCTCCTTCCCAGGGCTCTCCCCTACCCCACGACCCGAGGCAGAAGACCTCCCCTCCCCCACTCACAGAAGACCCTGACGTCGGCCGCGGCCTCCGTGTGGCCGAAGGGGCTGCGGACGCGGCACGTGTACCGAGCGTGGTCGCTGCGCACAGGGCGCGCGATGTGCAGTTGGTCGCCCACTGCGCGGATCCGGGGAGGCTCCGCTCCCTCCGGGTCTGCTGCCTCCAGGGGGCGTCCATCCCGGCTCCAGCTCAGCTCTCCGCGACCCGGCCCCCACCCTACGCAGCGCAGCCGGAGCTCTGCTGACCCCTCCTCTGTCTCCGGGGCCTCAGGCTGCACGAACAGCTGAGGCAGGGGCTCTGGGAGAGGAGGAACGTGCTCAGGACGCAACCCCGGGCCACCTCCTTTTAGGCCCAGGACTCCAAGCCCCAGCTCCTCTAACCACTATACCTTGGACTTCCAGGCCCAACCGGGGCCTCCTCTTCTCACAGACCCACGAGTCTGAGTCTCCAGCTTTCTCCTCTGAGGAACTCAAAATCTGGGGCTCCCAGGAGTCCTGATACCCAGGTCCAGCTTTCCTCAGGTGCCCGAATCTTGGCTCCCAGCCCCTTTTCTCCTCCCTCTCAACCCAGAAGTCCTCTTTCCTCTGTCCCCTTCTTCTGGGGAGAAAGCATCCTCAGAACAGCAGAGCAGCCCATGCATGATGGACCTCAGGGCTCACTTACCATAGACACCCACTGTGAACTCTTGAATCTGCTGGGAGACCCCAGCCCGGATGACCTCAGCCCTGTAGACTCCAGCATCCTCCAGCTGGGCGGAAGCGAGTTCCAGGCCCCCTCTGGCCTGGTCAAATCTTAAGCGACCTCGGTGAGCAGGGTCGAGGCTGATCAGAGAGGCCCCTGGTCCCAGGCCGCCTGCTGCCAGCACCTTGGAGCCCCGGCGCCAGACCACCAGTGGGACAGGGGGTTCGGGGCTGGGAACTGGAACCAGGGGGAGCTGGATGGTGGCCCCCACTAGCACAGCGAGAGGCACCCCCACCTGCTGGGGGAAACTTAGCCCTTGAGGGGCCTCTGCAGAAATTTTGGATTCAGGGCTCTGGGGGGAGAATTTAAGATCCAGATCCTCGGGGAAGAACTTTAAACCTGGGTCCTCCATAGATACATTAGCATCAGGAACTTGAACAGAAATATTTGAGGCTGGGGTCTTAACAGAAAAGGAAGGTTCCAGGTCTCTGGCAGGAACTTGAGAACCCGAGATATCAGGAACTACTTGGGAACCAGGGATCCCAGAGACGGTGGGGTCCACAGAAATAGTATTCGGCCAGAAGGACCCGGGTGCATCGTGCAAATTCAGGGTCTCAGGAATCCATTTGGAATGGGGGATGTCAACAGTGGCTCTTGAACCTGGAGACTGATCATGAAATTTCCGTCTTGGGGGTTTGATGAAAGAAACATTCAAACCCGGGTCCCGAGGAGAGCTGTCTGAGTCAGAGATGAAATTGGTTCGCTGAACTCCAGAAGAGGAACTAAGAGTGAGGATCCCTACTCCAGAAGCTGCAGAGGAGAGGGGGGGAGGGCGTTGGAGCGCTGCTGAGAAGGGGGGCTGGTGGGGAAGGGACTGAACAGGGGACTTACCCAGGAGCAGGAAGAATGGCAGAGCCTGTGAGGTGTCCATGGTGCTGGCTGCACCCTGGAGGACACGAGTGTCTCGGGGTAGGCAGCTGTCCCTCCCCGGACAAGTTCGACAGGACTGGTAGCTTCCTGGGCGGGGAAGGGAGCCAGACACAGTGGGAGGTGCAGGGATCCCCCACCCCAATCTGATGGCTGAGCCACCTACCCCACCCCACTGATCTTCATCAGCTGGCCCCATCTCAGGGGACACCCAGCTTGACCTCTGCCCCTTCCAGGAGGGGAGAGAGTGAGACCTGAGTCCCAGCTGGAAATATGAGAACAAAGCCAAGACTACTTCCTGGAGAAGGGTAAGGTAGACCTTTCAGAGATCCCCACATCTCATGGTGCCTCAACTCAGGCTCCCTCCTCCCTAGCCTCCTGGCTTTGGGTCCACTCAGTCCCACCTGCAGCCTAAAATATATACCCGCGTCTGGCCCCCTTCTCTGCTCCACACCCTCCCGTGATTTCCTTAGTCCCTCAGGACTAAGTCTCAAGTGGCTCTATCTGCCACCGGGTCATCTCTCCTGAGGTCCGGGCTGCATCTTCAAGTCGCCTAGAGCCTCTACGCCCTGCATCCCACTAAACTCAGTATCTTCCATGTAACCCGACCCTTTTCCTGGATTCTCCATCTCAAACACTGCTGCACGAACTGCAGAGGCTGGGGAGCCTTCCTCTGTCCTTCCTCCTCCCCGCTCACTACTGTGAACCCCTGAATCCCACCTCCCCTGCCCCCTAAATCTCTCTGTCCAATTCCTTCCGCTCTGTTCCAACTGACCAGTCCTCAGCATAAGCCCCGCCCTCTCCACCTGCCTCTTCAGCCTCGTCTCCTAGTCTGTGGATGGTGACATAGCTCCTTAGTCTTTCTATACCCAGACCTGTCCCTGCCCTGCTGACACCCCTCCCATGGCTCCTGAGAGCCCTCAAGAGACACCCAAGGAATTTTCAGACCCTGCCTTGCCTACACCCAGGCACTCCACCCATCGTCACCCCCCCCCCCAAGAACTTACTCTTTGAACACCCTGCTATTCTTAAGCATATCCTTCCCCTCCCAGATTTGCAGACACTGCCTGGAATGCTCTCCCTCGCTCTCCACCCCGCTCCAATCTGGCTAAACCACAACTTGTCCTTCAGGTCTCCTATTAAGAACCAAAATAATAATTACCACTTATCGTGAGCCAAGAACCGTGCAAAGATGTTGCACAGAGAGTATGGGCTGAACCCTTCCAAACGCCCTATGAGCTGGGTGTTGACCCTCTGGGGGATTGTGGCTCTGAGAGGGACCTGCTGGAGGCTGCACAGCCAAAGGGAGAAGTTGGGCAATCTCCGCTCAGGATGGACAGGCCGCTCACTCCTAGCAAGCTTTTTGTGCCACCCCACGCTGGTCTCAGCCACTCTGCTCGGGTCCCAGTCCTCTGAGCTTATCCAGGTAGGGTTCTCACCATGCAGATAATAATTATATTATATAGAGAGCATTTTCTGCATGTCAAGTGTGGTTCTGGGGGAGCTGCATTAACCCTTTAGAACTTCATGGGGTAGGTTTTATAGTTTAAAGATGGCTGCAAATTTAACCCTCCTCCCATTAAGGATGAGGGTCTCTGTTCTCTCCCCTTGTATCTGGGCTGGCTCTGTGACTCTAGACCAAGAGTAAAGTGGAGTGACCCTGTGCTTCTGCAGCTAGGCCTCAAGAGACTGGCATATTCCAGTTCCTCTATAGAGGAATACGCCTGCTTGGAACCCAGCCTCCATGCTGTGAGGAGGCTCAAGCAGCCCCATGAAGAGGAGTCATGGCCCTTAGTTAACAGCCAGCTCGAGCCAACAGCCTCAGCCAGCTTGCAAGCATGTGACACAGCCTTCTTTGATGTGGATCCTCCGGCCCTATTTAAGCCACGGAAGAGAGGCAAGCTGTCCTTGCCTAGCCCTGCACAAATCTCAGATTTATGAGCAAAATAAACAATTGTTGGGTTAAGCCACCTAACAACAGACAGCCCAACTTTATCACAGGCATTGTTACCAACTGCACCTGATGGAGGAGGAAATGCAGGCTTAGACTGTAGGAAGTTATCAAAGGTCCTCCTGGAGACGGATTAGCCAGGATCTGAACCCAGGGCCATAACCACTACGCTAAGCTCCTAGTTTTTCTATAGAACGCATGAGAAAACTGGAGTTCAGAGATAGGAAGTAACTCAATACCTCACAGTTGGTAAATCTGACAGTTTCAAATCACTAAGTTAAGCCCTGACCGAATATCTCGGTCAGTTGGAGCATCCTCCTGGAGACAGAGGTTGCAGGTTTGGTTCCCTGGTCAGGGCATGTACAGGAGCAGCTCCATATTCCTGTTTTTTCCTACCTCTCTCAAAAAAAAAAATCATGGTCCCTGGCTGGTTTGCCCAGTGGTAGAGTGTCGGCCCAGCATGTGAATGTCCTGGGTTCAATTTCTGGTCAGGGCACACAGGAGAAGTGACCATCTGCTTCTCCATTCCTCCTCCTTTTTTTTTTTTTTTTTTTTTTTTTTTCATTTTTCTGAAGCTGGAAACAGGGAGAGACAGTCAGACAGACTCCCGCATGCGCCCGACCGGGATCCACCCGGCACGCCCACCAGGGGCGATGCTCTGCCCACCAGGGGGCGATGCTCTGCCCATCCTGGGAGTCGCCATGTTGCGACCAGAGCCACTCTAGCGCCTGAGGCAGAGGCCACAGAGCCATCCCCAGCGCCCAGGCCATCTTTGCTCCAATGGAGCCTTGGCTGCAGGAGGGGAAGAGAGAGACAGAGAGGAAAGCGCGGCGGAGGGGTGGAGAAGCAAATGGGCGCTTCTCCTGTGTGCCCTGGCCGGGAATCGAACCCGGGTCCTCCTCCTCCTCCTTCTCACTCTTGTTCTTCCCCTCCTGCAGCCATGGCTCGATTGGTTTCAGTGCATCAGCCTGGGCAATGAGGATAGCTCTATGGAGCTTCCATCTCAGGCACTAAAAATAGCTTGGTTGCCATCACAGTACAGATAGGCAGAGCATCGGCCCTAGACAGGAGCAGGAGTCTGTCTATCTTCCCTCTTCTCACTTGGAAAAGAAGAAAAAGAAATCACTAAGTCTAACTCCAGTCTCCGGTTCTTCATACCCGTACTAGGTTTTTGTTTTTAATTAGTTTTTAAAGAGAGAGAGGAAGGGGGGGAGAGAGACAGAGAAACATCAATTTTTTGGTTGACACTTGTATGTGCCCTCACCAGGGATAGAACCTGCAACCTTGGCACATTGGAATGATGCTCTTGCTTGCCTGTCTCCACAACCAAAATCAGAGCTTCTGACCTCCTTCTGTCTTGCGTCCCAAGTCTCAGCAGGGGCCTGGCACCCAGGAGTCCCCAGTAGACCCTTGGCAAATGAAAGCCCTTCTTGCCCCCCCACCTCATTAATATCTGTCTTTCAAGACTCAACTTAGATGCCACCACACTGAGAAGTCTCTTTGACCCCGCAGACCTGCTCAGATACCCCATGTGGGCTCCCAGTTCCCAATGCTGCCTCCACATACAGCGCCCCACCTCAATGCTGCCTTTGCCCGTGTCCATCCCCCCTTCAACATGGAAGCTTCTCAAAGGCAGGGGCTGGGTGTGACTCACCTGGGTCTGTAGCTCTGCCCAGCACAGGGCCTCGCAACCAGGAAACTAAGAGAATGTTTGTTGACTGAATCAAAGAATAGGTGTCCATGGAATGAAGTAACAGAGACAGATGTTGAAAGTCATAGTTTTATTGCCAAGTTTCATGGAAGGGGCTCAAATCCGCCCAATCTCCCTCAGCTTGGCCACCAGGTCCTCTGTGGTCTCTACCTTGACTCCAGCCGTGCGCTGCGGCGGGTCCTCCACACTAACCACAGAGAGTTTGGAGGTCAGGTCCACACCCAGGTCCCCAGCCTTGAGCACTTCAATCTTCTTCTTCTTGGCTTTCTACACACAGGAAGCCACAGTTCACAAAGCTGCCAAGTCCCCTGCCCACCCTCCTGCAGCCCCCATGGGTGCCATGTCTGCTGAATGACTCCTATTGGCTGAACCCTTCTGGACCTACCCACTGGCTGGGACACATATGACCTCTTATAGGGCCACACTGTGTGGACAATTCCTGTTGGCTGAGATATCCTGGGAAGCTCCCCCATTACAGGAGTCCTCCTTTAGTCAACAGCCTTGGGAAGCCCTTAACTGACTGGAATGAACAGGAAAACACATCCCCTGGTACTAACTCATTGGACTTTTGGCCAAACTGACCCATGAAACTCACCCTATTGGCTGAGATGATTGAATGAATCGTTCTGATTGGATGAGATGACCCACTGAATTGTTCCTATTGGCTGAGATGACTCATCAAGCCCCCTCTATTGGCCAAGATGACCCACTAAACTCTCTCCACTGGCTGAGATGACCCAATAAATCCTCTTTATTTGGCTAGGATTACAGAATGAACTGTAATTCAACCCACTGGTTGTAATCACAAGGGGAACCCTTTTTATTGTCTAATGAAGCCCTTCTATTGGCTGAGGTAAACAGCACCCATGAGCTCTCATTGTCACAGATGACCCAGTGAACCCTCTCTGTTAGACAAAATGACCATGATCCCTGCCTTTGGATGAGATCCTGTCTTGGACCCTGGACCCTGCCTCCTCCCATCTGCCCACCAGGGAGGCATGGCCTGCAGCACTCACCCACCCTCAGGCCCTCAGGGACCCCGACCCGCAGGCCCGCAGTGACCCACCTGCAGGTACTCACCATGATGTTGGGCAGCGTGGCATAGCGGGGCTCGTTGAGCCGCAGGTCGGCGGTCACCACGGCAGGCAGCTTTAGGCGCACAGTCTCCAGGCCCCCATCAATCTCCCGCTCCACTTTCACCTTGTCCCCTTCCAGTGTCAACTGGGACGCGAAGGTGCCCTGGGGAGGGGCAGTGTGGGGGGAGTGGGCAGATTAATTCAGGGCAGCCCTGAGCAGTTCTCCATAGGCACTCTGCTGAGTGCATGCACAGAGGTGCAGATGAAGGAGAACGGAAGGGTGAGCATCCGGCAACGTGACCTACAAGTTCAAAAATGGGGAGAAGCCACAAACAGGATCTCGAAAATCGCCGGGAGCATGTCTTTACTTTCAGTGGAAGCCAAGCTGTAGGTTCTAACGTCCTGAACCGAGTGCATCTCCCTTCCTTAATAATAATGAACACGGATTGAGTACTGGGTGCCACTCTAGCAATTGAAATGAATTAAGTCATCAAATTCTCATAGGAGTTCCATAGGAAAATGTTATTATCCCCGCTCTCCAGATGAGGGAAACTGAGACAGAGAGCGACTCAAAGACATTCCCACTGTCACCCACAGCTGGCAAATCCGAAAGCTGGCAGTCTGATCCTAGGCTCCATGTCATGCTGTCACCTAACGCTCCATTCTGTCCCTAGGAGTTCCCCTTCAAGGCCCCTCTGCAGGGCGACAACAGCCTTGTGCGCTCACCTCCAAACATGAAACATCCTCTGGGGACCCATCTTCCTGGCTCAGTGCCCATGCTCGGGCCAGGCCCCTCCCCCCCAGTCCTGATGCATCACTTCCTGAACTACCCACACTGTCTGACCCATATGTCCTCCCCATTCACTTGGTCTCTGGACAAATCTTTCAGGTCTCAGTTGGAACGCCCCATTATTCTTAGTCTCCTTTGAGTGCCTATTATCCCAGCTCTGGGGACAGGCTGTGAACATGATCAACCAGGCCCCGCCTGGCTTTAGTGGGCACTTATCCTGGCAAAGAGGGCCACCAGTCACCAAGTAAACACGGAGTCATCACTGGCCACGAGTGGCTTCTGGTGTGTGAAACATGGCTGGTGCAATTGAGGGAGGGTAGAATTTTTCATTTTATCTAATTATTTTAAATTTAAAAACCAGTCCCTGGCTGGTAGGCTCAGCGGTAGAGTATCAACCCGGCGTGTGGAAGTCCCGAGTTTGATTCCGATCAGGGCACACAGGAGAAGCGACCATCTGGTGCTCCACCCCTCCCTCTTCTCTCTCTCTCTCTCTCTGTCTTCCCCTACTGCAGCCATGGCTTGAAAGCTTAGAGCAAGTTGGCCCTAGTCACTAAGGATGGCTCCATGCCCTCCCTCTCAGGTGCTAAAACAGCTTGGTTGCCAAGCAATGGAACAGTGGCCCAGCTGGGCAGAGCATCGCATGGTAGGGGGTATGCCAGGTGGATCCCAGTCGGAGCACATGCGGGAGTCTGTCTCTCTGCCTCCCTACCTCTCACTTAATAAAAAATAAATAAATAAATTTAAAAACCAATCAGCGAGACATATTATCAGGATCGTGGTGATGACTTCCTGGGTGTACATATGCTCAAGGTTTACCAAATTGTACACTCTAAATATATGTACAGTTGTTTGTAAGTCAGTTATATCTCAGCAAAGCTGTTTTACTTATTTTCTAGATTTATTGACTGATTTTAGTGAAAGGAAGAGAGAGAAAGAGAAAGAAATATCGATCTGTTACTGTATGTGCCCCAACCACGGATCAAACCTCAACCTTTGCATATCAGGACAATGCTCTAACCAAGCGGACTATCCAGCCAGAGCTCAACAAAGCTGTTTAAAAAAAAAAAAGAGGTACTGATACAGTTATTAGAAAATGTTTAAGTCTGCAGAAAACTTTAGGTGTATGAATCTACTTTTTCAATAGTGAATTTTAGGAATCTAAGTATATATTCCTAGTGGAAATTTAGTATCTGCATTGAGATGTGTTACCTATATAAAATATACACTAGATCTGGAAAATTTCATACAAGGTAGCTCAGTTGGTTAGAGCATCATCCCAATATGTCATGGTTGTGAGTTCGATCCCCAGTCAGGGCACATATAGGAAGCAGCCAAAGAATGCACAATTAAGTGGAACAAATTGATGTTTCTCCCTTTCTCTTTTTCTTTCTCTCTCTCCCTTCTCTAAATTCAATTAAAAAAAAAAAAGAATGGGGATATTGGGTGGCTGGATGAAGAATGTGAAGGGATTAAGAAATTGGTTGTTACAAAATAGTCATGGAGATATAAAGTACAGCATAGGGAACATTGTCATTATATTGTAATAACTGCATGGTGCCAGGTGGGCAATGGAAACATCAGGGCGATCCCTTTGCAAAGTATATAACTGTCTAACCACCCTGCTGTACGCCTGATACTAATACAACATAATTTGAATTCCTAATACAAAATAGTGATTATAAACTGTGTAATTGATAAATCAGTAAAGGTATTTATCAAAAAAACATGACTTCAGCTGGGCCAATGGAGAGCCAGCCCTGGGAGCTGTGGCTAGTCCATAAATAGAAAAAACTTATCAAGAAAAAATAAAATAATTCAATATTTTTTCTATTGATTACATGTTGAAATGATATTTGAGATATATTGGGTTCAATAAAATATCATTAAAATTAGCTCTGGCCAGTCAGCTCAGTTGGTTAGAGCATCATCCTGACATGCTAAGGTTGTGAGTTCAATCCCCAGTCAGGGTACATACAAGAATCAACCAACGAGTGCATAAATAAGAGGAACGACAAATCAATGTTTCGCTCTCCCTTCCTCTCTCTCTAAAACTCAATACAAAATATCATTAAAATTAATTTTGCCAGTTTCTTTGTACTTTTTCAATGTGGCTATGAAGAACTGTAAGTTAACCACTGTGGCTTGCATTTCTGTTGGACCGGCACGGGCGGGGCTGGGAAATCTGGAGTTTGGAGGGAAAGGGAGTATCTCAGAGAGGGTGGGCAAGGGAGGCCTCTCTGAGGAGGTGACATCTGAGAGGACCCTACCTGAAGGAGGGCAGTGGGAAGCCCTGAGGCAATCTGAGGGAGCCAGTGTTCCAGGCTGAGGGAACAGTAAGTGCAGAGGCTCTGAGGCAGGGATGAATTTGGTGTGGCTGAGGAGCAGCAGGGCTGGTGGGGACGGAGCACGTGAAGGCCCAGACAAGGCCTGGGGTCCTGTCCGGGCTCTCCTCCTTCCTGCATGCTAAAGGAGCTGTCCTGCTTTGCATCTGCCTCCCCCACAAAAGGGCAGGGACAACGGTGGCCCTGCTCTGAGCCCCCAGGTCTATCCCTCAGCAGGTGCTCCCCATTCCAGCCTCACCTGTGGCCAGTCCAGAATTCCAGCTGTCATCTGCCCTGTCTGGTTACAATCATCGTCAATGGCCTGAGTGGGGAAAGAGAGAGGACTGTGTGACAACAGGACTGACTTCTCATGCATCACCGGGGCCTGTGTCCACAACAGGGCTGGCCAACGTTTTCTATGAGGGACCAGACAGCCAGACAGTAAATAATACCCTGTGGTCTCTGCCACAGTGCCACAATTCTGCTTCCCTAGAGCACAGGCAGACATACATAACACATGTCTGTCTGTATAAATGAAGGGGTGTAGCAGTGTTTCAATAAAACTTTATTTACAAAAGTGCAGTCTCAATGGGCCACAGTTTGCTGACTTCTGGTCTAGAGTGAGCCCATCCCCCTTACATGGGCCCAGAGACAGACAGTCACTCGTCTGGGGGTATGTGAGGGCACCTGGCATCCCCTATGCCAAATCTTTTCCCTGTTTAAATATTTACAAAAGCCTCCCTTGAGCCAGGCTCTGGGAGGGCCACTCCGGGGGCTGAATGAACAGGATCTGGGCCTATGAGAACATTCTCTCCCTGACTCCAGTGATTGACTCAGGAATGAACACATGACTTCAGCTGGGCCAATGGAGAGCCAGCCCTGGGAGCATGGCAGGATCCCTTGTGAAAGGGGCTCTTTTTTTCCTGCCTGGGGTGGTTGGGTGGGTGGGATGTATGGTTGGAGATGCAGAGAATGAAGCCAAAAGAGAGGAGCAGAGTACAGAGCCCCTGTGTGACCCTGGATCAAGCTGTCCCTGAAGCTCTCCTCACATGAGCTAGTAAGTTTACTTTGTGGCTGAAGCCAGTTTGAGTTGTAATTCTGCCACCTGCAACAGAGAGGATCCCAACCAGCTCATCCATCATCTTGCCAGCAGGAGGCCCAGGCCCCAGGAACTGTCCCTGACAACCAGGACAAGCAGGGCATCAGAGTCTGAGGCCCGCCAGTAAATGCAGGAGGTTTCAACAGAAGGCCATGCCACCAGCACTGGTCACTGGGGAGCTGGTGTGACACCTGAGCTCCACCAAGGCCACCCCGGACCATGCCTCTTTGGCCTCTTCTTGGTTAGAAACTCGGCCTCAGTTTCTTGATTTGCACTGTCTCCTTGGCTGTCATCGCTCTCTGTTTTCTACTGCCTGAGCTGGGCAGGAGACCCAGTGACCTACCTGGACCCATCAGTCCCCCCTCCCCAGGGGCCCTCTGGAATCCTCTTCTCTCCCCGCTGGGGCCCCAGCTCCACCTCCGAGCCTCCTGTGTGTCTGCCTGTCTTACCTCGCTGTCTCTGACTCTCTCTCAGCTCCCTCCCTGCCTCCTGACCTCCCCATCCAACCCGTCTGTCAGAGGCTCTTCCAATGGCTCTCTTCTGCCACTCCCCCAGGTGAGGCCACCAGGTCTGTGTTCAGTGGAAGGGAGGTGGGGAGGCCACCCCCAAAGAAGGGCTTCCCGGGTCTCCTGAGGGAGGGGCACAGCCGCCATGGCTGCAAGTGCCACATGCTGGGGGAGGTGATGGTGGGGTTCTCACCCCAGCGTACCTGGTCAGCGCCCAGCCTCTGCCCTACAGCCCTGGCCTCCTGGCTCCCTTCCAGGCCATTCTTCATGGGGTCTTTCTGCACCAACAGCTGATCCTGCCCTTCCCCTGCTCACAGAGTCCCCATGGCTTTCAACTTCTTTCCAAAAGCCTCCGATCTGTTTCAGCCCAGGCCTGCCAGAGCCACGTGAATGCCCCCACTGCCGCCTTCCTCCCGGGCTCTTCACACTTCCTCTCACCTGTTCCTTCAGGGTTTCCCTTGCTGGGCCCCCAAGGCTCCACCTCCCCCCCTCACTCCCTATGGCTCAAGCCCTGTCCCTCCCTCCAGCCACATCTTTCTCCGCTCTGTCCTGTCCTCTGTCCCAACCGCCTTCCCCAGGCCTCCTTTTCTCCCACATGGACTGTCGTTGTGGCCCCCAGGGCTCCAATATCACCTCATTGTTCCCTAAGGGGACGTTCTGAAGCCCACAGTGACCCTGCCCTTCCTGATCCAACTCTCTAGCAGGGATCCCAAAGTCACAAGGTGCTCAGCCTGGGGCGTGTAAACCTTCGCCTGAGTGCCTGGTGTCAACTCCCTCCCTCCCTCCCCACCCACCCCTCCCCATTCCCAGACAGCCACAAACAGGATGTGGGAAGACATGGGCACACCCACCTGTTTGCCCAGCACCACCAGGTTCACCTTCTCCTTCTGTGCCAGCTTGGCCAGGACCCGGGCCACCTGCAGGGGACCCAGGCGCTCTGCGTCTGCTGCCGGCACCTCCACGTGGATGCCCCGGTCTGCACCCATGGCCAGAGCAGTGCGGATGGTCTCCTGTGGAGGAAAGAAGAGACTCAACTTAGCTTCTAGCCCCAAGGGGACCCAGGAGCCTGGTCCTCTCCTGTCAGACCCCTAAGTCAGGCCCCCACCCTCCTCCTTCCTCAGACAAAAGTCTTCCAGGCTGAGACCCCTCCCTGGCCCTGGGCACCTGGCATGGGGTGGGCCCGCAGCTGACAGCAATGACCTCCTTCACCAGCTTCTTCTCCTTGAGCCGCACAGCCTCCTCCACAGCGATCTCGCAGAAGGGGTTCATTGAGTGCTTCACGCCATCTGTGACCACACCCGTCTTGTCTGGCTTCACCCGGATCTGCTCAGACAGGAGAAGGGACAGGGTCAGGGGTCAGAGCTGAAGCACCAAGCCTCACACAGGCTGGGTGGGGACAATGGAGCCTGGAGAGGGTCAGGGCCTTGTCCAAGGTCCCACGGCTCCAGGGACAGAGCGGAGTTAGAATTCAGAGGCGGGTGGAGGGTCGCGCTCTCACCCTCTCATTCAGACATTCCCTGAGTACCCGGGACACTGGACACACTTGCCCCTGCTCCTTGGGCCTGAAAGAGTGTGTCTCAAAGTTTTGTTCATCATCAGCCACAGTGAGAAAGACATTTGATAATATCTCCAAGTATATTATAAATCCATACATATATTTACATATAAATATAAAGACCATTGCAGTATGAGGTTTGGTGAGCAATACTCATCTTTATTTATATCCTACCAGTGGTCGGCAAACCCATTAGTTAACAGAGCCAAATATCAAAAGTACAACGATTGAAATTTCTTTTGAGAGCCAAATTTTTAAAACTTAAACTATATAGGTAGGTACATTCCTTATCGAGGTAGCGCCCACACGTGGTATTTTGTGGAAGAGCCACATTCAAGGGGCCAAAGAGCTGCATGTGGCTCGCGAGCTGCAGTTTGCCAACCAGGGCCCTAGACCATGACATTTTCTATTCTTTCTTTTTTCTTTTCTTTTCTATCTTTTTTTCTTTCTTTCTTCCTTTCTTTTCTTTCTTTCTTTCTTTTTTTAAGCGAGAAAGACAGAGACAGACAGGCAGAAAGATAAGAAACATCAGTTCTTTGCTGCGGCACCTTAGTTGTTCATTATTTACTTTCCCATATGTGCCTTGACTGGAGGGCTCCAGCAGAGTGAGTGACCCCTTGCTCAAGCCAGTGACCTTAGGCTTCAAACCAGCTACCTTTGGGCTCAAGCCAGCGACCATGCGGTCATGTCTATGATCCCACACTCAAGCCAGCAACCCCACACTCAAGCTGGTGAGCCTGCTCTCAAGCCAGATGAGCCCGCGCTGAAGCCGGTAACCTCAGGGATTTGAACCTGTGTCTTCTGCATCCCAGTCCGACGTTTTATCCACTGCGCCACCGCCTAGACAGGCTCTATTCTTTTTCTTAATGCCAGCCCTCTACACGGATTTCACAATCAATATATGGTCACAATCTAGTTTGAAAAACACCATGTCAAAGGCCTCTCTGCCACGCAGACAAAGGTGGGGACAAGCAAACCTCTCCTCACACAGTTGCCTTCACTGAGCACCAACTGCATGCCTGGCCCTGCACTGCAAGGTCACCTAGATTCTTGATGGAGAAAATCAGGAAAGTGACAAGACTGGAAGTGGGGAGGCAGCTGGGTGGCTGTGAGTCACTGAAATAAGAAATGACAAAGGCTTGGAGAACCTTCACTGGGATCTGGAGAGGTGGACAGACTGGTAAGGTCTTCGAAGGTAGAACTTGGTGCTGGATAGGGTGCTGGGCAGGGTGAGAGGGAAGAGTCAAGAAGGAGTCTTGGGGTTCTGGTGGGGCATTAGTACAGCGAGGAGGATGCTGTCATCAGCTCTAGACTTGCTGTGTTTAAGAAGCCCATGAGGCCCTGGCCAGTTGGTTCAGTGGTAGAGCATCAGCCCGACGTGTGAAAGTCCTGGGTTCGATTCCCGGTCAGGGCACACAGGAGAAGCGCCCATCTGCTTCTCCACCCTTCCCCCTCTCCTTTCTTTCTATCTCTCTCTTCCCTTCCTGCAGCCAAGGCTCCACTGGAGCAAAGTTGGCCTGGGTGCTGAGGATGGCCCCATGGCCTCCGCCTCAGGTGCTAGAATAGCTCCAATTACAGCAGAGCAAAGCCCCAAATGTGCAGAGCATCACCTCCTGGTGGGCGTGCTGGGTAGATCCCCGTCGGGTGCATGTGGAAGTCCGTCTCTCTGCCTCCCCACTTCTCACTTCAGAAAAATTAAAAATTAAAAAATGAAATGGAAGAGAGGAGTTTCCCCTCTAAACAGGAAAGCAGTCCCTCTACCACCACTGTGCTGGTAAGCTGGGTACTAGTGGAGGGCCCGAGCCTGCCCTAGTCTGGCAGACGTTGCCCCAGGCCCCTGTCTCCAAAGAAAAAGGGACCAGAGAACGCTCACCAGCTCAAGTCCTCCAGGGAGACCCTTAAACTTGAGATTATTTCCAGCTTCAAAAACACTGTTTAGCTAAATTACATGTGTCAGGGAAATCGTCGGTCTGAAAAATCAGTGACGACCTTTCTAAATAACCATACTGATATTCGATAAATTTGGGAATATGATTCAGCATGAAATGTCCAGTCTTTCTCTTAAAGGTGCAACATATTGCCCTTCAACAGGAAACAGGAAACAGCCCTGAGCTAAGCAGTCCTGGCTCCGAGACCTTTATACTCATCATCTCATTTAACTGCGCTAACAGCCCAGGAGGTGGTTACTGCTCTCACCATTCTTTAGTGTGTGTGTGTGTGTGTGTGTGTGTGTGTGTGTGTGTGTGTGTGTGTGAAAGAGAGAGAGAGACAGACAGACAGACAGACAGACAGGAAGGGAGACAGATGAGAAACATCAATTCTTCGTTGTAGCTCCTTAGTTGTTCATTGATTGCTTTCTCATATGTGCCTTGACAGGGGGAGGGGGGGACTACAGCAGACTGAGTGACCCCTTGCTCAATCCAGCGACCTTGGGTTCAAGCTGGTGAGCCTTGCTCAAATCAAGTGAGCCCGCGCTCAAGCTGGCGACCTCGGGGTTTCGAACCTGGGTCCTCCGCATCCCAGTCCAATGCTCTATCCACTGCACCACCACCTGGTCAGGTGCCCTTACCATTCTTATTGGACATAAGGAGCAACTGAGGCACAGACAGACCAAGCACCTTGCCCAAGTCACACAGCAAGGAAGGCAGGACTAGAGTCTTACCCCAAGTCTGTCCTGGGAACCGTGAGACTCTCCAGGATGCCAGGAGTGCCTGCCCACAGAGGTAGGAGAGTTGGTCTCTATTCTCGGCCTAGCCAAGCAGGTTTTTATCAAGTGATTTCTGACGGTGCTTCCTGAGCCTGTGATGCAGCTCAAGGACTCCTGTGAGGTTCAGTCCTCCAAACTTTACTATTAAGCAAGTCACTGGGCATGTGCTGGGGTCTCACGCAGGGCACAGAGTGACCAGGACACAAGTTAGCCGGACAGCCCACACCAGATGGGGAGACAGTGGCCACCAAGCCATGACAGCAACAAAGCGCTCAGACAGTGGTCAGCGCTAAGACACCCTTCATCAGGACACCTTGTGTGGGGCAGGTGAAGAAGACTGACATCCACAAGGAGGTGACATGTGTGGCCTGAGGGACAAGGAGGTGCCAGCCTGCCGAGAGCAGGAACAGTAAGGGGAAGGAGACAAAGCCACGGGCTCCCAAAGCCAAGAGAAGGCACGACTGGTTGGGTTTAGGCCCAGAGATGGAAACAGGTTTTCAGGGGCCTGAAATTTCCATTCCTGGCGGGTCTCCTTTAAGAAAATGAATAGCTAATCATGAACACAAAATTGTTCCAGCCTGTTCCTGGGCTTTGAAAGGTTAAGCTTCATCAGCCTCATAGAAAATATGTCCTTGGCCAGAAGTGGGTATTACTGGGTTGCCAAATGCCTATTAATACCCTAGATATAGACACACAGACACAAATAGGCACCCAGAGACACGGACACACACATACACAGAGACAGTGACACACACAGAGACACTGAGACAGAGAAACAGACACACATGCACACACACACCCAGAGACACTGAGACAGAGAAACAGGCACACACAGACACAGACACACAGACACACACACACCCAGAGACACTGAGACAGAGACACAGAAACACACAAACCCAGAGACACTGAGACAGAGACACGGACACACACAGACACTGAGACAGAGACACAGGCACGCACACACACACACCCAGAGACATAGACACTGAGACAGAGACACGGACACACACAGACACTGAGACAGAGACACAGACACACACACCACACACCCAGAGACACAGACACTGAGACAAAGACACAGACACACACACACACCCAGAGATACAGACACACAGACACTGAGACAGAGACACAGACACACACATGTTGAACATAGCACCTGTCATGTTTTAAAGAGATGACTGAATAAACTCTCATTACTATGACTATCAGTAGCAACAACACTCACTGAGTGTCAGCCAGCACTTACTGCACACCCGGCACTGTTTTAAGAGTTTCATCTTCACTACAACCGAATAAAGGAAGTACTATCCTTATCCCCACTGCAAACAAGAGGAAAATGAGGCTCAGAGTGGCTAAGTAACTCCCCCATGGCCACCCAGCAGGATGCAGAGGCTTGGAGTCCACACTGTGAACTCTTCCACTAGGGGCACCTGCTGTCTGAGATGGCGGTGATGACATCAGACAGACTCTCCTCCCCACCCTCGGGCTCAAATTCTGGAAGGGAGACAGTCGCTAAAGCAAGAGGTCAGTAATTACATCATGAGTTACAATGTGACAGAAGCATAGGGGGAATATAGCAAGGAAGCAGCCAGGGACTAGGGGGCTGACCAAGGAAGGCCTCATAGAGGAGGTGACATCTGAACAAACGCTGGAAGGAGGTGAGATAGGATGCTGGGAATTAGAGGGGGTCAGAGCCAGCACACCCCAAAAGGAACTGCCAATAGTGTGTGTGTGTGTGTGTGTGTGTGTGTGTGAGAGAGAGAGAGAGAGAGAGAGAGAGAGAGAGAGAGAGAGACACACACACATCTGGGTAAACAGGATCCCAATTCACTGAGGGGAGGGCTGAGACAGGAAGGCCCAGGGGCCTGACCACAGACACACCTGAGGTAGCCTAAGGAGGTAGAACGGAGGGCTTCCTGGAGGAGGTTATGCCGGAGCATCACTAAACTTCCGTGCATCCACAGGACTGAGTTAGGCAGGACAAGAGCTAAGAAGCAGAGGCTGGAGCGTGACATGGGAAGTCACCCAGGCAGAAGGCACAGCAGGGACAAAGGCCCAAGGCAAGAAGCTACCTGGTCTGTTGGGGAAGTACAGACAGGTTGGAACTACGGAAGCACAAAGGGTTAGGAAGAGACGGGAATGCGGAGGGCTGAGCAGGGGACCAGGGCTGACCCTCGAGGGGCCATGAACACCTGGCTGAGGGTTGGGACTTGGTCCTGAGGGGGCTGGGCCACTGGAAGAGGAGGGTCAGCTCCAGGCACAGGGAGAGCCCTGAGGCTGGGAGGGTCCAGACTGCAGAGGGGAGACTGGAGCCGGGAAGGAGACTGGGGTGAGGGTCCAGGATGGAGAGAATGAGGTCTGAACTGCGGTGGCCATGAGGATGGAAAGAGAATAAGGCAGGGAGATGAAGAAGGCAGGAAGGTCCGGGCTGGGAGGTCAGGGAAGGAGGCTGTACCCAGATTCTGGGGGTTAGGTTGTGGTCAGTGTTTGAATCATTTATTCGTTCAGAAAATAATATCAGCAGACACATCCATGGAGACAAGCTGCAAAGCCCCAGGGAACTGTGGGAGGGGCAGGCAGCACCCACACTTCAGAAAGGCTCTGGGAGCTCACCCCAGGATGCTCCACTCTGCCTCGCAGCAGCACACACAGTGGAGGCACCCATGTGTCAGGCCCCAGGCTGGGCGATGCTGGGACCCAGAGCTGAGTTCAATGTGAGCCTGCTTGGTGGGGGCGACAGATAGGACCCCAGAGATTGCAGGCCAGAGACTGCAGCTGGGTCTGGGGCTGGATCAGGGCTAGAGGTCCAGGAAGCTATGAAGCCCAAAAGAACAGTCAGAGTCAGGGAACACCAAGAGAGTCAGGTCTCAGAACCCCAGGAGGAGCATGTCTTTGAGGAGACACCGCTGCCCTATGCTGCCAAGGCTGTCAGGAGGCTGCGTGGAATGCAAGGAGCACAGACTGGAGTGGGACTTGGTTGTGTTTCAATCCTGCCTGTCGCTGCCTACTGGATGACCTGGCAGGTACCAGACCCTTCCCCTGCTTCAGTTTCCTCATCTGTCCAATGGGGTTAACACATCTAGACCAATGCTTTTCAACCTTCTTTCATCTCATGGCACAGATAAACTAATTACTAAAATTCTACGGCACACCAAAAAATATATTTTTTGCCGATCTGCCAAAAAAAAAAGATAGGTGTAATTTTGATTCATTCACACCAGATGGCTATGGTTATGTTGGCTGCCGTCATTTCTTTTTTTGAAAATAAAAGGGAAAAGAGGTCAGTTACCCTGACTAAATAGTCAAGTACTGCATGTTTTAAAAATTCTTGCAGCACACCAGTTTAAAATAGTTGATCTAGAGATTATTCCCTGACCAGACGGTGACGCGGTGGATAGAGCATTGGTCTGGGAAGCAGAGGACCCAGGTTCGAAACTCCGAGTCGCGGCTTGAGCATGGGCTCATCCAGTTTGAGTGTGGGATCATAGACGTGACCCCCTGGTTGCTGGCTTGAAGCCCAAGGTCGCTGGCTTGAGCAAAGGGTCACTCACTCTGCTGGAGCCCCCGGGTCAAGACACATATGAAAAAGCAATCAATGCCTGACCAGGAGGTGACGCAGTGGATAGAGCGTCGGACTGGGATGCGGAAGGACCCAGGTTCGAGACCCCGAGGTCGCCAGCTTGAGTGCAGACTCATCTGGTTTGAGCAAAGCTCACCAGCTTGGACCCAAGGTCGCTGGCTCAAGCAAGGGGTTACTCGGTCTGCTGAAGGCCCACGGTCAAGGCACATATGAGAAAGCAATCAATGAACTAAGGTGTTGCAATGTGCAATGAAAAACTAATGATTGATGCTTCTCATCTCTCTCCATTCCTGTCTGTCTGTCCCTGTCTATCCCTCTCTCTGACTCACTCTCTGTCTCGGTAAAAAATAAATAAATAAATAAAATTAAAAAAAAAAAGCAATCAATGAACAACTAAGGTGCTGCAACGAAGAACTGAAGCTTCTCATCTCTCTCCCTTCCCATCTGTCTGTCCCTATCTGTCCCTCTCTCTGTCTCTGTCACAAAAATAAATAAAAATAAAAAGTAAAAATAGAGATTATTGAAAGGACTGTTTAATCTCGGATAAGGACTTAGAATGTTACCCAGTGAACAGTTAAATACCCACCAAATGTAAGCTGTTATGATCAAGGAAGTTTCCATGCCAAAACCTGGCTCCTGGGCCCTCCTCCCAATCACATACCCCAAACTGGCAGGGGCCCCAGTTTCAGCCACCCAGGCCTCCAGCATGCCAGGTCCTGTGCTAGAGAGGCAGGCTCCTCGTCTGATGGGGGGCAAGGAGGACAAAACATGGATGGGCAGTCACCAACCCTGCCTAGTTTAGGCCCAGTATGGAGAGAAAGTGGTCTGTGGGCGTGTGTCTGATTCACCTGTCTACACCCAGGCTCTAAGAAATGTCCCCAAACCCTCTCAGGAAGGATGTAAGCCATCCCAACTCCTCAGACTGGCTTTCATCCCTAGCATACACTTTCCCCTCCCTCCCTAGCTCCCACGTCCTACTCACCCTGGAACTATGCAGGGTGAAACAGCTCCTGGGTTCCCCAGCACCCTATCTGAGCTCCACTATAGCACGTTTCCTGTTCTGTGTTAGTCCATCGAGTTTGCAGCGCAGCCCAGTGGGTGAAAGCATGGTTTGGGTGCAAAGCGCTCATGGGGGTGAGGAGTCAAACGGAATCTCGGCTCTGCCCCTTCCTGGCTCGGTGACTTCTCTGTGCCTCAGTTTCTCCGTGTGTTAAACAGGGGACAGGCCTCCTCCAGCAGGTAAGAAACAAGAGACGGTAACTCTCCCTGCATGCAATTATTAAGACAGTGAGTTCAGAATTGGGGGGGAAAGGAAACGGGTTCATAACCCCAGAGGAGCACCAGATGTCAGAACCTCACAGTCCTTGATCTTTGCCCTCAGGTGTGACTTTGACGTTTAGGGAGAGCGCGACAGAGACCAGAGATTACGAGAAGACCCCCCCCCCCTTACAGGGTGCGATTGTGACCCCGGAAGCACACGGCCACGGAGCAAAGGGAGGTGGGAGCCTGGTCACCTTCACCGCGAAGTCGATGACCCTCTTGACAGCTACAAGCGCGCGAAGCTCCGCCATCTTCCTGCTGCAGCCACCTGCGGGATCAGGCTGCACCCTCTACCCCTGGGCTCTGAAGTCCCACCCCCGACCCACCCCGTCCCTTTCTGCGCCTGCGCTCCGGCCGCCAGCCAGTCGACCTCTGCGGTGCCCGCCTCCGCCCCGACAATAGACCAATCGGGAGGCCAGGGTGAGGGAGGGTGTGACAAGTGGTTTGGAACCAATAGGAGGGGGATTCCAGAGAGAGAGAGGCGGAACCCGGAGTTCTAAGGGACAAGGGCTTTGTGAAGGGGGAGTGGCAGGGAACCAGGGAAAAGGTCGTTCTGGGGAGGGAGGGGCTCGAGGAGTGGAACTCCTCCCTGTCATTCTAAACTTTTCCTAGAGTCTTCGGATCTACCCTTGCCCCCAGTTCCCTGCCTCTTCTTCTCCGCGCGGGCTCCCGCACACCTCTGCGTCCTCTCGTGTCTGTCTCCCTATTTTCTCCACGAGCAGCGTGTCCCTACAGCCTCTCCACGCGCCCCTGTCCCCTCCTGACTCCACTCTCCCAGGTTCCCGTTCCCCTTCACATCCATGTCCTTTCTCCACTCCATGGTCGTATCTCCATGCCAGTGGCCCCCAGGGTTCCACGTTCCCTAGGTTCAAGCCTTTATGTCTTCTCTGAGCCTCTGTGTACCCCAGTATCCGAGCCCCCCGTGCTCGTCATGATCATGTTCCCACGTCTGTTCATGTCTCCCGTGTCTGCGACCTCACATTCCCCAGAAAGGTAGGCGGATCCGCAGAGGTGGAGGCCGTTCTTTATTCTGCCCCAGGCGGGCTGAGGTCACAAGCATACCGGGAATCCACTAATGGCATCTGTACTCTGCACGATCATGTCCGCCAGCAGAAAGCATAAGCCTGGCAGGAGGAGAGAAGAGGACAGGTGGAGGGCGGTGGGTCCTGGGGCGGATGGCCGGAAAGACCCTGGGGCCCTGGGTTTGGGGCTCCGGCGGCGTCTCTGCCGGGTCTGTGAAAGTCTGGAGTGGAGGATATTGGGGAGTCCCCAGGGGGTCAGAATGAGGTTTCTTGGAAGGGCGGCTGGGGGTCTCTGCGGAAAGGAGGGACCCCTGGGTACTCTCCTCCACCCTCTTCCCGCTGTCCCAAGTTACCCGCGAGAACAAAGAATGGAAAAGCCAGCCACCCCGAAAAATAGGACCAGGAGAAGAAAACATCGTTTTTCCACGCATTCTTCACGGTGTAGCCTGTCAAAGCGATCAACAGCAGCAAGCCTGGCCCCGCCCATCCGCCGAGTGAGCGAGGCCAAGTGGAGCTGCATCCAGGCCCCACCTAGACCGCGCCCACAGCAAAGGCCACGCCCCTTCTGGGCTACCCAGCCAGAGAAGACCACGCCCATCTTCTCTGGGTCCCGCCCTGGACCCGCCCCCTGTAGCTCAGCTTCCTTCTCTGGGTCACCAGCCCCCCCGCCGTGGCTCACATCCCGGTGCCTTAATAGTGACCCATGGACCCCTATCGCCTGCCTGGCGGCCTGCTGCTGTCTCACCGCAGAGGAAGAAGACAGCGATCGTAGTCTGGCCCCGCAAGTCTCCTTTGTGGCACAGAATCCACAGCCCCATCGCCAAGCCCACGATGCTGAAGCCCGCCGCCAGCACCATGCACGCCGCGGTCACCGCTAGAGTAGCTGGGGAGAGCCGGCCGCCTGAGCCCCGCGCAGGCGCCACCCCTGACCACCGCCCCCTCCCTCCGGGGACGGGGCTGGCCGCAGAGTCAGGGATTTAGATGGGGACTTGGAAGTTGTAATAAGGGGTTATGTATACGTGGTGGCCTCGGTCACGGAAGGGCAGCTGGATATGAGACTGGAATGGAAGGAGTGGAGGTGGGGCCCCGCAGGATGCGCCCAGCTGTTGTGTCAGGGGAAGGAGCCCGCTGAGATAAGGGCTGGGACTGTCGGTGTAGGGGGCTGGCATCCGGACTGGCTAGACCGCACTCTGGTAGGGGGTGTTAAAGCAGACGCCGCCGTTACAATTCTGCCACAGGCCACTGTGTCCCTTGGGGAAGCGGATCCAGTAGTTGGTGGCAGTAGAGAGAATCGTGAGGATGTTGGCCAAGAAGCCCAGGAGGGTGCCCCCGCTCTGAAGGCTCCGCTTCACCCCCATGCCAGGGAGGCTGCTGCAAGGGACCACACACGCAGGACTGGCCAACACCCGTCCCGCCCCCAGGCCCCTCTTCAGGTTCCCTGAGAACCCCTTCTACATGTCTCTTGTACCCCTCTGCCTGGGGGCCTGGAGATACCCCCCTCAGTTCCTCCCACGCTGTGGGCCCCTCTCCCAGCACCCTGTCTGAGGACGTTGAGACCTTCCTCCCTCCAGGAGTCACTGCTTAAAAACTCCCTATCTTCCAGAGACCTCCCTCCCCCAGTGGAATGTCCCTTTGGCCAGTCCGGTGTGGTCCCCACCCCTTTCCCCCATACACCCACCTAAGTCCTCACAGACAGCTCTCAGGCCTTTTAGAGGCAAAATCCAGAGAGGTGGGGGAGGTGAGATTGGGTCAGTCTCTGTGAGGCAGCAGGAGTTCTAGAACCCCTTCTCACAGCCACCATTTAAAGAGATAACCACCCACCCCCTCATCCACACACACAGGCATCTCTCCCAGCAAAGTGACAGCTCAGAGTCAGACGGCAGGTCTGGGGGGAGCCTGAGGGCCATGACAGGCTGGACCATGGTCTTCTAAACACTTCTCTTCCCTTGATCCCATAAGTGCCTCTGGTCCTCAGCTTTGGCTGGGCATCCCAGGCCCCCACACCTGCTCCTGCCCCTCCTGCTCCCTGAAGCTTGCACCTTCACAGGTGAGCTTCCTCACTCGCACAGCTCCAGGGGCCACGACACTCAGAGAGCATCCCAAACTCCATCTGCAGCCCTGGCCTCTCTCCCAAACCTTAGACTGGAGTCCTGGTCTTCTCCCAGAGCCCTGGTACTCAATGAAAGATGACCCCGCCATCCCACCTCTGGGCACTATCCTTACCCCCTTCCTGCCTCTTCTCCCACAAAGTACTTGGATCCCCAAGTCTGGTTCCTCCCGCTCTCGAATCTTTCTGATTCCTTCCCTCCTTTCCACCTCATGCCCTGTTCCGTCAGGTCTTGTCCGGACTCATGTCCCATCTGCTGTATTGTCACGTCCCTTTCTCTTGTTTAGCCTCTCTGGATGCTCCCAGAGAGAGCTTGCTGACACTGGAAGCTGACACTGCCCCCGCCCCTCTGATCCTGGCTCCCCACTCCCCTCACGAGAGAGTCAGCTGAGGCTTTAGGGGTCTCGGAGTCCACCTGTCACTCCACCCTCATTTTCCACCCCACCCCCACATTCCACACCCCGCCACAAAGCACTGTTTATCCTCTGAACACTTCTGGCCTCTCCACGCCTACACTCTGGAGTTTTTCTACATGGATTATTACCTTTCCGTGGCCCTCAAGAAGTCCCTAAATACCTTCTTCCCAGCAAGCTCACCTCCACCCACCATGAAGCAATCAGTCTTTGTCCTACACCCTTCCTGGGCTGTGCCTGTCCTCTCGCCTGTACACACACACACACACACACACACACATACACACACACCAGACCTCCAGCCCTTGGTGGGCAGGATCCGGGTCTGCCTCATGTCATTGTCCCCAGAGAGGCCCAGCAGAAAGGAAACGCTTGGGAAAAACCAGTAGAAAGAGTAAATGAATGAATAAAATGAGCAAAGAAACCTGGAGCGCAGATGAAGGGCGGAGAGGGAGTGAGAAGGAACGTGCTAAAGCAAAAGAGACACAAGGAAGAAAAGAGAACAGAAAAGGTGGAAATGGGAGACAGGCAAAGGAGAAAGACAAGGGCCAGAGAAGGGGAGAGAGGATGTGGGGCAGTGTCGGGTCCACACTGGCCACACACTGGGCAGGAGCCCCCAGAAGCAGGTGGAGGCTTCTGACTTATTTCTGGGTGCCTGGTGTTGCCCACTATGGAGCCAGCATGCTGTCAGCTTGTGTCATGGTTGAAATAATCTCAGAATAACCAGATTCCAGCAAATAGTTGTTGAATAAATGAAGAAACAAATGGAGGGGTTATGGAATAGAAGGGCGGGAGGCGAGGGCCGAAGGAGGGCCAGTGATTCGCAGCTCTCTCCATGATGACTTTCAACCCACCCTGCTGTCCTCGCCTGCAGCTCACAAGGTGTCATAGCCAGGCCGGGGGCCATGGCAGTGAGCTACCAGACTCAGGCCACCTGGAGGGGAAAAGGGAGGTCAGCGTGTGCATCTGCACTGCTCCCTCAGAGCTGCCCTGCCCCCTCCCCCCACAAGCTCCCCGGGCAGCAGTCACCTGCACTGAGCAAGAGGGGAATCGAAACCCAGCCCAGGTAAAAGGACCAGGAGAAGAAGGTCTGGATTTGGGGTTCTTGAGGTTGGCTCCACCGTTCACCAGTATAGACTGCCATGGCCACCATCATGCAGAGGGCTGGGACAAAAGGCAAGAGGACTGCTGAACCTCTCTGTGGGGACTCAGTCCCCCAGGCCCATGGGAAGTCCTGATTCCTTACCTGCGACAAAGGCTGTGATGGATGAGACAAGGGGGCCTTGGCCGGGGGCAGACAGTGAAGGGACACAGGACAGGACCAGGAGGACCAGAGACACCAGGCCACACAGGGTAGCCAGGATGTTGAAGGTCTGTGTCACGCGGATGTAGCCTGCGCAGAGAGGAGACCTCTGAATCGGAAGGCCTGTCCCCTCTGCCTCCTCTCCCCTACCTCCCAGAGAGGAGAGACCACTCTGCCTTACCTGCTACTGCATGCTGATCCCCATTTGGCCAGAGGCCTGAGTGAGCTGATGATGTAGGCCCCAGGGCCACGAACCAAAAATCTGTGCCCAGGGCAACCAGGACACAGGTCAGGGCCAGGGAGCCAGTCAACAGGGCCAGGGACCGACAGGGCTCCATGGGGGTGGGTGCTGGCTTTCTGGATCCTGAAGGATGAAGAGGATGGTGATCTACACCCTTGAGTCTATGAGGGAAGCGGCTGTGCACTCAGACCCCTGGGCCCTCTGAACTCAAAAAAGCAAGCAGTCGTGACAACTCGGTGGCCTGTGCTCCTTAAGGCCAGGCTGGCTCTGTTTCACCCAGTTCAGTTCCTGGCAACTGACTGTCACAAACCCTCCCTTGCTGGGTTGCACTGATAATGTCTCCCCTCCCCGAGGTCCTGGCTCCCCTCACAGTGTGTGGTGAGGAAGGGTGTCATAGTCAGTGGTTTGGTCGGTGGTTCAGACCTGCCTCTCTGTCTCGGGTTCTCTACCCCCCACCCTTGGAGCCCTTCACACCAGAAAAGGCTTCCCGGAAGAGATGGTAGAGAGGCTTGGGGGGGAGGCTCAAAGGTGGGGGTGACAACTGAGACCAGGGTGTGAGCTCAATGGGAGGCGAGTTGTGGCCAGAGGGGACAGTTGGTGGATGCGTCATGTTTTCCTGTGGCTGCTGCAACCTTCCGTTCTAGGAGAGGGGGGCGGGTGAGGGGGCTCGCACTAGGGGCCCCACAGAAGAAGGGGGCTGGAGGCCGTGATGGGTGGGGCCGAAGGAGGAAGGAGGAAAGGCTCAGGCTCCAGGACCCCCGCTCAGAGCTTATGCTCAGGGCAGGTACAATGCGCAGAATCACAATTCTAAAGGTCTGTGCCAGGGAAGACATGCCCACATCCTCATCTGAGAAATGCGTTCATAGACCGCTCTGCTCTGAGCATGGTGGGCTTTGTCATCAAGATCATAGTCCCTGGTGGTGGGGGTGGGGGCACAGGGATTTCAGTGCAGGACTCTCTGGTCCTCCAAGCTCCTTCCTCCCACACCAACGTCAGGACCCAGGCAGCACTTTACCTGGGAGCAGGTGTAAGGTGAAGATGCCACAGCCCAGGCAGAAGGCCCAGGCAAACTTGACCCCTGTGAGGCTGGAATGCTCCTGACCAGCACCTCTGTTGTGAGGATAAACTGCTGGCCGTCCCTGGAGAGTTGGAGAAGGGAGAGCCAGCCACTCCGCGGGCCAGTCCTCTTCCTTTATTGGAGACTCCGGTTTGCAGGTCCCATCCTTCACCCAAACACTCACCAGTGAGGTCACTGGCCATTCCCAAAGTCTGATCACACAGACAGGCTCCCAGAGGTGGACCCAGGTCATGAGCGGTGTGGGCACCAGTGCCCCAGTGGCTGTGGACGTGGCTCTGGTGAGGAGCAGGGCAGGCTTCAGGAAGTCTGGCCCTGGATGTGTGGTGAGGGGAAGTCAGAGCACAGAGCCCATCTGTGACCTTTACCCCATCCCAAACTCAGCCCCATCCCTATCCTCCAACCCAAACCCTTTTCATTTCCAAACCTAACCCTTTCTTAACCGTAGATCCAACCCCAAACTCAGCCCCATCCCAATTCCCAACCTAACTCTATTCTCATTTCCAAACCCAACTCTAAACTCAATTCCAGCTCAGCCCATCCATAACCCTATCTCAGCCCCATCCATAATTCCACCTCCAACCACAACCCAATTCCCAAAACCAGCTGTAAACTCAATCCCACCCAAACCCCAAACAGTAGCCACCCCTTAACTCCAGCTCCATCCCTTTCCCCCAACCTAACTCTATTCTTTTTGTGTGTGTGAGACAGAGACAAAAAGATAGACAAAGAGTGACAGAAAGGGACAGAGAGACAGGAAGGGAGAGAGATGAGAAGCATCAATTCTTTGTTGAGGCACCTTAGTTGTTCATTGATTGCCTTCTCATATGTGCCTTGATGGGGGGACTATAGCAGAGCGAGTGACCCCTTGCTCAAGCCAGTGACCTCGAAGTTTCGAACCTGGGTCCTCTGCATCCCAGTCCAACGCTTCATCCACTGCGCCGCCGCCTGGTCAGGCCCTAACCCCCTTCTTCTTTTTTTTGTATTTTTCTTAAGTTGGAAATGGGGAGGCAGTCAGACAGACTCCCGCATGCGCCCGACTGGGATCCACCCGCCATGCCCACCAGGGGACAATGCTCTGCCCACCCGGGGCGTTGCTTTGCCGCAGAGCTATTCTAGCACCTGAGGCAGAGGCCATAGAGCCATCCTCAGCGCCCGGGCAAATTTTGCTCCAATGGAGCCTCAGCTGTGGGAGGGGAAGAGAGAGACAGAGAGGAAGGAGAGGGGGAGGAGTGGAGAAGCAGATGGGCGCTTCTCCTGTGTGCCCTAGCTGGGAATCGAACCCGGGACTCCTGCACGCCAGGCCGACGCTCTACCACTGAGCCAACCAGCCAGGGCCCTTAACCCCCTTCTTGCTGACAAATTCAGCCCCAAACTTGACCCCATGCTCATCCCCATCCCCAAATCCATCTTTATTCTGAGACGTAACTTTATCCTCATTCCCGTCCTCACACCAGATCGTTTCCAAACCCAACTCCAGCCCCAGTCCCATGCCCACTTCCTCCTTCATACTTCTCCCCAACCCCTATAAGTTCTACCTCAATCCGCCCCCACCACCATTTCATCTTCATCCCACTTCCAGGTTTGAGGCTGTAACCCTGTTTCTAATCTCCCTAAGTCCCACCACTTCCATTGACCAAAGAAAGGTGATCTTGCCTGTTTCCCTAGAGAGGCGCCTCTGAGCTTTTGGAATGCCCTGCCTGATGAGCGTCTCTGTTTACCTGGGGTCCTTGGACCACACTAGATAGTTTATGGGGGGCGGGGTTGTACTATGTCAGTTTGACCGCTGATGAGGCTGGAAACTGAATAACTGAGGTCAGCCATGTGGGCGATCACTGCCCATAAAACTGACCTCTCGTGAAAACTCTGGACATCAAGGTTTGGGCGAGCTTTCCCTGTCCGTACGACTCCACTGGGAGAGACAACGGGGAGCTGCTGCCTGGTCTTGCCTGGATGCTGCCCTGGGAGGCTCCTTTCTTTGCCGATGTTAAATTGTTCCCTTTCACTGTCACACATAGAGTGTAACAGTTTTCTTGAGCTCTGTGAGTCCTTCTAGCCACTCACTGAACCTGGCGGTGGTCTTGGAGGCCCCCAAACTTCAGTGAGTGAAGGGGGATTAAGTCAGAGAATTAGTGGGGGCCAGAAAATGTGGCATTTGTATGACCTGAACTTGATAGACCTGAGATTGGAGGCATGGGAGGGCTTAGAGCTGGAGTAACATGATATATATATTTTGTGTGTCTGCGCGTGACAGAGACAGAGACAGGGACAGATAGGGACAGACAGACAGGAAGAGAGAAAGATAAGAAGCATCAATTCTTTGTTGCAGCACTTTAGAGGTTCATTGATTGCTTTCTCATATGTGCCTTGACGGGGTGGAGGGGAGTCTACAGCAAAGCGAGTGACCCTTTGCTCAAGCCAGCTACCTTGGGCTTCAAGCCAGCAACCTCTGGGCTCAAGCTGGTGAGTCTAGCTCAAACCAGATGAACCTGTGCTCAAGCTGGCAACCTCGGGGTTTCAAACCTGAGTCCTCTGTGTCCCAGTCTGATGCTCTATCCACTGCACCACCGCCTGTCCCGGCTGGAGTGACATGATATTAATAAACATTCCTCTAAATGCTGCACAGAGATGACTGTAGATGGGGGTGTGGTGAGGGATCAGGACTGAGCTGGATAGGACGGTGTGGCAATTATCCAGGTGCTAGATGACGGTGGCTTGCATTATTAGGACGATAACTGGTTAAGCAAGATAGAGTCAAATTCTAAACACATTTTAAAGGTAGAGGCCACACTGCTGGCCGATGCAGTAGGATGCAACAGAGCAGCTGGATAAAACTGGAGTTGTCGTTTACTGAGATGAGGGAGACCAGGGAGGAACAGGTGAGGGGTGTGAGAGACCAGGAACACAGTGTCTGATATGTGAGGTTTGAGATGCCTCATCTTTTCAAGTGGAAATGCTGAGTAGGACGTTGGAGATATGAGTCTGAAGTTATAACATCATCATTGCTAGAGTAAGCCCCTGTAAATATGGTTACTGGAACAAGCCTCTGTAAATATTTCCACTTAAAGTGACCTAAGTAAAGTATTATTAGAGAAGACATCAAATGCCATTATTATCAGAAGAAGCCTCTATAAAAATAGTCTAATTGCTATTTGAGGAGGCTCCCATAAATATTATTTCTAGGGAGTAAGCCTCTATTAATATAACAATTACTAGCATAGGCTGTGGTCAACATTCTTATTCTTAAAATTGGCCTTGCTAAGTGGCCTTAGTACTTTATGATTGGCATCAGAAAATCTCACGTCAGTCGGCATCAGTTTATTGAGTGAACTAATGAGTGAGTAAAGGAAGAGAGGATCAGAGTCACAGTGTGAGAAGGGGCAAGTGAAGAAGGCATAGGGTCCGAGCTCCATGTTTCTGGTTGGAAAAGCCCAACAGGAAGGGGAGAGGGGGTTGGGAAAGCCAATGGAGGTGAGGTGGGGCAGGTGGGCAGGGAAGCTGTTTTATCTTCACTGAGCTTTCTGTTTATCCTATTATCCTACGGTGATATTGTGATTTATAATAAAAAACATGTTTCTGGCCTGAGTCCCATTTACAACAGTTTCTAAAACCCATGGAGTTTCCCAGGTCATGAAAGCCATAATGGTGTCTTTTGCTATGTAAAGGGGACTGTTAGACCCACCCCACTCAAGGATGGAGGACTGGTTGCCAGGGGAGCCAACCACGTGATTAGAGGGTGGGAACTTTTCAATGGCCAAGAATTTAGTCAATCACACCTGTGTCATGAAACCTCCTCAGGGAGCTACAGGGGTGGTGAACACTGAGAGGTTAGGGAAAGTGGCGACTTCGTCGTTAAGAGACTGTAATAAACTGAATGGCCCACCATATTCTGGCTCCACTGTTCCTTTGCCATCTGCCTGAATCCAATGGGAACCCACATGGCCCTGACAACTACGGCCACTGGCATTACACTGGCTCTCTGCATCTCTTCCTACTGATTGTTTCTGAGTTATAGCCTTGTATAATATACCGGCAATCTAGTAAGTGAAATGTTTCTCTGAGTTCTTTGAGCTGCTCTAGCAAATTAATGAAACCCAAAGAGGGGGTGTTGGGAACCTCTGGTCTACAACTGATGGTCAGATGCACAGATGACAACCTGGAGCAGTGATTGGCATCTGAAGGGGGGTGGGGTGGCGGACAGTCTTGTATGACTGAGCCCTTAACCTGTGGGATCTGATGCTGTCTCCAGGTAGATAATGTCAGAGTTGAGTTCATTGCTTGCTGGGGTGAGAGGGGAAATGCACATTGGAATTACTGTCAGAATCGGCCCTCCACATCAGTTCCCTAGAAGTTGAACTGCAGTCTATATGAGGACTGTGTGATTTATCTCTGTCCCCATGCCAACAGATACAGCAGAATGGATTGCTAGGATACACTCCCCACCCCCACCCCCATTAACCACCCCCCTCAGGAAGTCACAGTGTAGTAATTTCACATCAGTTTTATTAGACTTCAAAATATCGCTCTAGTGGAGATCGCATTTTTCAAACAACACCCCTGGCAGGTGGGGCCCTGGGTCCTCTCAGCTGCCTTCCACCAGGCCCCGTTCTTCCTGCTTGCCCCGTGGGGCTCAGGAGTCAGGGGCCCTCACCCAGAGTCCGGGACGAGAGCCCCCGCATGCCCCCAGGAATCAGAATTTCAGGCCTCTAGACCCTCCCTCTCCTCTGCAGTGACCTCATTTGAATTTCCCCATGAAGTTGGTGGATACACCTGGGCTCAGCGAGGAGTGGACAGGCGCCGACATTCATTCATCCGGTAGGCACACATGTAGAAAATCCCTGTGCAAGAAAAAGTCCCAATGGACGCCTCTTCAAGCCCCGGCCCCAGCACCCCTTTTTTCCCCGGGGTGTTTGCTGGGCCTGGAGTCTATCTCCCGCCTGGGTGCTGGGGGTACCTGTGGGACACCCCACCCTCTCGACTTTGGGATTGCACTCGCTCGTCCCCAGACAATGCCCTTTCCACCCCCATGCCCCAATACCTGCAAAGAAGGTCATGAGCAGGGCCACCCAGCCCAGGATGTAAGACCAGGAAAAGCGCCAGTCCCCGAAACGGCGACCGAGGAAGCTAACGGTGACTCCAGTGTAAATGGCCAAGGCCAGCAGGACGAAAAAGGCTGGGGAGAGAGGGTGGAGGGGGGAACACAGAAGAGGTTGGGCTTCGAGATGGGGGTGGGCGTAAGATTGAGGAAGAGGCTGGTGTGAGTGGCTGGAATGGGATAAGCGTGAGGACAGGGTTGAATTGAAGGTGGGAGTAAAGATGGACAGGAGGTGGGGGGGAGGGAGGGAGGGGGGAGGTGACGGGCAGGGTTGTGCTGCCCATCATTAAGAATCTGACAGGTCTTTGTCTCTGGTTCCTGGGAGCGGGATTCTAAATCCTGGGAATTTTTTTATTTATTATTATTTTTTTGTATTTTTCTGAAACGATAAGCAGGGAGGCAGAGAGACAGACTCCCGCATGTGCCTGACCAGGATCCACCAGGCATGCCCACAGAGGGTAATGCTCTGCCCATCTGGTGCATTGCTCCACTGCAATTGGAGCCATTCTAGCACCTGAGGTGGAGGCCATAGAGCCATCTTCAGCACCCGGGCCAACTTTGCTCCAATGGAGCCTTCGCTGCGGGAGGAGAAGAGAGAGAAATAAAGAGAAAGGAGAGGGGGAGGTGTGAAGAAGCAGAAGGGCGCTTCTCCTGTGTGTGCTGTCTGGGAATCAAACCCAGGACATCCACACTCCCTGCCGACGCTCTACCACTGGGCAAGCCGGCCGGAGCCAATCCTTGGAATTTCTTGAGTTATGAGTGTCTTTGCTATTGTTGAGCTTCTGGAATCACACCTGTGGTTAAGCTGAGATGACTCAGGAATGAGAGCTGGTCACCAGGGAGACCAACCGCCTGCATAGAGAGGTGAAGGTTTGAATTGGTTGGTGTCAGCCCCTCTGGGGAGGGGACCCAGGAGGAGATCGAGTTCAAGCAAGTACGTGGCCAGTGATTCAATCAAGAAGCTAGTAACCTATCTGGGTGCCAAGTGCATTGGAGCCTCCTGGCACCTGAACACAGAGAGGGTGCTGGGTCCTCTCAGCCTTCTCCCTCTGCTTCTGCTTATCTGGCTGGTCTTGAGTTGAGCCTTAATCATAAAACTGTACTTGTGGGTATAGTGCTTTTCTGAGTTTGGTGAGCTGTTCTAACAAATGTTCAAACCTGAGTGGGCCTCGGGAACCCTCAATTTCGTAGCCAGTTAGTTAAAAGTGCAGTGGCTTGGGGACCCCACTGGCAGCTGAAGTAGGGGAAGCCTTGTTGGAAACCAAACCCATAAACCGATGGGGTCTGATGCTAACACTGGCTAAGCCAGCACTGTACGGCAGTGTCAGAGCAGGTGGAATCAGAAATAGTCTTGGAGGTGGTGTTGGGTGTGAGGTTGGGATTAGGATGAGATGGAGTTGAGAGAGAGAGGACCTGGGGATGAGAATGGACTGAGGTTGGAGATGGACAGGAAGTAGGGTCAGGGGGGTAGGACAGGATAGGGTAGGGGGGTGTCCACTCACTGGAGGCGAAAAACATGATGCCGGCAGAGAAAGGCCGGGATAGGCGAGTGAAGGTGGGCTGCTGAGCGAAGGCCAGGATGCCCATGATGATGCCGGCAGTGGCACACAGGGAAGACAGGATCATGAAGGCCCGGGTGGCATTCCAGTATGCTGTGGGAGCAGCCCAAAGTCACTGCCAGGCCTCCACTGCCCTCATTGGTGAGTGCTGCTGCCTCTGAGAGTGGGAATGCCTTACCCCTCTTCGTACCCTTGACCCAGCTTCTCCACCTTTCTGCAAGTGCCCTGCTCTTCACCTGGCACACTCCTATCCATCCTCCAAAGCCCAGCTCCCAAATCCCCTGCTCTAGGAAGCATCCCTTCGCCCCTCAGGCATCATCTTCACCCCCTGCTCTGAGTTGTGACTCTTGGTTGGTCTCCCCCTGTAGCCTGATTGTTCCCTGAGGACAGCAACTGGGCTGATTCTACAGTACGAATACCCCAGCATAGATTTGGTTTGCACACAAGCCTGGAGGATTGTTTGTTGGATTAATGAGTGAATGAATGAATGAATGAATGGTGATTTCCCATATTGTCTTGCTGATCCATTTTTATCTCCCTCCTATTGCTCTATTTTGTTTCCTTCAGACCATTTGCTCCTATATGAAAATGCCCTGTTTGCTTATTTTTAGCTTGTTTAGGATATCTGTCTCTCCCCACTGAATTCTCAGCTTCATGAGGACAAAGGTCTGCTTTCTCATTCACCACTATATTCCCAGCACCTTGTGCTTGGCACATGAAAACTACTAAATAAACATGATGAATGTATGGATGTTGAGCATTGGGAATAATTTCTTTTCTCTTTCCATAAAATTATATGCATATTATTCATTATTAATATATATTATATAATCTATAGTGCAAGAGCCCTATACTGAAAACACTCCTTATCCCTATACTTACAATATATATTATATTATATACATATGTACATATATGCATATATATGTTTATATATTACATAGCTTGGCAAATAGCAAGTATAAAATATACCTAGTATTTAGCTACTACACTAAATATCTAGTATTTAGCAAATTTAGGGTCTATCTTGCTTTCTGTAGGCTCCAGTATCTAACACAGTTTCTCTTTTACAATTGCAGTTGACATTCAATATTATTTTCTATTAATTTCAGGTGCACAACATAGTGGTTAGACAATTACATAATTTATGAAGTGATCCCCCGATGATAAGTACCTAGCTGGCACCACAAATAGTTATTAGAATATTATTGACTCTATTCCCTGTGCTGTACTTTACACCCCCGTGACTATCTGTAACTACCCACCTGTACTTCTCAATCTCTCCAACTTTTTCACCCCAGCCCCAACCCTCTACCTGGCATCCATTGGTTTGTTCTCTGTGTCTGTGAGTCTGTTTCTGTCTTGTTTGTCCATTTATTTATTTATTTTTTTAGATTCTATATATAAGTGAAACAATATGGTATTTGTCCTTTTCTGACTTGATTCACTAGCACACTGACATAGAAAGTGCTGTTCCGGCAACCCCAGGCCCACCTGCTGTCCCTGACCTCTATTTTGTATAAGAGATGTCGCCTCTCCCTCCTTAACTCCTCAATGAATACATTCTGTAATTGCAGTAGGAAGAAATACTGAAATCCCAACTTTGTCCCTTCCGTGCTGTGTGACCTTGGGTTGGTCCCTTTCCTTCTCTGAACCACAGGGGTTCTCCATCTGCCAAACCGGTGGCCCTTGGGCTGTGAGGTTCTGCCTTGCAGGTCTCTGCCCCCAGGGACAGCCTAGACCCTGTCCCAGAACCTCACCAATGCTTTCTGTCTGCAGGTAGCACTTGCTACCCAGACAGTACCGCCACAAACCCTGGTGGGCAAAAGACCCCGACAGCCGGTACTGCATCCAGTGGTCAGTCGCTGTGGCCACCACCAGGAGGATGGTGCCTACCCAGGCGCAGAAGAGGCCGCCACCCATGAAACTGTACATGATGATCTGTGGGGAATGGGAAAGATGGGTTCAGGAGCTGGGCTCCTGGGGTCTGGGGAAAAGGGGGCTGGGCGTCTGGACTCCTGAGTCTGAGGGAGGAGGAACCCAGGATTTGATCTCCAGGTCCTAGGGGAGAAAGAGTCCAGAGGCTTGAACTTCCAGGTCCTAAATCAGAGGTGGGAGGACACTGGGACACCAAAGTCCTCGGGGGAAGAGGAGGCTGTGGACCTGGATGCCCAGGTCCTAGGCGCAAAGGGGGCTAGAGGCCGGAATCCCATCAGTTCCCAGGGAGAGGAAGGAGCTGGGGGACTGAATGGCTAGGTCTTGGGGGAGGAAGAGCCCACAGGTCTTATAACCGGTGCCTACCTGAGAGGGAGAGCCTGTCCCGAGCCCTCTGCCTGCCTCGGTCCCTCTGTGCAGACTGAGCCGAGCCAGGTCGCTGGCCTTTCTGTTCCCCTGGCCCCCCAAATCCCTTAAGCCTCCCCATACAATGGTCCCACAGCCCAGCAGCTTCCAGCGAGCAGAAGTGCAGTGGTGGCAGCAGCCCCAACGGAATTCGCTGAAGCAGGAATCCAGGGGCTCCCCCGCCCCCCGCCCACAGCCCTAGGGCCCCACTGGCCTCTCTCTGTGACCTTCCCACCCTTTCACGGGCCTTGCTCACGGCACCCACTGCGTTGGCCTGAGCTGCATAAGCACACACATAGACACGAGACATAAGGGCAGTCATCCATTTATTGTTCAGCCTAGGGCCCCCACCTCCAAGGGCAGGAAATGGAGTTGGGTCTGGGAATGTTGGGCCTGGGGGATTCTTTGTGGGTGGGGGACACACGGCATGACACAGTTGGGGCCCGGACAGGAAAGAGGTGAGGAGGAGACGGGGCTGGCTTTGGTAGAAGACTGGTTGGGTTTGGGGAGGAGTTTAGGATGAAGATTACGATGAGGGTTGGGTTGGCCCAAAGTAGGTGGGGAACGAGGATGAGGAAGCTGGGAGTGAGGTGTGTTCGGGTGGAAATGGCGACAGGGATGGGCATGAATGGGAATATGGTACTGAGAGGGGAGGTGGGGGGCTGCAGAGGCAGGTGAATGGCTTCGAGGTGTAGAATGGGTTCAGGATGGGGTTGAGAATGAGCTGAGGGTTGTCGCTATACAGTTGGGGATGGCGTTGGGATGGGGAGAGGCACTAGGCATGAGGTTCAAGGACTTTTCTGGCTTGGGATCTTAAGTCAGGTCCAAGATTCACCCAGGAACTCCCTGGCCCCACTGCTGAGGCCATGGTTTGGGGGAAAGAAAGATGGGGTATTTCTGACAGGGTTGAGGTCATCCTCGGATCCAGGAACACCTTCTTGGGGCCTCCAAGTGGCCCTCTTCGGACTCCACGGTGCTGGGCCCTCAGGGTCCTAGTACTCAGTGTCCCAGTCCTCAGCGGCAGATGATGTGGCCGGAGGTGGCTCTGGGCCTTGAGCTTCCTGCTTCCCGTCCTGGGTAGGCAGTGTTGGTGGTGATGATGGCATCATGGGCGGGAGCCTGGGGCCAGCCCTAGAGTCCCCTGCCCAGACCCTCCTTGGCTGCTCAGAGCTCCCTCGTCCCCATCGCTGCTGGCCCCGGCGCCGACCCCAGCCTGGCCTATGAGGGACGTCCCAGCCACCGCGTCCCCTGAATGGCCTCGTGGTGGTGCCCGGCTGGGTGCTGCAAGCCTGGGGGTTGCAGGGGCAGGAGGGCAGGGACTGCTGAAGGGTGTAGACCCCCAGCAGAGCGCTATGCAGGAGGTAGGAGAGGGTGTCCAGGCGGATGGGGACAGTGACAGAGGCCAGGTTCTCAGGGAGCCCCAGGTGGGCTGGATCTGGGGTGCCCAGGTTCTCAGGGAGCCCCAGGTGGGCTGGATCTGAAGGTGGCAGGAACGGGAATGCTGCTGGGAGCCACGGCACAGTCGCTGGAGATGGCGGGGACAGGCTGTTCCTGGAACGCCAAGAGGACAGGTCAGCAGGTCTCACAGTGTGCAAATCTGCCCTAGCACAGCCTAGCTGCTTCTGTCCTTCTCCCGGGGCCCATCTCTCTCCGTCCTGAGTTTTGCGTCCACCTGGGAGGTCCTCACCCCTCTTTCCCACCCCCTCCTCTGTTTCACCCCCTCTCTCTTCAGAGAGGTAGGCAGCTCTGCTAGAACGTCAGCATCAGGCAGAACTGAGCTTCAATTCCAGGCTGCCGCTCACTCAGGGTGCATCTCAGGCCAAATCACTTTCCCATTCTGAACTTAAGCTTTCTCTTTTATTTTTTTTACATTTTTAAAAATTTTATTTTTAATTTTAAAGAGAGGGAGAGAGAAACATCAATCTGTTCTTGTATGCACCCTGACCGGAGATCCAACCCATAACCTTTGCATATCTGGCAAGTTATCCTGCAAGGACTGAACCTTCATTTTTCCTACCAAGAGATGGGGTTCCAAAGGCCCCTGTTAAAGGGCTGGGTCTGGGAAGTGTTCAAGGAATGTTGACCATTATTATAATTATTTCTCCAGTCTATGGCTGTTTCCAGCATTTCCATTCTCTTGCTTTAACCTTGAAATTTCTTTATTCCACAGATACCTGTTCTGAGCTCTTTCCCTAGTTCTGAGTATCTTGTGCAACTCTGTCACCAAGATGCTCTAAGATATTTAGTTTTTCTGTGTGTGTGTTTTTTACAGAGAGAAAGATGGAGGGACAAACAAGGACAGACAGGAAGGGAGAAAGATGAGAAGCACCAACTTATAGTTGCTGCAGCTTAGTCGTTCATTGATTGCTTTCTTATGTGCCTTGACGGGGTGGGGGGCGTAGAGGAGGGCTACAGCTAAGCCAGTGACCCTTTACTCAAGCCAGCGACCATGCAGCCCAGCGCTCAAGGTGGGCACAACCTTGGGTTTCAAATCTGGGTCCTCAGCATCCCAGGGCAAAGCTCTATCCACTGCGCCACCACTTGGCCAGGCTAAGATTGTGTTTCTGTGTGATGATACCTAAGACTTATTTTTTTCCACTCTGGGTCTGTTCATCTTCCTCCGATTTTCCCTGTCCCCTCTGCTCTCTGCTTTCTGTCCTCCCCGGCGGAGCTCTAGAGGCTCTCACCTTTCCGGATCCGTCCCTTCCTTCTGCTGTTCCATCTTCACCGGTGGTCTCTCGCGTCTCTCGCGTCTCTCGCGTCTCTCGAGTCTCTTCTAGCACCTTCCACCGGATTTCTCTGGGAACCAAGGAGGTGGGAGGAGTCCGGGAAGAAAGGGGGCGGGGCTTTGCCTGAAATAGGGCGTGGCCTGCAGGGAGTGAGGAGCGGTGGGAAAGAGTGCCAGACGGGTTCACAAGAGGTAGTTACAAAAGCCCACCCAGCTCGAGACACAACCCCTGCCTTCCCAGACCCGGGAGTCCATGACCCCCAACCCCTGCTCTCGGTCCATCTATATTCCTGCTTTCTGAGGACCTGATGCTGTTCTTTAGGGCTAAAGGCACATTCAGACGGAAATCTGTATAGGTCTGGATGCTCTCCAGGGTAGAGGGTTAAGTAAATAGGCTAGGAGTTTTAGGGGCTGGATTCCATTCTAGGCTCTGTCTCTGAGATACTTGGTGACTTTCAATCCTTTTAGTCGCTCTGTTTCGCTTTCCCTATCTGAAAAATGGGCTAATATTACCTTCCAGGTTCTCAGGAAGTTTAAAGGATACCACGTGTGTAAAGTAATCAACGCAGACTATGAACTATAATTAGCCTCAACAATGAGAATTACTTATCTTTATAGCTGGAAGTCATGGTAGTATTTTACTGAGAAACAGTAGTCATTCTTCTGTCCGTTGGTATACACACTCAATGCCTGCTCTATGCTAGGCTAGGTGCTGGGGGTGTAACCGG
Source organism: Saccopteryx leptura (assembly GCF_036850995.1). Taxonomy (NCBI): domain Eukaryota; kingdom Metazoa; phylum Chordata; class Mammalia; order Chiroptera; family Emballonuridae; genus Saccopteryx; species Saccopteryx leptura. The sequence continues at coordinate 69,887,982 of NC_089505.1, forward strand.
AGATAAAATAGATGCAGCCCCTCCCTACTCCCACGTGTGTTTAGAGAGACCAACAAGACACAAACAATACATTTCCTGTAAGTACTGTGAGGTGTGAAGCCAGGGCAAAGGGGGTAGTTACTTCAGCTAAGATGGTTAGGAGAGAGGCACCAGAAGACCTGACGCTAGAGTATTCCCAGCGGAGGGAACAGCCAAGTCCAAGGTTTGGGGGTGGAATAAGCATAGGGTTTGAAGGACTGGGCAGGAATGAGGGTTATGAGGAGAGGGATAGGTCTATTAACAAATTGTTTATTTTAGAATATTTTTATATTTACAGAAAAGTTACAAAGATAATACAGAGAGTTCCCATAGACTCCTCACCTAGCTTCCCTATTGTTAACTTCTTACATTGTTGTATAGCATTTGTCACATGTAAGAAACTACCATGACAGTTAACGAATTTTTACACTAATGTCCTTTCATTTTTTTTCTTTCTGTTTCAGAATCGAATGCAGAATATCATTTAAACATCACATCTCCTTCATATTCTCTGGTCTGAGGCTGTTTGTCTCTAACCTCCCCCCCTCGCACATACACACACACAATTTCGACAGTTTTGAGGAATACTAGTAGCTAATTTTTATGAAATAGAGGTCTATTTCAATGAATACTTCTTACTTATTAAATTCTCATTTCAGAGAGCTTAAGTAAGTTGCCTGAGGTCACGGAGCTAGTAAGTGGCACAACAGGGATTTGAACCTAGGACAGCCTGGCTCCAGAGACTTTTAATGGAGACATGAGTAAAAGCCAGACAGAAAAGGACCTTGCAGTTTACAGTAAAGATTTAGGACATTTCTTTTTTAACTTCTATCTAGAACATTAATATGACTTTGAACATTTGAAAACAGAAGGGTGTGACATAATTTGATTTATGGTTTAGGAAGAGTACTGTGTCTGCACTTTAGAGAATGGACTGTATTGGAAAGCAAGAGTGGATGCCCAGAAGCCTGAGGAGGAAGCCCGGGAAGACCAAGGTGGTGGGGATGGGAAGATTGGAATGAATTCGAGATGTCCATGTGACCCTTGAACTGCATGAGTTTGAATTGTGTGGGACTACTTACATGCAGTTGTTTTTCAATAAATACATACAGTACTATAAATTTTCTCCCTTATGATTTTCTTTCTTTTCTTTTTTTTTTTTTTTTTTTTAGATTTTATTTATTGATTTTTAGAGAGGAGAGAGAGAGAAAGAGGGGGAAGAATCAGGAAGCATCAACTTATAGTTGCTACCTGTATGTTCCTTGACCCGGCAAGCACCAAGGTTTTGAACTGGCGATCTCAGCTTTCCAGGTTGACGCTTTATCCGCTGTACCACTAAAGGTCGGGCACGATTTTTCTCGTCTTTTCTTTTTTAAAATTTCATTAAGTGAGAGGTGGGGAGGCAGAGGGACAGATTATCACATGCACCCCAACCAGGATCCACCTGTCCATCTGGGGTTGCTGCTCTGTTGCTTGGCAACTGAGCTATTTTAGCACCTGAGGCAGGCCATGGAGCCATCCACAGTGCCTGGGGGCAACTTGCTCCATCCATTCAAGCCATGGCTGTGGGCAGAGAAGAGAGAGAGGGAAAAGAAAGGGGGAGAAGCAGATGGTCATTTCTCCTGTGTGACCTGGCCAGGAATCAAACCTGGGACTCCCACATGCTGGGCCAATGCTTGAGCGAACCGGCCAGGGCTGTGATTTTCTAATAACATTTTTTCTTTAGCTTACTTTATTGTAAAAATACAGCATATAAAACATATAACATACAAAATGTGTTGTCCATTTGTTTTCTGTAAGACTTTTGGTTAACAGTAGTTAAATTTTGGAGGAGTCAAGTTACACCTGAGAAAACCCGACTGCACAGAGGTCAACACCCTTAACACCCACATTGTTCAAGAGACGACTGTATTTTGGAGGAAGAAGTACAAGGACCCCAGCAGGACTGCTGGGGTGGGTAATGGGGAATGAATGAGGCAGTCTTCAGCCTGCACAGTCCCTTTGAACATGGATCTTCTTATAAAAGGTTCACAACACCTCATTTTAAGTATGAAAAATCCCAGACATTAGCTTTCACTTTGAGTTCTCTCAAATCCAGGCCTTTTGCTGGATGATGTTGGTGACACCAAAATGATGCAGAACCGGTACTTGAGGTACTTCAGTCTTGAGTGCTGGGGTGCAACACAGAGATAGTAACACTCCAACACTCCAGGTTGATTAGAGCCCTAAGTAGGAAAAAGTGTTGCCTGCAATCAAAGAGTAAGGATGAGGTCTGGGAGGTGTTTGTAGAGGAGGTGGCCTCTTCCTGCTTTAAAAAAAGGGGGGGGGGATAAAAAAGGAAAAAATAATTTAATTAAGAAGGCAGGCTTTACTTTGCTAGCTACTATGGTTAGGATCTGGATCTTCAGACCTGAAGTTTGGGTCTACCTATTCGGTAACATCGCATCCCAAGAGGCGGCTGATGTCTAGACAGGGTTTGTAAATTCAGGGTTCGAATCCCCGCTGTTTACCAGCGCGTGACCTAGCACTGCTTAGGTTTTTCGAATCTCCGTTTCTTTGCGAGATAGTCCCTACTGCTCAATCCAATGTAAAGAGAATTGCTCCTGGTTTTGCTCTGCTGCGTTTCCCCGCGACCACAGTCCGCGATTACTGTCTGAATTCTTCACGTACCACGTGCCTGGCCCTTTAAGGCTCCCCTCTCACTCTGGGGGAGAGGAAGAGGGAAACTTGAGTCTCTAAAAAAAACGCTTTTTACCCAGCTTTCAAAATTGACAGGCAAGTTCTGAAAAGTGCCCAATCAATTCCTGTGGAGGGGGGCGGGGGGAGGAGCGAAACTTCCGATTCGCGCGATAGCCCTTTAGCCCCGCCCACTCTCGTTACTTAGGGCCGGACAAAACATCACCGTTCACTCTGATTTGGAGAGTGAACTTGAGTTGAGTCCCTATCTCGCTTTTTGATTGGCTACTTTTTTTGAGCGCGCGCCCCTCATCCTCAGATTGGCTGTCCTCTTTCCTCATCTTCTTAGGCTATAACTGATATTTTCTCTTTGGCTTCCAGCGGTAGTGGTTGTCCGCTCTCCTAGAGGACGTTATCCGCCGCGTCAGTCCGGTGAGACCCAGCCCAGACCGAGAAATCCTATTGAAGCTTGGAGAGGACGAGGGGCCCAGGGCTTAGGGAGAATCCCGCCCAGGGATCTCCTTGGCTCACCAGGAATCCCCCTTGCCCCATTCCCGCCTTAGGACCAACTCTTCCTTTCAGCGCCCCCCCACCCCACCCCCGCAGGCATCGGACAGGCAGAGACAAGATTTGACCTTCAGCCCCCCAACCCCATCCTCACCCCAGCCTACCGGGCTCACCCGTTGCGTGAAGTCCCCCTTCCCCCTCATTTCCGGCCCCTGCCGGATGCCGTCGGGGTCCCTGCCGGACGCCGTCGGGGTCCCTGCACTCTCCCCTGAGCTTTACCTGTCACATTGGAACAGCCAGAAACAGACCTTTGCCACACAATTAAGTAGTCAAAGAGTCTTGATTGCAAAAAGCCGGCAACCAACGAGAAAACTAGAGTTCCAAAAACTAGTGGGCCCCAAACACATTCAGGAGCTAGCTTTTAAAGGCAAAGGAACATTCTGCCCAGGGTATGGGGAGAAGGGGGAGCCTAGCAGTAAAACAGAGCAGTGAAACAAACTGATTTACAATGTTTATCATTAGGATTAATTCAGGAGAAGCATTTAGGGCACATCTGCAACCCTGCAAAACCAGCCCAAGGCCACAGCCCTGCAAAACTAACCCAAGGCTAGGGATAGGGAGTCTTTTTCAGAGAAAGTTAATTTTGGGTAAAGTTAACTCATGCTAAGAGCCTTTCTTTTCTACATTTCATATGCACTTATTCATTCCTTCCAACTTGGGGGCCATTCCGCATTGTAGGCATCAGGGCCTCCAGGACTTAGGGGCTCCTGTCACTGCTGCCCCAACCTGCCCTACAGCCTCCCTCCTCCACCCATTGTCGTGCTCTCACCCCACTGCCCCCCTCCCAGCCCTTTCAAAGCCCAGGGGTTTGTCCCAGTCCCCTCAGATGACTCAGGGAATCCTGAAGACTCCAAGGAAAGGTTCTGGGCCCACACTTCCTGTTTGTCCCCCCCCCCCCCACCACCACCACCACCTGCCCCTTCAAGATGGAGATCCTGACATCCCCACCCTCAGGGGTTTGAGTTCCACTTCTCCTTTTTCCCCCTTCTTCCAGGCCCTCCCTCCCATGCATAGCCCTGCAACTCTGCATTAGGGGGACAGCCATATGGATGACCCCTAATCTCTGGAGGCTCAGGCATCCAGTATCCAGGGGAGGTGGTCTCCAGGGACCCTCTACCTTCAGATTCGTATTCCTTCACCTTCCTGTCCCCCGTTCGTAGGGCCCGCCCTCATTGCCATTCTCCCCTTCCCTGTTCCCCTCTTTTCTGGGTGGGTCTTCTTTAACCCAACCACCACCACCATCACCGCCTCCGGTTCCTGAGGTCTTCTCTGTCAGCTCCTCATCTGCCAGGTTCCCTGGCCCTTAGCATCCACTGTCTCCTGAAGGCTCCCCCTCCCCGCCTCACTGCTACCTCCTTCACATTTAGTCCTTCACGGTAAAGAAGGTGTAGGGCCAGGGGCCACCACCATTGTGGCTATTAACATGCAGGCTATTCCCATTAGATTCGGGCAGATGGTAAAGAAACAGTGGAGCCAAGAAATGGTGGGCCATTCCTTTATTCAGGACTCACTGGCCGACAAGCAAACACACAGGCAAAACACTTCCTTCTGGTTCCATAACCAGGATAATCTTCTCCGGTTCCTCCTAGAATCAAAGGCCTCACCAGTCTTAGTGGATGTAAAGCCAGTAGCCACGGTAGCCATCACAGCTGCCTGGCCCGTGCAGGTTCAAATTTGATTCAGACAGACGGTCATGACACAATGGAGCCAAGAACTGGTGGGCCATTAGCTTTAATCCTAGCTTGCACCCAGCGGGCAAGAAATACACGCAGTGGGAAAACACTTCCTTTTCCATTCAGGGCTCCCAAAACCACTGACTTATCAGTTTCCTAGAATCAAAGGTTTCTGCCTCACCAGCCTTATTCACCTCTGTTCCCCATCTCCTTCTTTCTGCACAGACTGGCTTCTCCTTCAGCACTCTGCCATCTTGGCTGCTTCTCTCTTCCATGTGGCCTTTCTCTGCTCTCCTCCAGCATGGGCTTCTCTGCCCAATTTTATAGTGTAGAAATCAAAACCTTTAATCCAATATACAATCAAGGAAGTCTCTGATACAAAGTCACTTATCTGAGGCATAATGGGATTCCTCGTGAGAGTGCACCACCCCACATCATGCAACAGTCAAGGGTGTGGGGAAAAGCTTAGTCCTAAAACAGCCTTACCAGGAGTCCCCAAACTTTTTACACAGGGGGCCAGTTCACTGTCCCTCAGACTGTTGGAGGGCTGGACTATAAAAAAAAACAAACTATGAACAAATCCCTATGCACACTGCACATATCTTATTTTAAAGTAAAAAAACAAAACGGGAAGAAATACAATATTTAAAATAAAGAACAAGTAAATTTAAATCAACAAACTGACCAGTATTTCAATGGGAACTATGCTCCTCTCACTGACCACCAATGAGTGGAAGTGCGGCGGGGGTGGGATAAATGACCTCTGGGGGCCCGCATGTGGCCCTGGGGGCCGTAGTTTGGGGACCCCTGCCTTAGGCTATAATGACTGCTGGCTTACAGTCTGTCCCCCACATCCAATGCAAACTATAAGCGAACAGACATATATATCATATTTACAAACTTATATGACCGACAGTGGAGCTCGCAAAAGCCCCTCATCTCTGGTTCCTCATCTGCACAAACTTCTTCTTCAACACTCTGCCTTCTCTCTGCTCTCACTCTACAAAAATGGCTTCTCTTTCCCTGCCATCTTGGCCTCTCCTTCAGCACTCTCCCTTTTAAAATTTTTCTGGCCCCAAAACCTCTCTTCCAGCAACATTAGCATAACAGTGGCCCTTCCCAAGCAGGAAGGTAATTAGCAATTTCACAGATCACATACCTGGCACTGCCCAGCACCATCTTTAACAATAAAAGTGAGCGAACTTAAAAATCATATTTTACAAACTTATTTGCCCAACAGGGGGCATTCCTGCCCTGTGAACACTACTCTGCCTACTTAGGGGATCCCCTCTCACAGCCACTTCCCTCCACTGTCAAGAGGACCACCTGCGATTACTCAGGGCCTCTCCCTCCTTTGGAAATGCCCCTCCTCTTGATGATGCTTTTTGTCTTTTCTGAGTCATCGGTGTTCAGGGAGTCACTTTCAGGGCCTCCCCACATTGAAAGCTCCCACAGAGCAGGTCCTACACACACACTGACTGTCCCCTCAGCCCCTCAGGGAGTAGTATGTAGTCACCTTCCAGGTTCAGAGGGTGGTCCTGAGGGCTCCCCCCAGCCTCGGATGCTTCCCCAGCCTGAGGCTTCTTCCTCTCAGTACTTCCCTCCTCACACTCTTCGAAGACCCTACATCCTCTAGAGTCTAGACCAGTGGTCCCCAACCTTTTTTGGGCCACGGACCGGTTTAATGTCAGAAAATATTTTCATGGACCAGCCTTTAGGGTGGGATGGATAAATGCACAAAATAAAATTATGCAACCAGCGTAAAAACTGGTATTTTTAAATATAATTGTTGAACTTATGAGACAAGCGTCAAAAGTGAGTCTTAGACGGATGTAACAGAGGGAATCTGGTCATTTTTAAAAAATAAAACATCGTTCAGACTTAAATATAAATAAAACGGAAATAATGTTATTTACTCTTTCTCTGCGAACCGGTACTGATCCGCGGCCTGGGGGTTGGGAACCACTGGTCTAGACCCAACAGTTCACTTTTAAGTACTCTCCCTAGGATTCTCCCTGTTCTTCCAACTGCCAGCTTCCTCCCTTCTTCCAGCCACTATTCTGAGATCCCTCTTTGCTCAGTCCCCATCAGCATGCTCACTTGCAGCCTCCACCCTCCCCTCCCTTCCCCTCCCTGGGTCATTTTCAGCGTGCAGGCAATCAGTCTTAGGATAGCCTGTGCCTCCTCCCTCATCAGGATAACATCCTATGCTCTCTCCCCTTTTCCAAACAGCTGAGCCTGCCTGCTCGTGCTCTCACAAATATATTCCCCGGAATCAACCTTGGGGTACCCCCCCAGGAAACTTCTCCCCACATCCATCACACACAAGAGCCCTTCCCTCATCCCCCTGACTGCAGGATTCCTGATCCTCACTTCACTCCTTCCCAGCGGCTAGACTCCCAATTCGTCTGACTTAGCCTTTAGCCAGCAGTCCCTGTTCCAGCCCGGGTCCCACCTGGGGCCTTAGACCTGGGTGATTTAGCCACAACCTAGGAAATGACCAGGGACGTTATTGGCAAGACATTCCTGGAGTGAGAGTAAGTTTCGGGGTCAGATTTGTGAACTGAGGTCTGTGCTGAAGTGAGTCCCTGAGGTTTGTGTGGTTCCCATGGATGGTCCTTTGTCGGGGGCCGATCCACTAATGCTGGCTAACTAGGTCACAGCAGAAGAAGATCCACAACTGCTGGTTGACAAAGTCACAGCAAAAGAAGATAGAGTCACCGCAGTAAAGACCAACAGCTGCAGGTTGACAAAGTCACCGCAAGGAAAGGCACGATACTTCCCCCTTTAATCTTTTGAATTAATCTGGCCTTATATCCCCCCTTTTTCTGGGTGTGTGCTATTATTTGTGGCACAGGGATAATAGTACCGTGCTTTCCCTGTAGATTTGTAGTAATTTCTTTGGAAATGAGACAGAAGGTGTAAGTTCCACAGAAAAGCCTGTAAGCCCCTTGAACTGGGCTCATAAACATAAGAGGCTGGCTATGATATCCCTCATAAAGGGTTAAGTTTGTAGGAGAATTTCTTCTTATTAATCATGTTAGAAAGAATATAGTTAGAACTTAGCTAGTGTGTGAATATAGTAAATAAATAAAGTTTGACTAGACAATAGAATCTTAGGTAAGGTGTTATGGAATGGCCCGTTGCATGACCTGGGATGGGAACGCAGTCAGCAAGAAAAGAATGTTTTGCTAAGAGAATTGTTTTATGACTGAAGGCAGTTACTGGGCTTTCTCAGTGAGACATTCTCATGAGATTTATATACTTTCCCAAGGTTTTTCGTTCAGATAATAAAGAGGAATATGGAAGAATCCATAGAAGCAATAGCAATTAATGCCTTCTGATATTATGTTGCTACTAAGCTATCTTGCAGGTGCACTCTATATATCTTTAAGCAAAAGTTACTCTTGATGTTATGACAATTTCTTAATAAGCAAGCCTTTTGAAGTCTTGTGAGAAAAGTTAGGACACTGCATAAACTCAAGGCCATTTGCCTGAGCAAGCGGTGGTCATTTGCTAGTCCTTAATGATTTTGTCTATTATTCTCTCTCTTCCCCTTGACTCACAACAACAGTAAAGTTGAGTTATTAGTTAGTACTAATCCTTTAAAAGCTTTTACCGATGTTATCGCTATTCAAGTTATTTTTTAATTGTACTTTGAATGATTTGCCACCTGATTTGTAGTTTATAGATATAAATTAACTGTTATCTGGAAACATGTAAACATAGTGAAACAGAAGCAATGATTAATACCATGTAATTGTAACTTGGTGTGTGTGTATAAAAAAGGAGCTGTACTAGCATTTGAGAGAGATGCCTGGCAGTAAATGCTAACTAGAGAATAAAGAGAAAGAAAAGAATTCGGCTCTCTCACTCCATTTTCGCCGACGCCGTCTCCTCCTGTGGGACCCCTGGATCCCCCCCGGGGCTGGACCCCGGCAGTCCTTAGACTGTTTGAAACTGAGGATTTGCTAGGAGCGACTGCTAAAGTGGCAGTGGGAGTCTGGCCAGGGGGTCCCCACAGGGGAGATCCTGTAGATGCTTTTCACTTGTATTAGCAATTCATTCTCGCCTTCTAAAGTGATCAATATATATTCATGTTGTTTATCTTTTTTTTTTTTTTTTTTTTTTTTTTTTAGAGAGACAGAGAGAGAGTCAGATAGACAGGAACAAAGAGAGACGAGAAGCATCAATCATTAGTTTTTCGTTGTGACACTTTAGTTGTTCATTGATTGCTTTCTCATATGTGCCTTGACCGTGGGGCTACAGAAGACTGAGTAACCCCTTGCTCAAGCCAGCGACCTTGGGTCTAAGCTGGTGAGCCTTGCTCAAACCAGATGAGCTCACGCTCAAGCTGGCAACCTTGGGGTCTCGAACCTGGGTCCTCGGCATCCCAGTCTGACGCTCTATCCACTGCGCCACCGCCTGGTCAGGCTGTTTATCTTTTAATACAGTAAAATTTACCCCTTTTGGTGTACACATCTGAGTTTTGGCAAATGTATAGAGCCATGTAACAAACTGTTGTATTGGAACAGCGAGAAACAAATGTCTTGCCACACACACAATCAATTAGCCAAATTAAGAAATTAAGGAGTCTTTAGTTAGCCAACTGAGCGACCTCATGGAGATCTAATTCGTTCAAATCAGTGTGGCGGGGAACACAGTTTGGGGTTACCTTTTAAGGGGAAAATTACATACTGACTGAGGAATGGGGAGGAGAGGAAGTATAGCAGTAAAACAAAGCAGTGAAACAAGCTTTCTTACAATGTTTATCTGTAGGGTTAATTCAGGGAGAAACATTCTGAGAACACCTGCAACTTTGCAAAGCTAGCCCAAGGCCACAGTCTGGGAAACCAGCCTCAAGGCCAGGAGTAGGGAGTCTTTTCAGAAAAAGTAAGTTCTGCTAAAAGTCTCTGTTTTAGAGAAAATAAGTTTTGCCAGAAATTATTCAGGTTAAGAGCCTTTCTTTTTCACACTTCAAAACAAGATGCAGAATATTCCTATTATGCCTCAAATTCTCTTGCCCTGCACCATTGTCATAGTAACCTGTGAACAACAAAAACAAAACACCATTTTTCTGGAGGACAAAATTGAGAAATCTAGCAAAATTAAGGAAGGCACAGCCCCTTAGATCTGTGAATACTATTGCCAAGGGGTCATCTATGGATAGATTAGTTACCTCGCATTTTACTGATCAATGAGGAATGGCTTGGAGAAGTTCCTCATGTCGTTTTGGCAAACACACAACAAAGCCAGCCAAGACGAATCCCGTCGTTGTGACTTCTTTTTCTTCCATACACTGCATTCCAGGACCATTGGTGGTGGTGATGACAATGACAGTGATGATATAATAATAGGGATAAAATAATAATATATATTTTTGAAGACACACAAGGCATTAGACAATACCAAATGACTTTATCTAATTCAGTCCTCACAATAGTCCTAAGAGGTAGCATTATTCTCTCTCCCATTCAAGTACTAAGTGGGCCTGGCCCTGCCTAGCTTCAGAAGTCAAGTCCCTTCAGGGTGATACGGCCTAACATGGTATTGCAGCTGATATTATTCTCATTTTACAGATAAGGAAACTTAAGTCACAGGGAGGTTAATGATGTGCCCAAGGTCACACAGCTAAATGTATGGCCTTTATTAGCTGCTCTGGCTTCATTGTTAAATTTTATATCCTCCCAGAGCCTTAAAGAAAGAGAAGGAATTTTGAATTGATACATTTGGCTCAATTTTCTGAGTGAGGAGGGTTTTTGTTATTTATGGTGGGACCCTCAGACCATACCTGAGTTTATGCTAACAAGACCGCCTACATGGTGGCCCCCAGTTAGTTTCATTCTGGAAAGATTAGCCGTGTAATTAGGGCTTTGGGGCTTTGAGTCTTGTGATGTCAGCTTGACCTCCTGGAAGGGAAAGGAGACTGGAGATCAATCATGCCTACACAGAAACGCCACTAAAACGGACACAGAGCTTTGCGTTTGGGACCCTCCCTGACCTTCCCCTATGCATCTTATCTTTTGGCTTGTCCTGATTTTTATCCTTTCTAAGGAAACTGTAATCATTTGGATAGTGCTTTTCTGAGTTCTGTGAGTCATTATAGTGAATTGGTGAACCCAAGGAGGTCGTGGGAACCTCAGGATTTGTACACAGTTGGTCAGAAGTGTTGGTGGCTTGGGATCTTGGAGCTTGTGGCTAGTGCCTGAAGTGGGGTCAGAGGAAGTACAACCCTCACCCCACAGTCCAAAGTGGTTAGGATGTGGGAGTCAAGTGGGCACCAAGGAGGGTAGCCAGGTTTCAGCTATCTAGAACAGTGGTTCTCAACCTTTCTAATGCCGTGACCCCACAATACAGTTCCTCATGTTGCGGTGACCCCAAACCAAAAAATAATGTTGGTGGCTACTTCATAACTGTAATTTTGCTACAGTTATGATTCGGAATGTAAATACCTGATATGCATTATGTATTTTCCGATGGCTTTAGGCGACCCCGCTGGGGTCGCGACCCACAGGTTGAGAACCGCTGATCTAGAAGGTAGCTAACCTCACCAAAGAAGGCAGCAGGCCACGTGGCCTGTGCTAGTGGTGGAATTAGAAAAGGTGTGTGTGAAATAATATATAAATAAATATCAGTTTCTGCCCCAAGTTCATGGCACAGAGCTCCTGAAGCCCTTATGATTTCCTGAGTGATAGGAGTGTCTTTTGCTCTAATGAGGGGACTGTTGGTGGCCTCCCGGATGGGCAGATCACTGAAAAGACCAGGCCATGATTAGAAGCTTGGAACTTTCTCCCCTCCAGCAAAGGGAGAGAGGCTGGAAACGGAGTGAATGATTGATCATACTTACATGATGAAGCCTCCATAAAAATCCCACACTGTGGGCTTTGCAAGGTGCCGGGAGGGGGATGCATCTGGTGAGAGCACAGGGGTTGTCACCCCTCCCCACACTGTACCCTGTGCGCCTCTTCCATCAGGCTGTTCCTCAATAACATCCTGTTATAATAAACCAGTAAATATAAGTAAGGGTTCCCCTGCGTTCTGTGAACCATTATCAAATCATCAAACCCAAGGAGGAGGTCACCAGAACCTCCAATCTATCGGCCATCGGTCAGAAGCTCATATGACAAACGGACTTGAGACTGGCATCTGAGTTTGGGAGAGGGGGCAGTCTTGTAGGGCTGTGGGTTCTGATGCTATCTCCAGGTAGCTAGTGTCAGAAGTGAGGTCAGCTGTAGGACACCAGCTGGTGTGAAAGAACATTTGATGTGTGGAAAACCCACACATCTGAGGTCACAAGTGACATGAAGTGTGGTAGCAGTGTGAGTAAAAGAGGAACACGCAGGAGGCCTTTTGTCCCTTACATTGTAGGAAGAGGGCACAGCGTTCATGTCAAGAAGCAGAGGAGTCCAGAAAGTCTCAGCAGGACCAAATCCTCATGCCCTGGCTCCAGGAGAGAGCCAGCCTTTGGACACCTGCCACACAGAGGGCCAGCCAGGGTTAGCCAGAGAGGCTGTTTCCGCCGAGAGGCCATAGCTGTGACCAGGCAGGGCAAGGGTCACTTGTCCCCATACCTGTCCCTCCTCTGAGCCCCAGTATTTTGGGCAACTAGGACTTGAAACAGGAATGAAGAAAAGCTGTGTCAGGGACAACTGGTCTCCCTGTCTTGTCCAAGGAGTCAGGTCCCAGCCTAAACGTCTGCTGGATAGACAGGGGAGAAGATGGGACTTAGATGTAGTTGGAGGTGAAGATTTAAGATCAATCTGATTTTAGTAATCAGAACTGACTGGAAAGTTACCGAATGTCTCAGACACTGTTAGGGACAAAAAAAATATTTTTAAGCAAAATGCAACGAAGTCAGTGAACAGAAATCTGGAACTGTTTTATATTTCCTGGAGTTGATAGTCTGAATAAGTGATTACAGAGAGTATCTGCAGTGCAGGGAGTCCAAGCTGGGTGTTCTGACTCCAGGCCTGGTGGCGGGTCTTCGTTTGTTTCTTTGCTTTGTTTCATCTACACAACACTGCCTTTCCCTGAGAGTACTGGCTAACAACACCTCCCTTTCCCTTGAAGTCCAAGTTATTATTGCATAAGTCAGGACCTTAACACACACATTTCAAAGGTACTGACCCCTGGTCAAACCTGTTGTCCTAGCAACACAGCCTTACAATCTTGCTATTTCCCAGGTCAGACAAATGCCAAAGACTTGCTCTCCTGGAAGGATTTGGGGGTCAAGGAGGGAAACATGCTCTTCTAAGCATCCGCCCCACTCTATGTTTATGAAAAAGAATTCAGGACCTGCAGTGCTCATCTATTTTAAGACCTGTCTGAGTTTGGATTTCACTTCTGCTATTTTGCGGTGTGACCTTCAACAAGACCCTGGCCCACTCTAAAGCCCACCTATGACAGGAGGCAGGTGCACTGGGTGACCTCATCCACGACTCTTTGCATCCATTACTCTGGGGGCCAACTTCAGTCCTGGCCGCTCAGTTTGTCTTTTATTTTATTCAGTCCTCAGAGGTGCTGGCGCATTGGGAGGCAAAACATGCCAGAGTGGGCCTCCTCACCATTTCACCGAGTACCCTGTGACTACCAGACCAAACCTCCTAGTGAATTAGGGCTTGGCAAGATGGTCGTTGGCCAAAAATCTCCTAACTTTTCATATTGGGTGGGGTGATACAAGCATTAAACTACAGTGCCGGGGTAAGTGCTCAATAGATGTTAGTCGGTGTTGTAAATATTTTCACAGATAAAGAGCTCTGGAATTTGAGAGGGTTTAGCTCAGGTGGTGCCATCTCTGAACATCCTCTCTTATTTTCTCGCTCAGGACACCAGGACTCAGGACACATGCGGTCAACTCTGCTTTCACTCAGAAAACCTTAACCTGTCTGCTCATGGCTTTTTTCTCTCAGTCTAAGTTGTCACCTTTTGAAATTAAATGCCTTCCCTACAAAATCTCATCCTGTTCTTAAGCACCTTTTAAATGTTTGTTTGATTTCCCATTTGGAGAAAAAAAGGAAATATTTATTATTAGGTGATATTATTATTATTATAATTTTTTTACATGGAAAATCCAAAATAATTTACAGATGAATTATTTAAAATAGGCAACCCTCTCAAGGTTGATAGATATAAGATTAACATGCAAAATTCAAGTGTATTTCTCTATATAAGAATCAACGAAAAAAATGACATATATAGAAATGTTATTTTTAAAGAAACAAAAATATCGAATACCTTGATAGAAATCTAACCAAAATATGTCTGTCTTCTGCACAGAGAGCAAAATGATAAAAGAGCACAATGCATAAGGGGAGAGACCAAAAAATACTGACAATTTTATAAAGATGTCAATTGTTCCAACTAAATAGTCTCCTTTTTCAAAATTTTTAGTTATAGTTGACATACAAAATTATATTCTTTGCAAATGTACATCCTAGTGATTAGACAGTCAGATACCTTACAAAGTGACCACCCTGGTAAGTCTAATGCCCACTCGGCACCATATATAGTTATAATTTTTATCTTTTTAGATTTTATTTATTTGTTTTTAGAGAGAGAGGAGAGAAAGAAAAAGAGAAGAAGCGGGGTAGGAACAGGAAGTATCAACTCCTATATGTGCCCTGACCAGGCAAGCCCAGGGTTTCGGATCAGCGACCTTAGCATTCCAGGTCTATGCTTTATCCACTGGGCCACCACAGGTCAGGCCAATAATAGTATCAACTATTTTATCCTGTGCTGAACTTTACACCCCCCTGACTGCTTTTATAACTGGCAATTTGTACTTCTTCACCTCTTGCAGCCTTTTGCCTATCCGCTAACACCCCTCCCACCTTGATCTTGTTGACTACAAGCTAGGTCAGAGATGGGGCTTGTATGTCTGTTTCTCCCAGAGCCAAGCCACGTGCCCTGCCTGGGTTCTGGCCTGCTGTTCTGAGTCCTGTTCACCCAATAGCACCCCTTTCAGGAGGGATCTTGAAGCACAGGGAGATGTGGGGGAAGTTGTGGGGTTTGGGGGTTTGTTTGTTTGTTTTTGTATTTTTCTGAAGTTGGAAATGGGGAGGCAGTCAGACAGTCTCCCGCATGCACCTGACCGAGATCCACCCAGCATGCCCACCAGGGGGCGATGCTCTGCCCATCTGGGGCGTTGCTCTGTTGCAACCAGAGCCATTCTAGCGCCTGAGGCAGAGGCCATAGAGCCATCCTCAGCACCCGGGCCAACTTTGCTCCAATGGAGCCTCGGCTGTGGGAGGGGAAGAGAGAGACAGAGAGGAAGGGGGGGGGATGGAGAAGCAGATGGGCGCTTCTCCTGTGTGCCCTGGCTGGGAATCAAATCCGGGACTCCTGCACGCCAGGCCGACGCTCTACCACTGAGCCAACCGGCCAGAGCCGGAAGTTGTGGTTTTAAAGCCATCCATCTCATCTCTCCTGTGTGGCTTCAGATAAGTTAATTCACCTCTCTGAGTCTCAGAAATCTTCACAATGCAGATCCTCTTTAGCATACACCCCAGTTGTCGGAGGAGATAACTAGAAATGATTGACTCACAATGTGATATGTAGGAGGTGCTTCCTCCCCTTCTTCCTCTTATGACACTGCCACTTATGTACAGTTTGTGAGTTGAGAAAACCCAATCTGACCTGCTTTTACCCATATTTTTCTCAGCTTTACTTATAAACCTCTTCTGCTTTATTCATACTCCTTTTTCAGCTTTTTCTGTCATCCAATCTGTAACATCACTTTTGTTATAAATGTAGAGGCCAGGATCTTCTCTAGGCTCCCCAGTTTTCTGCCTGACCAGGAACCATCCCCAAGAGGACAGTCCATGAAGCAATTACAGCTATGACCCCTGGGGAAGGACAAAGGAAAGGGAAGTGCTTGGCAGTGAGAAACAGACTCCTCTTCCTTCCTGTTCACCAGTTGGTTGGTTCAGAGCGTTGTTAGTTCGCTCTTCACCCCACTTTGCCGGTGTTCCCGCCCCCTGGTCTCCAAGTGTTTGCCCTTCCTGAGGTTCTGAGGCTGAAAACCGGAGCACCCTTAACCTCCTTGTCGTTTCCCTGCCCTGCATGTCCTTACCCTGGAAACCTTTCATCTAGTGCCACAGCTGGTCACGCTGGCCTTGGCTGCGCTTTACCCCTTTCTGAGCCTCTGCATCTGTTTCCTCTTCTGTGAAAATAAGTGGATGAGTTTACTTTAGATTAAGATCTGCAAACTTGCCTTTGCTAGTTGGCTCAGTGGTAGAGCATTGGTCCAGCGTGTGGAATTCCAGATCAATTCCCAGCCAGGGCACACAGGAGAAGCACCCATCTGCTTATCCACCCTTCCCACTCTCCATTCTCTCTTTTTCCCTCCCGCAGCCAAGGCTCCATAGGAGCAAAGTTGGCCCGGGCACTGAGGATGGCTCCATGGCCTCCACCTCAGGTGCTGGAATGGCTCCGGTTGCAACGGAGCAACGCCCCAGATGGGCAGAGCATTGCCCCCTAGTGGGCATGCTGGGTGGATCCCAGTTGGGTGCATGTGGGAGTCTGTCTCTCTGCCTTCCTGCTTCTCACTTCAGAAAAAAAAAAAAAGTCAGCAAACCTTTCCTGTGAAGGACCAGACACTAATTATCCTTAGGCTTTGCAAGCGGGCCACTAGTGCACCACTCAACTCTGCATGACATTGGCCACAGGAGGATGATATTTGAGAGTAAGGGAGTGGCTTACTGGGAATTCCACATGCCGGACCGATGCTCTACCACTGAGCCAACTAGCAAAGTCAAGTTTGCAGATCTTAATCTAAAGTAAACTCATCCACTTATTTTCACAGAAGAGGAAACAGATGCAGAGGCTCAGAAAGGGGTCAAGTGTAGCCAAGGCCAGCGTGACCAGCTGTGGCACTGGGTGAAAGGTTTCCAGGGTGAGGACGTGCAGGGCAGGGAAATATAATAAAGCAATAACAACTTTATTAATGGTCACTGACCTTTGCATTTCAGATTTTCACGCATCACAAAGTGTTCTTCTTCTTCAATCGCCCCCCAACCATTTAAAATTTAAAATACATTCTTTGCTCTCGGATGGTATGAAAATGGCATGGGGTTAGCTTGCCAACCTCACAGGGACGACTGTTGAACCATTTGTAAAGTTTTCTCACCTTGGAGAAAAGTGAGACTGTGAATAATCAGCACAGGAGGGTGGTGCCTGGGTTTGTCAGACAAAAAGATTATCCTTGTTCTCAGAATAGTGTGTATCCAGGAAAGGTCACTCTGAAGAGAGTTGTCAAGTGGTTCCAAATGCAAGGCCTGGGATGGGATGACCCATCCTTGGAGGAAGTAAAAAAGAGAGAGAGAGTTTGCCCTCTTTTCTTCATCCTCTCAATGGCTCTGCCTTTCTCCCCCGCCTGCATGCTGGGTCCACAGCCCAGGGGACTGTCAGTGGAATCTGATTTCTGCATATTCTGAGCTGGTGTCCTTGAACTCCCGAGTCTTCTTTGGCTTGAGACCTGGGAAGCTGAGGGCAGCATAATGCATCTCCTCTTGGCTGTTCCTTGATTCTGGGGCTGGCAGGGACAATTTGGGTCCTGGGGAGTTAGCATCTGCAGAGGAGGTCCCGGAAGGACTGCTGGGTTTGACTTTTCGATTTCGACCCTAAGGGAAAAACAACCATCATCCATTCATTCATCATCCATTCAACAAATATGTTAGTGCCTACTACCTGGCAGGCACTGATGGGGAAACTGGGGTCACATCAAGAAATAAAGTCTCCACTCATACTGAGCTTATGTTCCATCTCAGGATAGAAACAATAAACAAATGTCTATTGTTTAAGGCACTCAGTGTGTGGCTCTTTGCTGTGGTCACCCGGGCAGACTAACACAGAGTTGGCCTTAACCCTGGGCAGGTATTAATCTGTCTTCCAGCTCTACAATTTTACTTCAAGGGTGTTATATACATGGAATCATGTACAATGTGACCATTAAAGATTGGCTTTAAACCATTTTTTTTGTCCCTAAATCATTCGTTCCTTTCTTTGAATTGTACTCAAGGGGGTTGATGGGCCTATTTGGGTTTTAAATGACTATGATGTGTACAGAGAAGTAGATTGGGGTGTGGGAACATAGAGGACCCACAAAAGGTGGCAGTGGTTCCCAGATGAGATGCTGGAGTCTGGAGGAGGGAGGTAGGAGAAGAAGTGGTTTAAGGGGACTTGATTGATGATGGATTAATTGTGGAGCAATAGACAAGAGAGACATGAAAGATGTGTCTGAGGCTTTAGGCTTGAGCAGCTGAGAAATGTGCTATTTGCCGTGATGGGGAGGATGGAGAGGATATGGAAATGGTGTAGTTACTCATGAATTTGCCTTTGGACAGGTTAGCTTGAGATGTCTGTTAGACATCCACGTGATGATGCTGCCTAGGTCATTGGACACGAGTCTAGAGTTCAGGGGAAAGTCCAGGGTTCAGGAGTGAGTCTAGGGTTCAGGTGTGAATCTAGCATTCACGGGTGAGTCTGGAAGATGTGAATTTTGGAGTCATCAGGATATAGATATCTTCTCTGAAAAATATCCAACATTTCCAAACACTTAGTAAGTGCCATGCACTATTCTAAATGTTTACCAGGTACAGTAGGAGCCTATTGAATACCAGGAATGATCCTCGTTGGTAGCACTACTAGTTCCCTCATTTTAAAGTTCAAGAAAGGGCTCAGGGAAGGTAAGTGACTCGCCTAAGAACTTACAACGATGAACACAGGTCTGAACCCAGACAGCCCTGTTGTTAGTCCCCAGGTCACAGTCTCTCAGTGCTATTAATAGTTACATCATTAATTACAATTACTAATGTCCTCAGAGGTGGTAATAACGGTGTAGCTCCTCAAGGGTGTGTGTTTCACTCTCAAAACAACTCTCAAAGAAATGGAAGCCCGGAGGGAGCCAATGATTTTGGTCAAGGTCTTATTACATAGTAAGTGCCAGTCAGGATTTGAATCCAACAGCCATGCTTTTTCCACCTTGACGTCCCTCAGGGAAAGGCTGGGGGCAGGGTGAGAACTGGGCAGTTCATCTGGGCCACTCACCAGGCCACCGGAGTTAGGGACCATGTTGATGTAATCCAGGATGGTGCTCCTTCTTGTGACCCTGGGCCTCTGAGTCTCTGCCTGGGTCGGGTTCTGGGTCTGCTTCTTCCTCAGAGTCTTCACACTGAGGAAACGACAGCCCTCGTGTGTGCCCTGGTACCTCCCCGTCCGCTGTCCCCAGACCCTCTCTCCTGCTCCTAACTCACATGATCAGGATGAGGCACAGGAAGAGGAGGGTGGTGACGCCAGTGCCCAGAACTATTCCTTTAGAGAATCCTTTTGAGATGAGTTCTTTCTTTTCTGCACGAGGAAACGGTCAGAAGTTTCCTCTGAGCTTCTCCCCAAAACCAGGGTCGTCCTGCCCATCGCCACCAGGGCACTCAGGCTCGGCTCACCTGCAATCCCTTTCACTCTATTTCTTTAAAACCCTGCTACACTCCAGGCAGGCTTTGTATTTTCCCCTCTAACTCCCCAGCCACAGATGAAGGGGCGCCCCTCCCCAGCTCTTGCTCAAACCACAGAGCCCTGTCCCTTCCCTTCTCAGGCCCCGCCCCCAAGGGCGTTGGGTGGGCCCCTGACCTGGCAGCAGCAGGACAGCGGCGCTCTGGGCCCCGTGGACATTGTTGGCCTCGCAGCTGAATCTGAGGCCGGCGCTGAGCTCCCGGCTGAGGCTCAGCGAGCTGTTGGCCCAGGGCCCCGCGGAGCGGGAGGTGACCATGCAGGAGGCATTGCTGTGGTTCCCCTCCAGCAGCCCCGCCCCCAGCCGCCAGCGCAGGGAGGGGGCCGGCTGGGCTCGGGAGGAGCAGCTGCAGTGCAGACCCTGGTCCTCCCAGGAGCAGGAGGGGCCCAGCAGCTGCGGGGGGTCTGTGGGGAGGGAGGAGCAGGGTCAGCGGTGCCTCTGCCTTCCCAGGACCCAGATGTCCTGCTCCCAGGGCCCCCAATCATCCCACTCACAGTGCACAGAGAGGCTCAGCGAGAACTGCACTTTGCCCCGCACATTCTGGGCCAGGCAGGTGAATTCGCCTTCATGCTCCCTTTGGATCCGAGGCAGCTCCAGGACCCCGGGTGCTGAGGGCTGGGAGGGTTTCAGAATCTGTCCCCGCAGGAACCAGCTCAGCTCTGCTGGGGGATTGCCGTCAGCTACACAGAGCAGCCGCAGGCTTTGGCCCTCCAGGACTGGGAGGGATCTGCCATTCCTGAGGTTTTCCAAGACTAGGGGAGGGAAGAGAGAGGCAGGACATAGGCAGAGCTGAAGACCCTCTGGCATGCGCACATACCAGACACCCTGGCCTCGATTTGTCACCCAGAGGCCCTGGCTCCTGTGTCCCCCTTACATACCTGTCCCATTAGCGCGGGAGATCATCACTCTCAGGTTCTCAGGGGCATCTGAAACAGAGACAGAGCACCAGCTCTAAAGGGGCAGGGACTTCACTCTGGGCAAAGGGTCCCTGGAGACATGACAGTGGCAGGTGGGGGAGAAAGATTGAGTCACCCCCAGAGTGACTCACCACTCACACAAACCACCCAAGAAAATGGATAGGTAAGAAGGTCGTGTCCCTGTGATATTGTGATTTATAGTAAGAAATATATATTTCTTATTATATATTTAATATATATTTGGACTTGGTCCCCGTTCCCGGCACAGAGCTCCTGAAAACCTTGCAGTGTCTAAGTGTTGAGGGTGACACAGGGGTCCGGATGTTCATAACAAACCCCTTTCCACTACACTGAGTTTAGGTTAGTGAGCTGACTTTTGGAAAGCCCCTAAAGATGGGGGCTGGTTGCCAGGGAAACCAAGCACAGCTTTGGAGGATTAAGATTTTTCAGTCCCACCCCCTGACCTCCCAAAGACTGAGGGGCTGCAGATTGGGCCCAATGATCAAGGGCAAAGGATTTACTAAAATATGACTATGAGAGAAGGCTCCATAAAAACCCGAAAGGACGGGTCTGATTGACCTTCCTCAGGTTGGCGAACACATGCAGATCTGGTAACCCGGTAAGTAAAATGTTCCTCTGAGTCCTCTGAGCCGCTGTATTGAGGAAATTAGTCAAACCTGAGATGGGGCTTGTGGGAACCTTCCATCTGTAACCTCTGTAATCTATAGTCAGAAGCACAGGAGACCACCTGCACTTGCTATTGGTGTCTGAAGTGGGGGAGTCATGTGGGACTGAGCCCTCAGACTGTGGCATCTGTCCCTCTGGATACACAGTGTCAGAACTGAGTTGAACTGCGGGCGCCCAGCTGGTGTCAGAGAATGGCTTGGTGGTGGGGAGACGAATACCTGGCCAGACGTGGAATCAGAATCATTAGTCCCGTAGATGGAGGCTCCAGAAACCTTGCAGATTGGGACACAGCCCCCAGCCCCTGCCCCTCACCCTCCCGCCTCCCAGATCCAGGCCCTGCTGCCCACACTCACACTGCACCGTGAGGGTCAGGGTGCCGCTCTGGAAGCCAAGCCTGTTCTGCGCCAGGCAGGTGTAGCGCCCTGCATCCCCAGGCAGCACCCTGGGCAGCACCAGCTCCAGGCCTCCAGAGCCTGAGCGGCGGGACCAAGGCAGGACTCTGTCCTCCAGGGCCCAGCTCAGGTTGGCAGGGGGTCTGCTGTCAGCCACACAGAGCATCTGCAGGAACTGGCCCTTCTGGGCTTCCAGATGTGGGCTGTCTCCCTGGAACTCCGGGGCTGCAGAGAGGGAGGGAGGGAGAGACAGAGAGAGACAGAGGAACCCCATTTCCCCCACACAGCTGACATTTTATCATCTCCCAGAGATGGCCAGCCAAGCCCTGTCCCACCCGCAGGCCCTCAGTACCTGACCTGTTGTCTCGGGAAATGCTGATAACGGGGACTTTGGGGGCATCTGAAACAGGATTGTGAACTGGCATTGAGAGGAATGTTTGGTTTCAAACAACCAGGAAGAACCCACTCCAGGGACAGAAACTGTCACTAACCTCCAGGAAGACAAGTGACAAAGACACACTTGTGAGTGGAAAACCAGATGGCATCTCATTCCCCTCCCATCATGGGACTCCACACCTTCCTCTCTGTGGTCCACCCCCTGCTGAGAGCCACCCTTCACCAGCCGCATGTCCACCTTCCCACCCACTGGGCCTGGTGACCACCACCAAACTCACAGGCCACATTAAGCCGGACACTGCTTTCGATGTGCACAGTCGTTCTGGGGAAGTCCACTCGACAGGTGAGGTCAGTGCCATGGTCCTGCAGACTCGGCGTGAGGGTGAGCACTGAGACATGGGAGATGGACGAACGGATTTCTTGGTAGGGGAGAGCAGCCCCCATCCAGGAGATTATAGGGGCTTCACACAGCACAAAGTCAAAGGCAAACACACAGATAGCTGTCACCTGGCTCCCAGCCTCCAGAGTCTCAGGGATATAGACAGCTGGCTTCTGTGTCCGGTCTGGGATGAGAGAGGGCACGTTGTTGCCCCAGATAGGGTACTCCAGGGGGAGACCCCTGGCCTAGTCCCCACAGCCCCTCCCAGCATGAGAAACAGGGTGGCGGGGGAGGTCCCACCCCATTCCAGCCAGTTCCGTACCTGTCACATTCAGACGGAGCTTATTTCCCACAAAATTATATTTTACACTAGAGCCTCTCTCGATGCGAAAGTGGTACATCATGCTGTCTCTCATCTGTACATCAGTGATCAGCAAGGAGCAGCTACCATCCCGAGGACTTCCCGCCAGCTGGAATCGATTCTGGGTCCACCATGCCACTGTTCGAGACCGGTCATTCGTGGCCACCGGAGAACCACTGGTCGTTTCGGTTCCATCTTTGAACCAGTAGCCATGAGCCGGGGTATGTTGAGTCCAGCCTTCCTGGGGGTAGGAGATGGAGCAGGGGACGAGCACACACAGACCCTGAGGCACTGTCACCACCTTCTGTACCGTCAGCGAGAATCCTGAATCCTGACCCTGCTGCCGGGTGCTGTCCCCACCCTGGCCGGTCCCGCCCTCGGCCCACTCACCGCCCTGCAGCACCGCCAGGAGCAGCGTCAGGAGCATCTCTGCTCAGCGGACACTTGGACCGACTCTGGGACAGGCACACTCCGGACACTGTGACTGCACTGGGCAGAGACAGAAGAGGAAGCAGGGGCGGCAGGCGGAAGCTGAGCCCGGGGACTGATGCATGAAATGAACTTCTGACCCGGGACCCTCGGGAACCTCCCTTTCTCCCCTCTCCCTCCCACCTCGCCCAGTTGGGCTTCTCCGTCTTTCCTGAGGGGGTGGGGGGTCTGTCTGGCACTGGGGTGGGGGGTAAGTCACTTCTGCTGGGGGGAGCAGGGGACATGTGTACAGCCCTGGGGCCTGGCCTGGGTGGCAGGGGGGCTGTCCCGCGAGGCCCGGGTCATGGCGGAAGCAGAAGTGAAAGCTCACAGTGAGCTCTTCTCTCAGGGGCCCTGGTGATGGAGTCAGTGCAACAGAGGGGACTCCTGGGGACAGGGGATGAGGATCCTCCTGCCAGAGAGAATGCTCCGTGCCCAGGAAAATTCCCTTTCAGATAAACAAGGAATCTTTTTTTTTCTTTCTTTCTCTCTTTTTTAAGTGTAAGTGTGTCCCAAATATTGCAAGGGACATACTTATCATAGAGCAATACATCGTTTATACTTCAAATTCCAATTTAACTTTGCACCGTGTGTATTTACTTGTTAAATCTGGGCACTGTGGGCTGTCTCGGTGCATCCCATCATCCTCTGAGGTGGGCTCATGGACCCTGGTTGGGCGGGAGCACCCACCCCCAAGACCCAGGTTCACTTCCCACCTCTTCTCCTTCTTCTGTCATAGAGTTGGGCACCTTGTGTGGTAAGAACACCTGCATCCGGAGGTGAGGTATGGCCGGACCTGCAGGCGTGTGAAGGGCATGGGAGACGGGGAGTGAGTGGGATCAAGTGTCCCGCATGCGGTCCCCCTAACCCAGCCCTTCTGAGGATAGCTTTGTTTCCAGCGTGTACAGACCATGTGCTTCTGCCCTCACTTCCTACCTTGGAACCACAGCTGTGGCAGGTGCCATGCTGCGTACGGGGGACACACGGGTAAATCAAGCAGTGTCAGACCTCGGGGGGACCCAGTTTGGTAAATAAGGATCCTTAGAAACAGAAAAGCGCTAAAGTGCACATAGATGTCCCACTGACCCCGCATGCTGGGACAAATGTTCACGATGGGCCTGAGGAGGGAGGGCTTACTTCTTCCTGGTGAAGTCAGCACAGGGGTCCTGGAGCAGAGGACATCTAGCCGCTCCTGTCCTGCTCGCATATCCACTGTATTCCTCCACTCTGGCTGCCATAAGACCATAGACTGGGGGACACAAACAACAGAAATTTATATTCTCACAGTTCGATGTGGTGGGAGTTCAGGTTCAAGATGTCACCATGGTTGGTTTCTTCTGCGGCCTCACTCCTCAGTGGGTAGCTGGCTGTGTTCCCCTGTGTCTTCATATTGTCTTCTTCCTGTGTGTGTCTGTGTCCTAATGTCCTTTTCTTATCATTTTTCATGTCTATACTTGATTTTTTTATTGAATTTATCATGGTGATGTTGGTTTATAAAATTATTTAGGTTTCAGGTGTACAATTCTATAATTATTACCTGTGCATTGTATTGTGTGTTCACCACTCCAAGTCAAGTCTCCTCTCATCACCATTTATTCCACCTCTACCCTCATCTACCTCCCTCCACCCCCCCTTTCCTCTGGTAATCACAATACTCTTCTCAGTAGCTGTGAGTTTTTTTGTCATTTGCTTTTGCTTAATACCTTCACCTTTTTCACCTCACCCCTGGATGCCCCTCCCTCTGATACCTGTCAGTCTAATCTCCTCTTCTTATAAGGACATCAGTCCTATTAAACTCCACCCTATCCTATGACCTTATTTTAACTGAATTACTTCCTGAAAGACCCGATCTCTAAATACAGTCACATTCTTAGGCACTGGAGGTTAAGGCTTCAACATGTGAGTTAGACATGGGACAAAATTCATTTTATGTCACCCACCCTCCTTTTTCCTCTTCACTCTGGTCCTCGGGTCCCCAATGCCCAACCTGGCTTTTCGTGAGACAGCCAGGATTCCTTCTCCCTGGGCACCTCACAGAGGAGGGACCTCTACAGGGAGGAGTGAGAGGGATGGAAGGACGTCTGGTCCTGCTGGGGAATGTCCTGAAGGAGCTGGATACTGAGCCCCCAATGCCCAGCCTCACCTGTGCCTTTGAGTATGTCCAAGCTCCTATCAGAGTAACTGGGGCGGGAACCAGGAGAATGGCAAACCCTCTGCCCTGAGGTGGCTTCTCCACACCGCTCTTCAGTGCTGCCCCTTCAGCGGGAGAAAAGACCCTCAGGTACCTGACAGCTGAAAGGTGACAATCCGTGACTCCTTGGGTCCCCCAGGCTGACCCAGGAACTCAGGACTCTACCTCACAATGTAGACTACAATTGGGTTATATCCCTGTTTGAACCTCAGAGCTGCTCCGTCATGCGTGGGGCTGAGGAGGACTCCAGTACCAGACTGGGACGGCTTGGCAACCCCATATCCACAACCACGTTGACAGGAAACATGGAAGTAGAGTGGGTTCCAGGGACTTTTAACTGATCCTTCTTGTGACCACCCCCTCCCCCTTCGGGATGCAGCTCCCAAGAAGTTCCTGGAGGTTGTCCTGAAACCATCAGCTCCTCCTCCCCTTTCCCAGAAACACTGAGGGTCCTTTTTTCTTCTCTTCATAGGAAAACTTCTGCAAGAATAAGTCCTTCTTTACTGACTGTCCTTCCTGCCCAGCGTTGTCCAGCTTTGCTCCATGCCAGCGTCACTCAAACTCATCTTATCAAAATCACCAGAGACCTCAAGTGGCAACGCCATTTGGTTGCTCTGCTACTGCCCACCATGAAAGCTGGAACGCCCACTAGTGGGCAGTAGGGACTAGGTTGACCAGCACTGCAAAAGTGGGCGGTTTTTATAAAAAGTTTGACTACCCTTGCTAGTTGTTCATTGATTACTTTCTCATATGTGCCTTGACCGCGGGCCTTCAGCAGACCGAGTGACCCCTTGCTCAGCCAGCGACCTCGAGCTCAAGCTGGTGAGCTTTTGCTCAAACCAGATGAGCCCACGCTCAAGCTGGTGATGACCTTGGGGTCTCGAACCTGGGTCCTTCCACAGCCCAGTCTGACGATCTATCCACTGCGCCACCGCCTGGTCAGACCCATTTCTCTTCTAATCAAGATAGCAAGTTACAACGCAGGAAGGTGAGCTAAATACTAGAAGAGGATAAGTCAGTTCACATTAATTTCCAGTAAAGAAAAATTTTGCAAGTTTCATAATTCCTGATCAGTTATAATTGCTAATCACTGGTGGGTGTTGAGACTCAGTGTGACGTATTCTTTTTTCCGAAAGCAAATTCTTTATGTTATAAATTTAGGCTATGTGAGGCCTGATCCCCACTGACTTCTCCAGCCTCCTACCTTTTTGGCTTCATTACTTTTTAAAATTTTCTTATGAGAGAGACTCTAAAGCCGTCCCTGCTGGCACTCAAGGCCGGGCCCTGATGTTCTCCTATTGAACATAAACAATGTCACAGGATGTCACACCAGACAAGGTCATTGTGACCGTGGTGGAACAAGACTGCTCTAGTCATGTCTCCGCATAGACACAAACAGGAACATTGTCTAAACCACAAACGACCTAACACCTCCTTATCTAGGGAAATAAGAAAACTGCTGATTGTTAAACAGCTACAGCTTCAGTCACTGCCATGGACTGAATGTTGTGCCCACTTCTCACATCCATATGTTGAAGCTTTAACACCAATGACATGGTATTTGGAGTTTGTGCCTTTCAGAGATTAGGTCATGAAGTGGAGCTTTCATGATAAAATTGATGCCCTTCCACAAAAAACTAACATCAATAAATCAGGAATATTGAACTTATACCAAGCATATTTTCTGACTAAAATGCTTTGAAATTAGAATTTGACTGTAAAAAGGAAATAAAGAAACCCACAAAAAATGTGGATATTAAGCAAACTACTTTTTAAAAGATCACTGGGTCAAAGAAGAAATAAAAGCAGAGATCAAAAGATATATACAGACCAATCAAAATGACAACATATCAAAATTTCTAGGATTTAGCAAATGCAGTAATAAGAAGGAAGTTTATATCAGTATAGGCTTATATCAAGAAATGAGGGAAATCCCAACTAAACAACCTAACATCACATTTTAAAAAACTAGAAAAAGAAGAACCAAGGAAACCCAATGTCATCAGAAGACAAGAAATAGTAAGAATTAAAGCAGAACTGAATGAAGTAGAGAACAAAAATAGTAGAGAAAATTAATAAAACAATGAGCTGGTTCTTTGAAAAGATCAATAAAATTGACAACCCACTGGTTAGACTCACCAAAAAAAAAAAGAGGAAGGATTCATACAAAAAAAATTTGAAATGAAAGAAGAGAAATTACCACAGACATCATAGATATACAAAGGATCATATTACAATATTATGAAAGATTATATGCCAACAAATTCAGCAACCTAGAGGAAATGGAGAAATTTCTAGCACTAAATGATCTAGACATTGTCACAAAGAAGTGGAAAATATACATAGTCCCATGAGCAAGGAGGAAATAGAAACAACAATAAAAAACCTGCCAAAAAACCAAAGTCCAGCCTGACCTGTGGTGGCGCAGTGGATAAAGCGTTGACCTGGAAATGCTGAGGTTGCCGGTTCGAAACCCTGGGCTTGCCTGGTCAAGGCACATATGGGAGTTGATGCTTCCAGCTCAGCTCCTTCTCTCGGTCTCTCTCTCTCCTCTCTTTCCCTCTCTGTCTCTCTCTCCTCTCTAAAAATGAATAAATAAAATTAAAAAAAAAAAGAAAAACAAACAAACAAACAAAAAAAAAAACAAAAAAAACCCCCCAAAGTCCAGGACCAGATGGCTACACTAGTGAATTCTATCAACCTTTGAAAGCAGATTCGGTACCTCTATTTCTCAAAGTATTCCAAAAAATAAAAGAAGAAGCCATATTTGTAACACATTTTATGAGGCCAACATAACCCTGATACCAAACCTGGCAAGGACAACACAAAGAATGAAAACTACTGACCAATATTTCTAATGAATACAGATACAAAAATCCTAAACAAAATACTAGCACATTGAATACAACAACACATGAAAAAAAGTAATAAATTACGATCAAGTAGGATTCATTCCAGGAGCACAAGCATGGTTCAACACATGGAAATCGACCAACATAATATACCACATCAACAAACCAAAGGATGAAAATTGTATGATCCTATTAATAGATGCAGAAAAGACATTTGATAAGATACAACATTCCTTTCTGTTTAAAACACTGAGTAAAACATGTATAGAAGGAAAGTACCTCAACAGAATAAAGGCCATATCTGACCAACCATCAGCTAATATCATACTAAATGGTGAAAAACCGAAAGCTTTTCCTCTATAACCAGGAGCAACACAAGGTTGCCCAGTCTCTCCACTCCTATTCAACATAGTTCTGGAAGTCTTAGCCAAAGTAATCAGGCAAGAGAAAAGAATAAAAGGCATCCATATTAGGAAAGAAGTAGTAAAGGTATCACTTTTTGCACATTACAGGATCTTATATATAGAAAACACCAAAGACTCCACCAAAAACCTATTAGAAACAATAAACTAATACAGTAAAGTCGTAGGATACAAAATCAATATACAAAGGTCTGCTGCCTTCCTATATGCCAATGATGAAACTTCAGAAAATGAACTAAAAAGAAAAATCCCTTTTACAATTGCACCAAAAAGTAAAATAAAATACCCAAGAATAAACATAACAAAGGATGTGAAGAACCTATATACGGAAAACAAAAAAACATTGAAAGAAATAGAAAAAGACACAAAGAAATGGAAAAATATTCCATATCCACTGAATAGAAGAATCAACATAGTTAAAATGGCCATATTACCCAAAACAACATACAAATTTAATGCAATTACCATCAAAATCCCAATGTCATTATTTAAAGAAAGAGGACAAAAAATCATCAGGTTTGTATGGAACCATAAAAAAATCCCAGATAGCCAAAGCAATCCTGAGAAAAAAGAACAAAGCTGAAAGTATCACACTACCTAGCTTCAACTTATACTGCAGTCACAATAATCAAAACATCATGGTATTGGCTGAAATACAGACATACAGACCAATGAAACAGAATCGAGAGACCAGAAGTAAAACCACATATATATGGACAAATCATCTTTGACAAAGGAGCCAAAAATACACAATGGAGAAAGAAAGCCTCTTCAATAAGTGGTGCTGGGAAAATTGGAAAGCCACATGCAAAAGAATGAAACTTGACTACCGTTTGTTTTCTGGCACAATAATTAATTCATAATGGATCAAAGACATAAATGTAATATCTGGACTATCAATTACATAGAAGAAAACATAAGTACTAAGCTCATGGACCTTGGTCGTAGAGAACTATTTATGAATTTGACCCCAACGGCAAGGGAAGTAAAGGCAAAAATAAATGAATGAGACTATATCAAACTCAAAACCTTCTGCACAGTAAAATGAACTGATAACAAAGTAAATAGCCAGCCAAATTAATGGAAGATGATAGTTGCAAACAAGAATTCCAATAAGGGGTTAATCCAATATAATATAATATATTTATTTATATAATATATTTATATATATAATATAATATATATACAATATAATATAATATAATATATATACAATATAATATATTTATATATATATAAAATATATATATTTTTTATATATATATCCAAAATATATAAAGAACTCACAAGGCTCAGCAACAAACAAGCAAACAATCCAATTAAAAAATAGGTAGAGGACCCGAACAGACACTTCTCCCAAGATGACATACAAATGGTCAACAAATATATGAAAAAAAATGCTCATCTTCACTAGCTATTCAAGAAATGAAAATCAAAACGACAATGAAATATCACCTTATACCTGTTAGATTTGCTATTATCAATAAGACAGATAATAAAAAGTGTTGGAGAGGCTGTGGAGAAAAAGGGACTCTCATTCACTGCCGGTGGGAATGTAAACTGGTACAGCCATTATGGAAGAAAGCATGGTGGTTCCTCAAAAAATTAAGGATAGAACTACCATATGATCCAGCAATCCCTCTACTGGGTATTTACCCCCATAACATGAAAATGTTGGTTGGTACATAACGACACATGCACCCCCATGTTCTTCACAGCATTATTTACAGTGGCCATGACGTAGAAACAACCAAAGTGTCCCTCGATAGAGGGTTGGATAACGAAGATGTGGTACATACATACAGTGGAATACTACTCAGCCATAAGAAACAATGACATATTGCCAATTACAACATCATGGATGGAACTTGAGAACATTATACTGAGTGAAATAAGTAAATCAGAAAAAGCTAAGAACTATATGGTTTCACACATAGGTGGATGTAAAACTGAGATTCGTGGACAGAGATAAAAGTGAGGTGGTTTTCAGGGAGAGGCGGATGTGGGTAAGGGGATTAGGGATAGGGAGAAAAGAAGGCCAAACATACGGTGATGGAAAATGATTTGACTTTGAGTGATGGGTATACAGCACAGTCAATAGTTCAAATGCTATAGAAATGTTGACCTGAAACCAGTGAACTCTTATTGATCAATGTCACCCTGTTAAATTTCATTTTCTAAATAAAATTTAAAAAAATAACAAATAAAAATAAATAAAATTGGTGCCCCTATAGAAGGGACCTTGGATAGCACCGTCACCCCTTCTCAATGTACGGACACTTGAGAGCATGCTGCCTATGATCCAGGCAGTGGGCCCTTCTCAGATGCCTAATGCGTCTGATCTGTGATCCTACACTTCACAGTTTGAGAACTGTATACATTTCCGCAGTCTGTTAGCCACTCAGTCTATAACACTTTGTTGTAGCAACGGCACAGACTAGATATAGACAGACACCCGTGGCAGCTCAGAGAAATTGCTGGGTGAGACTAGCATATATTTATCTAACTGAAACCTTCATGAAGATACGGAGCATTTCTGTCATTCTAGAAAGTACCACCCACAATGCCCTTCCGCCTCAGTCCCAGGGCTCTCAGCCTGCCATGCTGTGTGCGGGTGGGAGGAGTTGGGTGGTGCCCCAATGCACTGACTCTTACGGTGCCTACCAAGCTTCTGTACATACTCATAAATACGTGTCACATCATTTGGTGTTTGCTCTTAGAACAAATTCCAGAGAATGTAAATGGTTGTTTAAAGAACTACTGGTCACAAGTTATGCTTGTTTGACTGGGCAGCGAGCCCACGGAGTACCTCGTGCTACCATTTCAGAAGTGGAACCAGCAGCATTTTTCTGAAAGCCACAACTGGAAATGATGTAAGCATCCATCAGCTGGCGAATGGATGAACAAAATGTGGTGTGTACGCCTACAATGCAATAATATGTAATAATTGAGAACAGACAGTCATATTTAATTAAGACAATAAAGTTTATTAATTCAAAAATTACTCCTCCATAAAAATGTCTTATCAACGCCAATGTAAACCAAAGTTTTGCAGCCAAATATCAGCTGGGAGAACTCGCCACCAGCATACCAGCATTACAAAAAATATACGAGAAGATCTTCAGATTAAAGGAAAAGGATAGTAAAGGAGAAATGGAGGGAGATGGTGGAAGGGGATCTTGCAGTTATGACATAAATAAGAACTAAGGATGTAATGTGCACCTTCATGACTGTAGCTAACAGTGCTGCACAGGATGTAGCAAATTGTCAAGAGAGTAAAGCCAGATTTGTCATCACAGAGAGAAATATTTTTTCTTTTTTACTTTCTTTATGTTTTTGCATCTGTCTGATAATATAAATGCTGCCTGAACTTATCATAGTAATGACTTCATAACACATGAAAATAAAATCATCATGCTGAGCGTCTTAAACTTACACCCTGGTGTATGAGCATACATTTTCAATAAACCTGGAGAAAAGAAAACTGAAAGTATAAGTAACTTGAATGCATACACAAAAGTAAAGAGCAGTTGAGCACGTTAGTATGTGGATAAATAATAAAGAGTGCTGACTGCAATTTAGAAAATCGCTGTAAAATTGACTGTTTATAAAAATAATCTATTATGGGATGTATAGAAATATATTATGGGGTTGAACTGTAAGCTTTTCAGAAGCACATTTAAGAAAAGCACACAGAAAGGAAATAATACATAGAGCTTATTCAAATTAGTACTAACATTGTTATCTATCTCCTTGCATGTCCTCCATCGCTGAGCGAGAACCATCAGGAGAGTCCTGTAACCAGAGGTGAAGGGCGTCTCTGAGAGGACAAGGACAGAGTCATCCAGCACCTCCTTGCTCCACTGAGCTGTGCGGAGTGGGCATCGGGACACAGTGGTTACATGGATCCTCATCCACCTGCCAGGGCCCTGGAGCCCAGACCTCAGCACCACCTTGAGGACGGGGCTCAGTCACTCCTCACGGACTTCTCCCCTGGGAGCCCCTAACCTATGGGGGAAACAAGATATGAAATGAGGAACTAGTTCAGCACAGGAAGAAAAAGAGATGTGTGAAGTCACCAAGGTGTCTCCAAATTTAAGAGACCCTGAGAAACTTTTTCACCTGGTGTAGTAGATCCAGGTGAGGCCATAGGTGAGGAGGAAGCCAGTCCCCATGAGGGCTCCCCTGAGCACGGTGAGGGTCAGGGGCCAGAAGTCCTGCTGCTCCTCACAGACCTGGGGGCAGGTATGGAAAACACCTGGGGGAGAGAGAGAGAGAGGTAGAGGTATGAGTTTCCTTAGGTCCTGATAAATGCTCCCTCAGCACAGAGGTGTCCTGCTAGCACTCACCCTGCACAGCGAGGCTCAGGGAGACGTGGTAGGAGATCTGTGGGTGCTGAGCTCGGCAGGTGAACTCCCCTCCATCTGCCAAGACCACCTGGGGCAGCTCCAGGACCCCGGGATCCAAGGCCTTGGAGGGGCTCAGTGTCACGCTCCCCCGAGACCAGCTCAGCCTGGCAGGAGGGTTGCCATCTGTTTCACAGACCAAGCGCAGGGACTGTCCCTCCTGGACTCGCAGGGAGGTGGCATTGCCCAGGACCTCGGGGACTAGGGGGACGGAGAGAGCTGGAAGGGCAGGGCTGGGAGGCCCTTACCGTGTCTGCCCACCCACAGACTAAGGAATAAAACAGTGTGAATGATCAAGCTCCAAGCAAGGGATAGTAAGGGTCATGACCCATGTCATGAGGTGAGGTAAGGACAGGCAGCCTGCTGTCCCCAGGCAGGGACAAGGGCTTCTGAGAAAGAGTGTGATCTCCAGACATGGGGAATACCACCTAGATGGAAACCCTGATGTGTGATATTGCACAGAGGTGCTGACACATGGAGGTCTGACCGTTGGAGGCTCACACACAGGTGATGTTCTCAGCCTCTCCCCAGAGGGGTGAGGGAGCCATGGTGCATACTCAGCAGGGTAGAATAGGGTCACAACTGGCTTACGTAGAGTTCTTTGTGGGGCTCAAATTGTAACGGGCTGGATGGGGACACACAGGAAGCTGTGGTCATAGTGGAGGCTCCTCCAGGTTCAGGTCGCCTTCCTGTCCAGGTGAGAGAGTTCTGAGGCCCAAGCAAAGGGGCGAGGGGTGTGGCCGTGAAGTGCTGGGGGTTTGATTTTTGAAACGGTTCAGGAAGTCACATTTGCCAACAAAGTGAGCCATGGAGAGAGCTGGGTGAACACAGAATGGCTAATGTGACTCTCAGGACATTGAGTCAGGTTCCTGAGGCAGGATGCCCCCCCACGAGGGGGCGCGGAGGGCACTCGCGTGATCAGGACAGCACAGAGTCAGTGGGTCTTCAGGGCAGAGGCAGGATGGAAACACCAGGGTGGATGAGCTCACCCGAGGGACTGGGCAGGAAGTGGCTGGTAACCGGGTACCGGCTGTGGGCTCATCTCCTCGTAGGAGACGGAGCTGGCACAGTCAGGGAGAGGGGAGGAGTGAGGAACAAATGTCCCAGGAATGTGAGGGAGATAGGAGGTCAGGGTCAGGGAGCAACCAGAGGTGACAGAGAAGGGTCAACTAGGAATTCATGAGGCCTAGAGAGTCCCAGCAGGGGACAGGTCGGGGGCAGGACAGACTCGGAATGTCATGCGTGTTCATTCTGCTCTACTATACAACATGGGCCACATCCGACCCCAGACCTCAATTCACCCAGGGCCTCTCCCACCTGTGCTGTTTCCCCAGAACACATGGACGGTCACATTCCGTGGAGCATCTAGAAGAGAAGTGAGTGATCAGCCACCTGCAGTGTGATGGGCTGGTCGTGAGCATGGAGGTGGGTCTGGGTGTTCTCTCTACCTTCACCTCAGCCACACCTCCAGGGACACTCCCCATGTATTCTCCACCCAGGGTCGGCCCCCTCCCCAACAGCTGATGCTTTCAGGATCCAAGCGTCCTGACCGGCCACTCACAGGACACATTGAGTTGGATGGTCTTCTCCCAGATCTCCCCGCCTTGCAAGGTCACCCGACAGGTGAGGTTGGCATCATGGTCCTGCGGCATTGGTGTGAGGGTGACCACTGAGGAGTTGGGAGTCTGTGGACCCAGGGAGGTGAAGTTGACCCCGACCCAGGAGAAGACCGGTGGTGTCTCCCACTCACAGGCCCACGGCACCGTGCAGGTAACGTTGTTGGGGTGGCCAGCTTCTAGGGTGTCATGGAAATCTATGTCAGGTGTCCGTGTCAGAGCTGTTGAAGAGAGAGACAGAGACCCGGGCACTAGAGGTGGGGGCTCTTAGTGTGCCCCTAACAGCAGCCTTTTCCTCTGGCTTTCTCCAGCATCCTTTTGCCCTTGGACACCTGAATCCATCCCAGAAAGAGAAGAAGGGGTTCCCCGTCAGTCACGAAGCCCACAGGACCCATCCACGTGTCCTCTCCTTGACCCCGTTCCTTACCTGTCACATGCACAGAGACTTGGGTCTTTCTAAAATCATATCTTGCATAGGACCCTCTCTCCACCCTAAAGAAGTATGTCCCTGTGTCCCTTCTCTGTGCGTCTCTGATGTACAGGGAGCAGCTGTAGGTCTGGGGGTTCCCGAGGAGCTGGAATCGGCCCTTGGTCTCCTTCTGCACCCTACGACCTGGGTTATTTGTGGCCACTGGGTCATCCTGGTTTGTAATGGCATGTTTCCGGAACCAGTAGCCAAAAGCTGGGGTGGAGTCAGTCCAGTTTTTTGTGGGGTAGGAGACGTTGCAGGGCACGTAGACACACAGGCCCTCCTGCACTGTCACGGACCCCTGCACCTGCAGCTGGAATCCTGGAACCTGAGCAAGACACCCTGCGGGGAAAGAAATGTTAGCCACAGCCCGTTCCCAGCCCACACGCTCTCCCCTCGGGCACTCACCTGCCCACAGCAGGGGCAGCAGCAGCGGTAGCATCTCTGGAGAGTTTCTGGAGTCCTGTGGGTGAAAAATTAAAACAAGGCAGCGGGAGGGGTGCTGAGGGGAGCAGGACTCATGGAATCTAGAAATCCACATGGGACCTCCCCATCCACGAAAGGGAAACTCAGAGATGAAGCTTATTCCCTCTGTGCACAGAGCAGATGGACACTTCAAAGCCCAGAGACCCTGGAGATTTGTCCACAGATTAGCTCAGGGTCTTCCCTACAGCACCAGAGCAGGATCAAGACTTCTGAGGACATCTGATGATGTGACATAGGCGTCTCTTAAGATCCTCATGTCCAAGGGTTTGTTTGTTTTTTTGAGCACTAGTTTTTATAGCCAGGAACTTTAAACACTCAGAGGTCACAGCCACATCCAGACTCCCAAGTTGTTGTCCCTGCAAGGTATAAGATTCGTTCTGGTCTGTGTGAGAATTGTGGGAAGAAGATACAAAGGGTCTTAGCTGGAATGAAGGAAGCCTCTATCCACCATCGATCCATCCAACCATTCATCCATCCATATATACATCCATCTGTCCATCCAACCATTCACCCATCCATGCATACATCATCCATCCATCCATCCATCCATCCATCCATCCATCCTTTTATCCATCCATCCATCCATCCATCCATCCATCAATCCATCCATGCACCCATTCATCCTTCAATCTACCCATCCATCCATCCATCTATCCATCCATCCATCAAACACTCAGTGAGCATCTCAGTGCTGGATGGCGGGAGACAAGCATGGACGTACCTGGTCATGCTGTGAGATGCTCCCCACGTCGTGGTGTCAAACTTTCCTCTCAAATACAGCACCGTCAAGCTATAGAGCTGTAGTCCCGGGTGAATTAAGCATATATCCTATTAAAATGCTGGGTATGTTCTGTAAATATGAATGTGTATTTTTTTCTTTTTTGTAATCTAGCTTAAAAAGAAAAAAAAATCTTTTCAAGTTGCAAAACTGAAAACTCTAGACCCACTAATCAACAACCTCCCATTTTCCTGGTCAAAATGAAGGTAACTTCAACACAGGCATCTTAGGACCTAATGACAGAGCTCTCACACTCTGTGTGATCCTGAGACCCCAGAAAGGTGTCTGTCTTTACAACGCAGCTCTGTGGCTGTCACAGCCCCACCTCTTGTCATTCTCTTCCGCTCTGTAAAAAGGCTTCCTGCTTCTTCTTCTGCGTCTCTGTATCCGTTGGTCACTCTCCAGTAGATGCCAAAGTATAATCGTTTCTATTTTCCAATAAATCTTTCTGGATGACAGAACACCTGGTCAACACCCTCCACCTTCCAACCACTGGCAACCACCATTCTTCTTTCTGTCTCTGGGAGTCTGACTACTTTCCATACCTCATATATGTGGAATCATATAATACTTGTCTTTGCTTTGACTTGTTTCTTTTACTGACCACGTGTCTTCAAGGTTAATCCATGTGTTAGCAAGTGACAGAATTCCCTTCCTTTGTAACTCTGAATGATATTCTATGGCTGTATGTACCACTGTTTCTCCATTCCAACACTTGCACCTGTGTTGCCTGCCCCCTTGTGGCTGCTGTGAATAATGCTGCTCTGAATATGAGTATCTTTGAGAGTCCTTACTCTCAATTTGTAGAAGATATACCCAGAAGAGGGATGGCTAGATTGTATATTTTTTCAACTCTTAATGTTTTGAGGAACAGCCATAATTTTATGATCCCTCCTTTATTCCCCCCTCACTTCTGTCCTCACCATTCAGTAGCTGCACACAGTAACATCTGCAGTCTGGGCCCCTCTCCTGATTTTCAGACACTCACTCCCACCTCTCAGATATCAAGTGACAACTCAGAATACACGTCACCCTCAAAACCCTCCTTCCTGAACCCCACACACAGCACAGTCCCCCCATCCAGGTGTCAGGAAAATACTCCGGCATCATCTCTACCCCTCTCTGTTCCTCACTCCCCACTTCCACTAGAATACTCGGTGGCCTCAAACTGCAGAACACACCCTCCTGCCTGCACCGTGTCTCTGGTCCCGGGCGCCATCACGTCCTGCCTGGACCAGCCCGTCCTGCCTCACGGCTGCTCCTTTCTGTTGTCCTGGGCTCGCTGTGGATGATTGTGGACATAGAAGCCATTACGATCTTGATCAAACGAGGCTCTAATCCTGTGTCTGCTCTCCTCAAGGGCTCTAGAGCCTTCCATGGTTCGCAATGGCCTTCCACGGACCCGCAGCGCCCACCCAGCTGCTCCCCCTCCCGTGTC
Source organism: Saccopteryx leptura (assembly GCF_036850995.1). Classification (NCBI taxonomy): domain Eukaryota; kingdom Metazoa; phylum Chordata; class Mammalia; order Chiroptera; family Emballonuridae; genus Saccopteryx; species Saccopteryx leptura. The sequence goes on from NC_089505.1 coordinate 69,925,680, forward strand.
TTTCTGAGCTGTCTGTCACGTGGGCCCCCAGTCTCCCAGGCACCACTCCTGCTTCTGCCTCAGGGCGGCTGCACTCAGGGTTCCCCTTCTCTTCTTTCCTCAGGAACTTGCTCTTAACCCCACAGCCTGCTTCCTCCTTGTCTTCAAACGTTGTTTTATTCTCACTTCCTCACACACTCAGATGCAGAAATCCCACCTAATGTGTCACACGCCCCTTTTCTTGTGTGATTGTCCACCCAACACGGATTAATATGTCGCACACTCTAATTTTATTCATGATTTCTTATTTTCACCCTTGTCTCCATAGTGACAGCACTTTCCAGAATTCAGTACTTCTCAATCCATATGTTTTATTGTGACAAAATATCCATAAAATAAAACTTTCCTTTCTTAATATTTTATAGGGCACAATTCAGTGGCACCAGTTACTTTCATAATGTTGTACAATCCTCACCACTGTCTGTTTCCAGAATATGTCATCATTCCAAGCAGCAAGTCTGCAGAGTTTCACAATAACGCCCCACTCCCTTTCCCCTAGTCCCGGGCAACCACCATTCTACTTTTGGTCTCGATGAATTTGCTTATTCTTAGCTCACATAAGCAGAATCATACAACATTCGTCCTTCTGTGTCTGGCTTCTTTCAATCTAGCGTCTTGTCTTGAGTTCCTCCATGTTCAAGCAGGTGTCAGAATGTCATTCCTCCCCTTTTACGGCTAAAGGATGTTCCATTGTACGTATGTGTCTCCTTTGGCTCATCCGTTTGTGTGTGGGTGGACACTGGGCTTGGTTCCACCGCTGCTTCGAATAACGTTGCTGTGAACTGTGGAGTGCAAGTCAGGTGAATTTGGGAATCCACTTTCTTTAGTATGCACCAGGGATCAGCTTGGTCACATGGTAATTCTCAGCTCAACCATTGGAGGAAATTCCAAAATATTTTTCTAAAGGTCCCACCATTTTTTATTTCCAAAAGCAATGTACAAAGCAACCAATTTGTAAACATCTTTGTTGGCACTTATTATTTTCATTTTTTTCAAATATATAGGATATGTCCTAATCATGTAAAATATTATTTAATTTAATTTTGAATGGTATTTCTCTAATAAATAATGTTTTTAAAATTTTTTTAAATGTATTTCTTTTAAGAGGAGAGAGGGAAAGAGAGAGAAGGGAGGAGGAACACTAAACATGAGCTCCCATATGTGCCTTGACCAGGCAAGCCCAGGGATTTGAACCTGCGACTTTAGCATTCCAGATCGACACTTAATCCACTGTGCCACCAGCGGTCATGCTTTAATATTATCGACCATTATTTATGTGCTTTTTGATCACTTGTATACTTTCTTCGCAGAAGCGTCTTTTCAAGTCTTTAGATAGTACATACTTTTAAAATTGAATTCACTGATGCATCTCTGGAGTCTACAACAATGCTGACACATAGCAGGTGTTCAGTAACTCTAGCTAAGTGAGTCTATGAGTAAACAACTGAGTATCACAACTGAGAACTATACAATGACACACACATGCACAATGGCTTGACTGAGAGTGAGGGAAGATGAACACATGATATTTAGGAATGGGGAGGAAAGGGTATATCAGCTTAGACACTGCACATGCAATGTCTGAGAGCCACAGAGGCCCTGACCCTGCTCACTGTGGAGATGGTGTGCTATTCAGAGTCATGGCAGAGTGCGGTGGAGAGTCCGGCTGGGTTCAGACCATGTTAAACCCTCAACCCCAGCCTGTGGTCTTTCCACCTGGGTTTCTGGTTGTGGAGAGCAATGGACAGTATTTATATTTGGCTAGAGGTGGACAATATGTTTTAGGAACCACAATGGGAGGACTGTATTGAGGACAGAGATGGAGGCAGGAGCTTGATGTGTACAGAGACACAGGAAGACAGGAGAGCAGAGCAATGATCAGTGTTCGATGGGGAGGAGACAGAAAACAAGATGAGCTCTCATTAGGCAGAAGGTTGGACTAGTCCTTGTGGTTTATTGGCTTGGGGAGAAGAGGAGAGGACAAAGTGTAGAGCCACACTACCTTTTGGCCTTAGAGAAAGGGGTCCCGTGTCACCACTGTGTTGGAGACCCCAGCAGAGATGTGGGTTTGAGAGGAAGATGGCAGCTCAATTGCAGCAACGCTGAGTGGACAATCTGGAGGGAAGCTACCAGGGGAAGGCGTCTGTAGGATGTTGGCCGGTGGAAGCTTGTATCACTCACCTGAGGGGCCAACCAGGGACAATGTTTGCATCCTCCACATCTTTTGCAGTCCTGGCTGACTTCTTCCTACAGGACCTCACTCTGAAAAAATACACCAAGGTCGTAAAAGCTCATAAGATTGGGACGCAGCAGGCAGCAGACCCTTTTTTCTGTTCAGGGATTAGAAGAGCCTTAGGTGGAAGATGGCTGGTCTGGCTCCACAGACATCCCTGCACATTTGCTGGGCAGTGCACTTAAGACAGCTGCCCATGTGCAATCCTCAATTATCAACCCGTCAGCCCCATTCATACACCATACTGGTTCTGGCACTCCACCACACGCCCCTGTTATTTCCAAGCTTCCCCATGCCCCGTGGTAATGCTCACATGAAGACGGTGAGGCAGACGAGGAGGAGCAGGGTCTTGACAGCTGCTTCCCCCATGGCCACCAGCACCACCCCTGCCATTGGTCCTAAGAGATGGATAGATGTGACTACAGATATAAATAGAGCCCTAAGGACTATGAAAATCTCCTGACCACTGAGCAAAAGGGTGGTGGCATATGAATAACTTTATTGTAGCTTTTATTTCAGAAAAACATTTAATTCTTCTCACTCAAAAAATGTTTGCAAGAATGGTAATTTTAACAAAAAAAAGGGTAAAAGACCTGTACTCAGAAAGTTATAGAATCCTCTAAGAAGCTGAGAAAGATACAAATAAGTGGAACTAAATAATATGTTCATGAAGGAAAAATCAACAGTATTAAGATATTTATACTACTCAAACCAATCCATAGATTCAACATTATTATCAAAATGTCAATGGCATATTTCACAGAAATAGAACTAACATTTCAAAAATATATATGGAACCAAAAAATTGACACCGAGTAGCAACAGCAATTGTGAGAACAATAAAAAAGTTTGGAAGACTCATGCTACCTGAGAATAAACTACACTACAAGGCCATAGTTATCCATATAACATGGTACTGTCATAAAAATGACATATAGATTAATGGAACAAAATATAGCACCCAGAAACAAACCCATGCCTTTATGGTTAATTAATATCTGACTAAGAAGGCTAAAATATACAATAAGGTAAAGACCATCTATTCGATAAATGACATTGGGAAAATTGGACAGGTGTGTGGAAAAAAATTAAAACTAGACCACCTTTTACACCATTCAAAAAATAAATTTAAAATGAATTAAAGACTTAAATATTAGACTTAAAATGATAAACATCCTGGATGAAACCATACACAGTAAAATCTGAAACATTTCTAACAATATTTTTTGTCGTATATCTCCTTAGGAAATGGAAAAAAATAAAATATGAGTCCATATCAAATGAAAATATTTTGCAAAGCAGATGAAAATGATATGGAAAGATATCAATAAAATGAGAATATAACCACCTGAACAGGAGAACATATTTGCTAAAGAGATATCTGTTAAAGGGTTAATATCTAAAATTTATAAAGAAAGTATACAACTCAACACCAAAAGAAATCCAATTAATAAATAGGCATAATACCTGAATAGACACATATTCAAAGAGGACACACAGTCAATAAACATATGAAAAGTTGTTCAAAATCAATAAATTTTTTATATTTTTAATTGTATTATTCATTTTTATTTTTAGTTCTTTTTTGTTAGAGCTCTTAAATACCACTCTCAAAAAACAGCAAGGAAGAAGAAATTGAATGCAATTGTTACACAAAAAAGAGACATAGTTCAGAAAAAAAATAAAATACTTCCAGAAAAGAATCTCAATCACTTGGAGTTAAATGGTAGACAATTCAAAATTGAACTTCTGAAAATAGGTAATGAGATGCAAGGAAACACTGTTAGGTAATTTAATGAACTCAGAAAACAAATTAATGAACAAAATGGGTACTTCATACTTCATGAAGGAGATGGAAACTTTAAAAAAGAACAAAATGGAACTGAAGAACTCAATATATGAATTGGAAAATGAGATAGCAAGTTTAACTACTAGAACATGACAGATAGAAAAAAGAATCTGTGACATTGAAGACAGGCAACTGCAGGTGCTACAGAGAAAAGAAGAAAGAGACTCACTAATTTAAAAATATGATAGAGCTCTTCAAGAATTGTCTGTCTCCATGAGAAACAGCAATATAAGAATAATGGGCATATCAGAAGAAGAAGAGAGGAAGATGGAAATGGAGAGCCTATTCTATTGAATAATTGATGAGAACTTCCCTAAAGTTAGATCCCTAAATACTTGAACCAAATAGAACACCAAGTTACATCAACCCAAACAGACCTACTACAAGGTACATTGTAATAAAAATGACAATAATTCAAAACAAAGAAAGAATCCTCACGGCTGCTAGGAAAAAGAAGAACATAACATACAAAGAAAGGTCCATTAGGTTATCATCAGACTTCTCAGCAGAAACTCTACAAACCAGACAGTGGACCCAAACATTAAGAGTACTGAAAGAAAGGAATAAACAGCCAAGAACACTATGTCTATCAAAGTTATCCCTCAAATATGAAGGAAAAATAAAAACCTTTTCAGACATGCAGAAGCTGAAGAATTTTATCACCAGAAAACCACTGCAATAAATACTTAAGAGAGTTATTCAACCAGATACAAAGAACAAAATAAATCAAAACTGCAAGTAAAAGCTCCAACAAGGTCACAAGGAAAACAAGGATAATCTCTGGAACAATAACATAAAAAGGGACAGAATAAAGATCTTCAGTAGCAAAGGAGGATGGAGTGAAGAAGCACTCAGAACACAAAGGATTCTTGTACATACAAAATTTTTTCTTTTAATAACCTAATGGTAACCACCCACAAGAAAGCTACTAGTAGAACACATAGCTCAAAAAAGGAAGAAACAGAGGGAAGAAATTAGGAATACCACCAAACAAAAAGAACTGTCAGAAACACAAAAGAGAAGAACCAAAGGAGACACAGAACTATGAGAAAACAAAACATAAAATGGCTATAGGAAATCCTCAAGTGTCAATAATTACCCTAAATATAAATGGACTCAACTCATCAATAGAGGCAAAGAGTAGCAGATTGGATCAAAAAGCAATACCCAGCCATACACTGCTTTCAAGAGACACATCTAGGCCTGACCTGTGGTGGCGCAGTGGATAAAGCATCGACCTGGAAATGCTGGGGTCGCTGGTTCGAAACCCTGGGCTTGCCTGGTCAAGGCGCATATGGGAGTTGATGCTTCCAGCTCCTCCCCCCTTCTCTCTCTCTGTCTCTCTCTCTCTCCTCTCTAAAAATGAATAAATAAAATAAAATAAGAGACACATCTAAGCTGCAAGGGCAAAGGTAGACTCAAAGTGAAAGGTTAGAAAGCAATTTTCTAAGCAAATAGTACCCAAAGAAAGTCAGGTGTAGCCATATTCATATCTCACAATGCTGACTTTGAGAGAACAAAGGTAACAAGAAACAAAGATGAACATTTCATAATGATAAAGGGGACACTGTATCAAGAAGACATAACACTTCTTAATATATATAAATCAGTTCAGGGAACACAAAAATACATAAGATATCTATTAAATTATTTAAAACTAGAAAAGACAAAAACACAATCATATTTGGAAAACTCAGCACACCATTGACAGTTCAGATAGATCATTCAAATAAAAAATAAAAGAAGAAACATCAGCCTTAATGATACACTAGACCAAATAAACATAATAGACATTTACAGAACGTTTAACCCCATACCATCAGGTAATACCTTCTTTTCCAGTCAGTGTATAGGGAACATTCTCAAGAATAGACCATACATTGGGCCACAAAATTAACATCAACAAATGCAGAAAGATTGAAATTATACCAAGCATATTTTATGACCATAAGACTTTGAAATAAGAATTCAACTAGAGAAAAGAGATAAAGAAACCCACAAAAACATGTAAATTAAACAATATACTCCTAAAAATTGACTGGGTCAAACAAGAAATAAAAGCAGAGATCAAAAGATATATACAGACAAATGAGAATAATGATATGACCTTTCAAAATTTGGGAATTCAGCAATAGCAGTAATAAGAGTGAAGTTTATATCATTACAGGCTTATATCAAGAAACAAGAAAGATCTCAGGTAAACAACCTAACATCACATCGTAAAGAAATAGAAAAAGAAGAACAAAGATAACTGAGAGTCAGTAGAAGAAAAGAAATAATAAAAATAAAAACAAAACTAAATGAAAGGGAGAACAAAAAAACTATAGAAAAATTAATAGAACAAAGAGCTGGTTTTTTAAAAGGACCTACAAATTTGACAAACCCCTGGCTAGACTTAAGGAAAAATCAGAAATTACTCATATAAACAAAATCTAAAATAAAAGAGAAAAATACCCTCCACCAAAGTTAACAATTTAGAAGAAATGGATAAGTTCCTAGAACTATACAATCTTCCCAGACTGAGTCACAAAGAAGTGGAAAAGCTAAATATATACATAAGCAGGAAGTAATTGAAACAACTATCAAAAACCTCCCAAAATAAAACTTTAGGACAAGATGGCTACTCTAATGAATTATACCAAAAATTCAAAGAAAATTTGCTACCTATCTTTCTCAAAGTCTTCCAAAAATAAAAATAAGAGGAAGCAACAATCTCTAACACATTATATGAGCCAACATAACCCTGATACAAAAACCTGCCAAGGACAACACACACACACACACACACACACACACACACACACACACACACACACACACCTTCAGATCAATATATCTAACAAATATAGATGCAAAATATCTAATAAATACAGATGCAAAAATCTTAAACAAAATACTAACAAATTGAATACAACAATACGTTAAAAAAATAATCAAGATCAAGTGGGATTCATTCCAGAAGCACAAGGATGGTTCAAAATACAAAAATTGATCAACACAATACAACACATCAACAAAACAAAGGACAAAAATCATATGATCTCATCAAATGATGCAGAAAAGGCATGTGATAAGATAGAACATCAATTTATGTGTAAAACACTCAATAAAATTGAAATAGAAGTAAAGTACCTCAACATAATAAGGGGCATATATGACAAACCATCAGCTAATATCATACTAAATTGTGAAAAAATGAAGGCTTTTCCTCTAAAATCAAAGAACAAGACAAGGTTGCTCACTCTCTCCACTCTCATTCAACATAGTTCTAAAAGTTTTAGCCAGAGCAATAAGGTAAGATAATGAAATAAAAGGACTCTATATCGGGAAAGAAGAAGTAAAGGTATCACTATGTGCAGATGACATGATCCTGTATATAGAAAACCCCAAAGACTTCACTAAAAAACTGTTAGGAATAATAAACCAATAGAGTAACGTCACAGGATACAAAATCAATATACAAAAGTCTATTGTTTTCCTATATGCCAATGGGGAAACATTAGGAAATGTAATCAAAAAGTAATTATTTTAAGAGTACAACAATGAATGGTATTGGGACAACTGGAAAGCCACATTTGAAAGAATGAAACTTGACTACAGTTTGTTTCCCTACACAGAAAGTAATTCAAAATGGAACAAAGATCTAAATATAAGATCTGAAATAATAAAACACATAGAAGAAAACTTAGGTACTAAACTTATGGACCTTGGCTGTAGAGAAGAATTTATGAATTCGATCCAGAAGGAAAGAAAATAAAAGTAACAATAAATGACTAGGTCTATATCAAACTAAAATGCTTCTGCACAGCAAAAGAAACAGGCAACAGAACAAAAAGGCAGCCAACGAAGTGGGAGATGATATTTGCAAACAATAGCTCTGATAAAGGGTTGATATCCAAAATATATAAAGAACTAACAATACTCAGCACAAACAAGTGAACAGTCCAATAGAAACATGGGGAGATGACCTAGACAGACACTTCTCCCAAGAGTACATGCAAATGGCCAGCAGATATATGAAAAGATGATCATCTTCACTAGCTATTTGAGAAACGCAAATCAAAACTACAATGAGATACCACCTCACACCTGTTAGATTGGCTATTATCAACAAGACACATAATAACATGTTGTAAGGACTGTGGAGAAAGAGGAACCTTCATTCTCTTCTGGTAGGAATGTAAACTGGTACAGCCATTGTGGAAGAAAGCATGGTGCTTCCTCAAAAAATTAAGAATAGAACTACCATATGACCCAGCAATCCCTCTTCTCGGTATCTACACTAAAATCTCAAAAACATTGGTATGCAATGACACATACACTGTCATGTTCATCGCATCATTATTTATGGTGGCCAAGACATGAAAACACCAAAGTGTGCTTCAATAGAGGATTGGAGAAAGAAGATGTGGTACATATATACAATGGAATACTACTCAGCCATAAGAAATGATGACCTATTGCCATTTACAACAACATAGACGGACCTTGAGAACATCATACCAAGTGAAATAAGTAAAGCAGGAAAAGCTAAGAAGTATGTGATTTCACACACAGGTGGGATATAAACCTGAGACTCATGGACAGAGATAAAAGTGAAGTGGTTTCCAAGAGAAGGGTGGTGTGGAAAAGGGGTTGGGGGCAAAAAGTAAAGAGGGACAAATATATGGTGATGGAAAATTATTTGATTTTGGTTAATAGATATACAATGTAATCAACAGTTCAAGTGATATAGAAATCTTTACTTGAATCATACATTATCTTATTGATCAATGTCACTCCATTAAAGTTAATTTTCTACACTAGCTCTGAGGAGGGGACCCGTTGCTCCCGGGACTCAGGTTTTCAGAAGAGTCTGAAAAGCTTTCTCTGGAGTTGTCCAGGCTGTCAGCAGGTGGAAGACAGGGAACTCAGGATGTGACAGACAGATGCAGTCATGGGCCAAAGAGGAAACACAAACAGGAGGAGGTAAAACGTCAGAGAGAGGATGGAGGGAGAGGGATGTGAGCTTCCGTGGGATCTGGCCACAGACAGCTGTGGGTGAGCAAAAACCAACTTTAGGGAGTTGAGATTTGGGGGGGAGGGGCTTTCAGTCTGACCTCAGTACCTGACTTCCTCTACACATCTCACTAGTCCCCAGCCGTTTGGAACTCTGAGACCCACTTAGACCCTGGGTCCATCCCAGCCCTGGAGAGAAGATGTCCCATCCTACCTGTGCTGTGTCCTTGGAAGGCGCTGATGGCTGTGTTCTGTGGAGCATCTGGGACAGAAGGAGGTGGCAGCTTCAACATTCATGGTGACAGAGGATTTGGGCACAGGGACTTTCTCCCCAGGACCATGGGAGCAGGTAAGGGGGTTCCCTTCCATGTGGACTTCCAGGACTATGATTTCAGGCTCTGGCCCAGCTCTGCCCTGGCCTCAACCCCTCAGGCACCTTGCTGTCTAACCCAGCACTCACAGGTGACATTGAGCTGGACGGTTTTCTCCACGGTCGCACCAGCTGCAGGAAAATGCACCTGACAGGTGAGGTTGGTGCCGTGGTCCTGGGGCCGTGGGGTGAGGATGATCACTGAGGAGAGGAGGGTCCGGGGACCCAGAGAGGTGAGGGCAGCTGAGGTCCAGGAGAAGATGGGGGGCGTGCCCCACTCACAGGCCCAGGACACGGAGCAGGTCAGGTTACTGGGGCGGCCAGCTTCCAGGGTCCCTGGGATGAGGATGTCGGGGGTGTGGGTCAGGGCTGGAGTGAAGAGAGAGAAGGTTAGGGCCCTTGGTGTGTTGTCAGCCTGCCCCAGTTCATGTCATGGCTGTCCCTCTTTACCCCCAGGGGCCTTCATTTTTCTATTTCGGGTACCCCTCATCCTGGGGTCTTCCCTTGGGGCCCCACCATACCTGTCACTTGCAGAGAGAACATCCTATCTACATATGTGTACCTAATAAAGTGGTTTTCTAATTGAAAGAACTATGTCCCACTGTCCCTCATGTTGACATCCTTGATGGTCAGGGAGCGGTCTCTGGCCTGGAGGTCCCCAAGTAGGAAGGACTGGGTCTGGGTTCTCTCCTGCAGCTTCTGTCTTGGTTTGTTTGTGGCCTCTGGGAGATCATGGCTTATATTTACATGGACTATGTTTAAATCACTAATAAAATGCTCCAAGTTTTCCTCACTTATACCCCCATCCATTGAGGTAGAACTGTCAACAGTCCTGGGAACCAGAACTGAAAGATGATTAGTGAACTGGACACAGGACAATGCAATCCGGCACCTCCTTGCTCCGCAGAGCTGGACGGAGTGGGTACTGGGACACAATGGTCAGATGGATCCTCATCCACCTGCCAGGACCTGGAGCCTGGATCTCAGCACCACCTTGAGGATGGGCCTCAGTCACTCTTTGTGACCTGGACCCCATGGGAGCCTCTGAACCAGCGGGAGAAACAAGTTCTGGAATGAGAGAGCAGGACTGTGGAGATTTTGCTGAAGACATGTGAAGCCACCAGGATGTCTCCACATTCAGGACACCTTGAGAAGGGCCCCTCGCCTGTTGTAACAGATCCATGTGAGGAGAAAGCCAGCCCCAGTGACGTCCTCCTGAACAGGGTGAGGGCCAGGGGTCAGGAACCCTACTGCTCCCCACAGGTGTGAGGGCAGGAACCAGAGGTGCCCAGGGGAGGAAGAGGGGGGTGGGTGGGAAGGTGCATTTCTCTACGTCCACTCCTCTGTCCTGCTCACGGCCCCACTTCACAATGCACGCATCCTGCTAGTACTCATCTCACGCAACTTGGCTCAGGGAGACGTGGTAGTACACCCAGGGCTGCAGAGCTTGGCATGTGAATTGTTCTTCATCTGCCAGACCACCTGGGGCAGCTCCAGGACCCTGGGATCCCAGGCCTTGGAGGGGCTCAGTGTCCCGCTCCCCCGAGACCAGCTCAGCCTGGCAGGAGGGTTGCCATCTGTTTCACAGACCAAGTGCAGGGACTGTCCCTCCTGGACTCGCAGGGAGGTGGCATTGCCCAGGACCTCAGAGACTAAGGGGACGGAGAGAGCCAGAAGGGCAGGGCTGAGTGTCCCTTCCCTCATCTGTGCCCCCCACAGACTCAGGAACGGAAAACTGTCTCTGAGGTAAGCTGCAAACAAGGGGCCGTAGAGGAGAAGGTCTATGAGGTGAGAGGGAAGAAGAAGGGGCAACCAGCTGATCTCACAACGGGGGCAGGGACATTTGAGGAACAGTTGGTTATTTCTAGACCTGAGGAAGACCACTCTGGAGTTGGACCTTATGTATGACATTGTGCAGAGGTGCTGACACATGTAGGTCTGACCACTGGAGGCTCACACATGGGTGATCTCAGCCTCTCCCCTGAGGGCTGAGGGAGCCATGGTGGGTTCTGAGCAGGAATAGAATAGGGTCAGATCTGCAGTATGTAGAGATCTTTGAGTCCCGAATTATGGCAGCCTGGAGGGGGTGACACTCCCGGGCCTCTCCTGTCTGTATTGTTTTCTATGAAGACATGGTCAGATTCTGTGGACCGTCTGGGAGAGAAATAAGTCACTGGCCCCTGCAGTGTGATGGGCTGGTCATGAGCATGGAGGTGGGTCTGGGTTTTCGCTCCATCTTCACCCTAGCCATGCCTCCCTATGTGTCCTCCACCCAGTTCCCACTCTCTAACCCCTCCCAACACACTCTGTCCTCAGAAACCGTCATCCTGACTGAGCACTCACACAAGTCGAGTTGCATGGTCCTCTCTGTGCTCACGTCAGCTCCAGGGAGGGTCACTCTACAGGTGAGGTTGGAGCCGTGGTCCTGGGGCCTTGGGGTGATGGTGACCACTGAGGAGCTGAAAGTACTGGAACCCAAGTTGGTGATGTTGACCCCAATCCAGTGGAATTTTGGGGGCACCCCTGTCTCACAGGCCCATGGCGCCATACACGTAATGTTCTTAGGGTGACCCGATTCTAGGATCCCCTGGAAGTAGATGTCAGGGGTCTGTGTCAGAGCTGGAAGAGTGAGAGACAGAAACCCAAGTCTGAAAGTGTGGGCACTGAGTGTTTCTTTTACAGCAGCCTCTACCACGGGTTGACCTCAGCACCCTGTCCCTCTGAGTCCATCCCACCAAGAGGAGAAAGAGTATGTTTATCAGACCTGCCCTCAGATCCCTCACAGCCCACCCACGTGTCCTCTTCCTGACCCCATTCCTTACCTGTCACATGCACAGAGACCTGGGTCTGTCTGTAATTATATCTCACATAGGACCCTCTCTCCACCCTAAAGAAGTATGTTCCCGTGTCCCTTCTCTGTGCGTCTCTGATGTACAGGGAGCAGTTGTAGGTCTGGGGGTCCCCGAGGAGCTGGAATCGGGCCTTGGTCTCCTCCCGCACCCTACGACCTGGGTTGTTTGTGGCCACTGGGTCATCCTCCCCCGGTTTGGCTTCTCCCCGGAACCAGTAGCCGAGAGCTGGGGTGGAATCAGTCCAGCCTTCCTGGGGGTAGGAGATGTTGCAGGGCACGTAGACACACAGGCCCTCCTGCACTGTCACGGACTCCTGCACCTGCAGCTGGAATCCTGGGTCCTCAGCCAGACCCCCTGCGGGGAAAGAAGTGTCAGTCACAGCCCGTTCCCAGCCCACACGCTCTCCCCTCGGGCACTCACCCGCCCACAGCAGGGGCAGCAGCAGCGGCAGCATGTCTGCAGTGTGTCGGCCCCTGTGGGTGAAAAGGGAAGGAAGGCAGAGGCAGGGGTGCTGGGAGCAGCACGGGACCTCCCCGTCCACAGAAGGGGAACCTCAGATATGAATCTTGTCCACTCCCCCTCTGTACAGAACCATCGGACACCACACACCCCAGAGACCCTGGAGTTTTGCCTAGAAAGTAGCAGACAGCGAGCAGACCCCAAGTTCTGTACCATTTTGGGGTCTTCCCTGTAGCACTGGAGTAAGACCAACACCTCTGAGTACCTCTGAGGATGGGGCATGTGTGTCCAACTAAGGTCTTCCCATGCAAGGGAATTTTCTGAGCATTGATTTTGCACCAGGGAGGTGAATAGACCTGGAGGTCACAGCTCCATCTAGACTACTGGGGAATCGTTTCTGCAAGGTGTAGGATTCTTTCTGGTCTGTGAGAGCATCGGGGGCAGAAGATTCAGAGTCCTGGCTGAGGTGAAGGCAGCCCCCATCCATGTATTCATTCAGTCAGTCATCAAACACTCAGTGAGTATTGATGTGATGGATGGCTGTAGAAAAGGAGGGACGTACCCGGTCAGGCCTGAGATGCTCCCCACGCTGTAGTGTCACATTCCTCCCAAATACAGCACCGTGGAAGTTTTGAGCTGTGGTCGCGGTGAGTTTAGCATGCGTTTTGGTAGCATGCCGGGTATTTTCTATAAACACGGGTGTGCGTTTTTCTTTCTTGTGATCTAATTTTTAAAAAATCATTTTCAAGTTGCAAAACTAAAAACTTCACACCCATGAAACATCAACTCCCTATTTTCCTTCTCTAAATGGAGACCTTAACCCTGACAAGCATCTGGAGGGCCCGGGGAAGGAGCGCTCACACTCCATGTGGTCGGGACAGACAGGGAGACAGACCTCTGCGTCTGCAATGAGGCCCTGTGGTGGCCACAGCTCCTCCCTTTGACTCCTCCCCTCGCTGTAAAATGCGCTTCCTGCTTCCCCAGCATCTGTGTCCATTGTTCACCGTGGCTGCAGGTACTGGGTGGTAATCCTTTCCATTTTACAAATAAATTTGTTTCTGGAGACACAATCCCTGGTAGAAGTTTGTTTCCAGTCGACACCCTCCAGTTCCTAGCTAGTGCCAACCGCCATTGTACTTTCTGTCTCTAGGAATTTGATGACTTTAGATACCGGTTGTAAGGGGAATCCTATAGTACCTGTCTAGTTGTGACTTGTTCTTTCACGAACATATGTCCTCAAGGTTCATGTATGTGTTAGCATGTGACAGAAATCCCTTCCTTCGGAAGGCTGGGTAATATTCTATGTCTGTATGTACCACATTATGAGTCTCCATTCATTGAGGGACACTTCAGTTGCCTGCCACCTTGTGGCTATTGTGAGTAATGCTGCTCTGAATGTGAGTGTGCAAGTATCTTTCCGAGTCTCTGCTCTCGAACTGTAGAATATATACCTGAAAGGGGAAGTGCTAGGTTGTATATCTTTTTAGTATTTTGAGGAACCACCCTACTCATCCTCATCCTTCCTCATCCTGCTCACTTCTGTCCTCACCATCCAGCAGCTACACACGTTGACATGTGCAGTCGGGGCCCCTCTCCTGACCTCTAGACACATTCCCACTCTCTCTGATATCCCTCATGGGCTAACAAGTGACGACTCAGAGTACACATCACCCTCAAAAACCCTCCTCCCTGAGTCCTGCACACAGCACAGCTCCACCCATCCAGGCGCCAGGGAAATACTCCGGCATCATCTCTACCCCTTTTCCTCACTCCCCACTTCCATTAGAATACTTGGTGACCTCGACCTGCAGACACCCTCCTGCCTGCACCGTGTCCCTGGTCCCGGGCACCATCGTGCTCTTATCATCCATGTGCTTTTATCATTTGGTATTTCTTTCCCTCAAATGTCTTTTAGTTTATTTTATTGTTATTTTTCTAAGTTCTTTTTAAATAAAACCTAGTTTATTACACTTTAGCCTTTCTTCATCTTTGATAGATATCTGAAATTATATGTATTTCTTCTACAATGATCCTTTGTGCATCTATGATGTCTGTGGTAATTTCTCCTCTTTCATTTCGGATTTTGTTTATATGAGTCCTCTTTTTTTATCTTAGTGAACCGAGCCAAGGGTTTGTCAATATTATTGATCTTTTCAAAGAACCAGCTCTTTGTTGTATTAATTTTTTCTATACCTTATCTGAACCACTGGAAACAGGACCTGGACCTATGAGGGCATCACAAGGTGGGTTGGACATGTGCATCTCCTAATGATATTGATCAGTAAAGGAAAATAAAAGAAAAAGCAATACTTTTTTTTTTAGGTTAATAGTTGGTATCAATGTTACTCTCACTTCAGTAGAGTAAACACCTACTTCTGGTTTTTTGTTTGTTTTTAATGAAATCATCTATGACCTAATGGGTTGTTCCTTATGCCCCTTGGATGAAAAGGAAACAGTTTCATTTTGCTTTACAAATGGTTCTGAAAATATGCTGGCCCAGCAACAACTGGACTGTTAGCCAATCACCGGGAATGTGAATGACAGCGTGGATCGGCTGCCGCCTAGTGGCCGAATTTCGTCACTACATTGGGTTTTCATTTTATCTGGCCTGAGAGATGGCCCTGAGTACCAGCAACACTCACTGGACAAGATATTTGTCTGGGGGTTTGCCCATTTAATACAGATTTTAAATTTATGAGCATTACAGATTTTCATTACTTTATGTTCAAGTCCTGCTACATGTGTTCCTGCATGCTGTCTCCCCTTGCCCTCTGTTTATTTCTAGACTAACTGAACTTTTTCAGCTTTACTGCCCATACAAAGAACTAAAAGTTTGTGATGTTTTTCATCTCTATTGAATATTTTTCTATTCCATGTGCTTTTATCACTTGGTATTTCTTTCCCTCAAATGTCTTTTAGTTTATTTTATTGTTATTTTTCTAAGTTCTTTTTAAATAAAATGCTAGTTTATTAAATTTTAGCCTTTCTTCATCTTTGATAGCTGAAATTATATGTATTTCTTCTACAATGATCCTTTGTGCATCTATGATGTCTGTGATGATTTCTCCTCTTTCATTTTGGATTTTGTTTATATGAATCTGTTCTCTTTTTTTCTTAGTGAACCTAGCCAAGGGTTTGTCTGTATTATTGATCTTTTCAAAGAGCCAGCTCTTTAATGTATTAATTCTTATAGCTTTTTTATTCTCTATTCATTTAGTTCTGCTCTAATTTTTACTACTTCCTTTCTTCTGCTGATTTTGAGTTGCCTTTGTTCTTCTTTTTCTAGTTCCTTAAGATGTGATGTTAAGTTGTTTAGTTGAGATCTCTCGTTTCTTGATAAAAGTTGCAATGATAAAAAAAATTCCCTCTTATTACTGTTTTTGCTGCATCCCAGAGATGTTGATATGTCATGTTGTCATTTTTGTTTGTCTGTATATATATTCAAATCTCTACTTTTATATCTTCTTTGATCCAGGCTTCTTTTTTAGAATTATGTTGTTTAATTTCCATATTTTAGTGGGTTTCTTTACTTCCTTTTTGTAGTTGAATTCTAATTTCAAAGCCTTATGGTCAGAAAATATGCTTGGTATAATTTCAGTCTTCCTGAATTTGTTGATGTTAGTTTTGTATGTTCCATGAACACTGGAGAAGAATGTATAATCTGACGTTTTGGGATGAAATGTCCTGTAAATGTCTATTATGTCCATTTGGTCCAGAGTATTTTTTAGCATCAATATTTCTTTATTGATTTTCTGTGTGGATGATCTATCTAAAGCCGTCAATACTGTGTTGAAATCTCCAAGTATGATTGTGTTTTTGTCTGCTATTTTTAGACCAGCTAGTAGATGTCATGTATTTTGGTGCTCCTTGGTTCAGTGCATATATATTAAGATGTGTTGTGTCTTCTTGGTACAATGTACCCTTTAACATTTTGTAATATCTAACTTTGTCTCTGGCTACCTTTATTGTCTTGAAGTCAACATTGTCAGATATGAATATGGCTACACCTGCTTTTCTTTGGGTATTATTTGTTGGAGAATCGTTTTCTAACCTTTCACTTTGAGTCTACCCTTGTCCTTGCAGCTTAGATGTATATCTTGAAAGCAGCATATGGTTGGGTTTTGCTTTTTGATCCAATCCGCTACTCTGTGCCCCTTAATTAGTGAGTTCAGTCCATTTACACTTAGGGTAATTATTGGCACTTGAAGATTTCCTATTGCCATTTTATGTTTTGTTTTCTGGTAGCTCTGTTTCTCAGTTGGTATTTCTTTTTTTTGTTTCTGTCAGCTGTGTTTGTTTGGTGGTATTCCATACTTCTTTTCCCTGTATCTTCTTTTTTCAAGCTGTGTATTTCTGTAGTGGCTTTTTTATAACCATTAGGTTATAAAGAGAAAAATATTTGTATGTGCAAGAGTCCTTTGTCCTATGAGTGCTTCTGCACTCTATTCTCCTTTGCTACTGCAGATCTTTATCCCATCCCTTTTTATGTTATTGTTATCACAGATTATCCTGTTTCTATTGTGACCTTGTTGAAGCTTTTGTAGTTTTGATTTTTTTGTTGTTGTTGTTCTTTCTGTCTGATTGAATTTACCCCTTTAAGAATTTACTGTGTTGGGGATTTTCTGGTGATAAATCCCCTCAGCTTCTGTATGTCTGCAGAAGTTTTTATTTCCCCTTCATATCTGAAGGATAACTTTGATGGATATAGTATTCTTGGTTGTTAATTCCTCTCTTTCAGTTCTTTGAATGTTTGGGTCCACTCTCTTCTGGTTTTTAAGGTTTCTGCTGTGAAGTCTGATGATAACCTAATGGTCTTTCCTTTATGTTATGTTCTGCTTTTCCCAAGATGCCTTGAGAATTCCTTTTTGTCATTGATTTTTGACAATTTTGTTATGATGTGCCTTGGAGTAGGTCTGGTTCTGTTGATGTAACTTGACGTTCTGTTTGCTTCTTGAACTCAAGGCTCTCTTTCCATAGGCTTGAAATTTCTCAGTTATTTGTTTGAATAGGCTCTCTATTTCCTTCTACTGCTCTCGTTCTTCTGATATACTCATTATTCTTATATTACTCTTTCTGATGGAGTCAGATAAATCTTGTAGAACTCTCTCTCTCTCTCTTTTTTAATTGTGAGTC
This sequence comes from Saccopteryx leptura, assembly GCF_036850995.1. Classification (NCBI taxonomy): domain Eukaryota; kingdom Metazoa; phylum Chordata; class Mammalia; order Chiroptera; family Emballonuridae; genus Saccopteryx; species Saccopteryx leptura. The sequence continues at coordinate 69,943,613 of NC_089505.1, forward strand.
TCTCTCCTTTCTTTACCATCTCAAGTTGCCTATCTTGGATGTCACTTATTCTTTCCTCTATCTGGCTTGTTCTGTTAGCTCAACTTGATGGCTCAGTTTTCAATTTATGTACTGAGTTCTTCATCTCTGTTTTCAAAGGTTCAGTCTCCTCGGCAAGCTCATTAAGTTGCCTATTGGTGTCTTCTCACATTTTGTTGAATATTTTTAGAACTTCAATTTTGAATTCTCTATCATTTAACTGCAAGGCTTCCATGTGATTGAGATTATTTTCTGGAGGTTTTTCATTTTCTTTCTAAACTATGTCTCTGTCTGTGAGCCATGATATTTGATTTCTTCTTCCTTGTTGGCATTTGAGAATGGTTAGGGTTAAAAACCCCAACAAAAAGACAATTAAAAATATTTAAAATTAAAAATACTGTAAAAATTTAAGAATTTAAAAAGGAATGACAAGTAAAAAAGAAAAACTACAGAAAACAAGATTGAAACCCCCCAAATATTAAAAACAAACAAAATACCTCCAAAATAAGAATAAAAATATGAAAATTAAAGATAATAAAATTCAAAGAGAAAAAAGAATGAGAAAAAAAGAGAAAAATTAATTTCAGTTTTGAGAGCTTATTGTTTTCTTCCAGCAGGTGTCACTATATTACCTATTTTAGCTCTGTGACATGCTTGGACTGTCCTCTGCTGAGATGTTTCTGTCACAATGATGTAAGTAGGAACCACAGTTGCTTTGATGGGTGAGGCATGTTGTGAGGACTTTACGGCTCTAGCAATGAAGATCTTAGGCCTCCTGATGCTCTTCCCTACATCTCAACAGACCAAGGGATCACATGCAGAGCACCTCTGTTCTTCAGGTGAAGGAGTTGCTCTGGAGATCTAGCTGGGAGGTTTGTCTCTGACACTCTATGTACCCGCGAGGCGAGGGAGGTAGGATCTGGGAGGCTGAGGGGGTTCCCTTTAGTTTTCTCTGTCTCCACCAAGTGTGGGCTGTGGGCAGACTGAGGGAACACTGACTATGACCCTGTGCTCTGCCACTACTTTGGCTCAGCATCTCCCCTTCTGTCCTCTATCTCACTTCTCCTCCCAGCAGATGAAGACCCAGGCACCTGGGTTTCCCTTTCTGTACCCCTCAGAAAAAGCCAAGACAGCCCAAGGTTCCCTCCTACTTGTCGTTCAGTAAAGGAAAAAAAAACAGTCACTTTGAGTTTGTCTCCTCTCCAGAGCCTTCCACCAATGTGTTTTATCTTCCTCGTCACTTTCCAAACCCATCTCACCTTTAGTCCATTCGGTGTGCAAATTTTTCAGGCATAATTGCGAGGCCAGCTGGGGTACTTTTGCTCTGTTACAGTTGTTCAATTTGTTGAAATTTCAAGGGAAGAGATCAGGAGTATTTCTCACACCACCATTACTCTTAATTCCAGCCAGCAGTCACAAGATACCTTGGTTCAGATTAATTAAGTCTGGGTGTGGAGACTGGATGAATCCACAGTCACTGATGTCACTGCTTACGTCCCTGAGGACCTAATTTCCTCCAGAGAAGAAACAGAGCAGAAGATAGAGCAGGGAGAGAAGGAGAAGAAGAAAGCAAAGATGAAGAAAGAAGTGGAAGGGAAGAAAAAAGAGAAGTAGGAAGATGCTGTCACCACAGCCACCAAGAGCCTGTGCAGTCCTAGAGCCTTGAACTGTCTGTATAATTCTTCTAATAAACACTTCAGTTTTAGAATAAATTTTTTATAGTATTTTTATTTTTACTTAATTATGAATAACTTTAAATTTCCATTATGGTTATTTTATCCTTCACTTTTTTATAAGGAGCTTTCTAAATGTCCACTAGTATTTATAAACATAGTTATATAGAGTTATATTTATGATCATACAATATATAAACATATACTATATTATACATTTATGACTATATCATATAATCAGACATAATATATTATAAATATAATATAAAGCTTTTAGTCTTGAATTCTAGCTTAATAATATTCAAAGAACATATTTTGTATTATTTCAATCCTTTTACATATGTTGAAATTTTACTTCATAAGGTGCAGTGTATGATAAAATATTTTTAAATGTTCCATGTGTGTGGGCTAAATAGAGTGTATATTCTGTCATCTTGGACAAGTTTTCTATCTATGGCTGTAAGTCAAATTTAATAATGTTGTTTACATATAGTATGATAAGATATTCTTTGTGATTTTCTGTCTGTGTGTTTCACCACTTTTTGTAATATATATATTAAAATTCCCACCAAGAATGTGGATTAGTTTAGCTTATAAAAAATTTGCCAGTTTTTGCCTAATGTCATCATTCACATGCACATTTCAATATTACATCTTCCTGGTAGATGAAACCTTTCATCAATATGAAGTAGTTTCATTTACTTCCAAAATAATCTCTATTGTAAAGCATATACTTTCTGATATTAATATAGTTGTGATGGTCAGTAGTCCTCAGAAAATGTCAATCAAACACTAACCTAGGTCTTCACAGATCTCTTGTAAACAACCCATAGCCACATTTTCTTCCAGTCTGACTATATTTGTATTTCATTAAGATCACCAAGTCCAATCTTCTTAATGTGATTTTAAAATATATTTTGTTCTACATGCAGAATCTTATATTTGTGTTCTGCAGGATTTATTCTCTTTTATCCTTTTAATTCTGCATTTCTTGTTTTCTCTAGTGTGATTGAATAATGTTTCCAGAACCTTTTATGCTGCTTCTAGTTTTAACATCATAAATTTGGGGTCAATTCTTTTACAAAATTTCCTTCAGATTACAACAACAAAATAGCAAAATATAAAGCTTATGATAACATTTCATTTTATCCTAATAACATAAGAACTTTCTCAAACGTAAATTTTATTCACACTTTCCTGATTTAGGTTACTATAGTATGGTATCAATGTTATATTTTGTTTGACCCCTAGACACATCATTTTACAATAAGTATTTGTTTTGTATTGCTCACATATTTTCCACTTTTCACCATTTTCATTACTTTTTGCATCACAGAGCGTCAATCTAAGATCACTAATACCCAAATTGTATCTATTAGAATTTGCATTGAGAAGACTTTTGGTTATAATTTTCATATTTTATTTTTATTTGTATAAAATGTCAGTATCACTTCAGTCTTGAAACATAATGATCAGTAAGTAGGATCACAAAACTAACATTTACATCTCTCAGGTTATAAAAGATATCCCTTCCATTCTGTTTACATACTACCCTTATAAAAATTAGCTATTGATCCAACAGTTATCTTTTCGAATGCAATTTGTCTTTTTTTTTTTTTACTGACTACTCGTAATGATTTCCCCTATTCTGTGGTTTTCATTGATTTTCATCGGTTTCACTGAAGGCGTGAATGCTTAAAGATGTTAAGAGGAAGCTATTGGGATGGGCATGGAATCCTGGAGGCTGGTAAGAAATGACATTGGTAAGATCAGCATGGACAAGGCAATAGAGCCATGAACAAAAGATGAAGGACATAAACTATATTGGGGGCACTCATGAGACTTTGGAGTGATTGAGACACAAACATCTAATCCCATGGCCTCTGGGTTTGGCCCACCAAGTCTTAGAAGAAATTGTTAGCAGAAACTTTGTTGTAAGAGCTAATAAAGGTCTTGACATAAGCATGTGTTTGGTGTTCACGAAAAGCTTCACATCAGGACTTTTGTGAACTTGTTTCATATGTACTGTTATATTGATGTTTCACAATAATGTGGTTATTAGAGATGATTTCCCTACTTTACAAAAGGTAATGGATGGAGAAATAAAGTGAATCACTTATTAAGTGATGTAGATGAATTTGAACTCAGTTCTTTTAAAAACATGTCCTGTGGTCCTTCATAAATAGTAGGACATTTGCACCATTGCCAAGAAGATCATTCAATTTAAAAATAATCAGACACTGAGATAATGGGCTGAATATCATAAAATTACAAGTTGAAGTGTTAACCCTTGATCTCATGATTACTCTTTACAGTTCTATCCATTTTTGAGATAGGGTCTTTAAAGAGATACTTCCATTCAAGTGTTCTCATGGAGGTGGCTTATTCCAATATATCTGGTGTTCTTATAAGAAGTGGAGATTAGAACACAGACACACACAAAGGGAGGACCATGAAAAGACAAAAAGAGAAGATAGCCATCTACAAGGCAAGGAGAGAAGCCTCAGAAGAAACTAAGTCTGCCTACACTCAGGCTTCTGGTCTCCAGAGTGGTGAGAAGATATTTCCTCATTTGTGTGTCTTGATCTCCGAGTACTCGGTGTTGACATCTTCCTGTTCCTGGAGCTTCAGGTTGTGAAATCTGAGGAAAGCATAGTGGAGCTCCTGTTTGTCTTCTGTAATGGGGCTAGCAGCACCAGGGTCTGGGGAATATGAAGGACTGTCTGCCGGAACCAGTGTCCACACCAGAGTGGAAAGAAGAGAAAAGGTCCAAAGCTGCTCAGACGGGTCTGGGAGACAGCAGTCAAGGGCCAGAATGGGATTGGGACTGGTGGAACCTTTATCATTCACCTGTTAATGTATTTTTAAATGTTTAATAATTATGATTGGCCTATTCTTACAGAATGAGAATGTTTGTATAGATCACACTATATTCTTTTTAAGAAATGCTAGGAGAGGATGCTTTGATGATATTCATCTTACAAATAGCAATGTGAAGGCTGAGAGAAAATATATGTGTTTCCCCAAAGACACACATCTATGTAAATGCACCACTGAGTCAAGACTCAGTACACCCTTTCTAACAATAGAGTCATCCTTTGTTCAGACAGGTTATGGTTTCCTAGGAAAGGCATTTACTAGACAAATAGAAAGCAAATACATTTCAAGTCATAAATTTGGGACAGAAGATATTGTGAAATATAAAGTAGAGGCCAGGGTGGTATATGCTAAAAGATGGAGCAGGAACCAGGACTTGCAGCAACCAGACACCTTTGCCATATCTGCCCCCTGCCCTCAACACCCTCATGCTGCAGAAGCATGAAGTAGAAACCCTCTGACAGTAGCTTAGACAGGCAAGGACTAAGAGTACTCAGATGAGGAGGAAAGGGCTTTGCTATAGCAGAGCAAATAGAGGAAGGACGCCCATGTTAAGCAAAAGCAAGATGAAAATATATGACAAGTCGACTGCAATTGTACTGCAGCCAAATCACAAAAGAATAAAAAATATCTGTTAATAACCATAAGTAAACCATTTGTATGTGGTTGACCACTCCAATCAAAAGATAAAGATATAGCCTGACCAGGTGGTGGTACAGTGGATAGAGCATCGGACCAGGATGCAGAGGACCCAGGTTTGAGACCCTGAGGTCACCAGCTTGAGCACGGGCTCATCTGGCTTGAGCAAAGCTCACCAGCTTGGACCTAAGGTTGCTGGCTCGAGCAAGGGGTTACTCGGTCTGTTGAAGACCCACGGTCAAGGCACATATGAGAAAGCAATCAATGAACAACTAAAATGTCACAACGAAAAACTGATGATTGATGCTTCTTATCTCTCTCTGTTCCTGTCTGTCTGTCCCTATCTATCCCTCTGACTCTCTTTCTGCTCTGTAAAAAAAAAAAAAAAAAGATATAGATTTTAATAGAAAATGAAATCCAGCAATATGGTCATTCAATAATTTATTCCAGAAATATTTTCTGAGTACGTACTGTGAGTTATACAATCAGAACTCCCATAAGTTTTGCAATAGAGAATAAAAGAAATAAAATAATAATAGCAAACCACCCTTGGAACTTTCATGCTGGAGGAGGGAGTGATTCTGTCTGGCAATTCTAAGCAGTTGCCTAGTGTATTTCAGGTTCTGTTTGAAGCATTCCTTGTCACTACTCTGTGATACCAGTACTTTTACGATCTCAGTGTCTCAGAAAATAAACAAAGAACTGAGAGTTTTCTCATCCATCGAAAGTCCCACAGCTCTAAGTGGGGAAAGAGAAAATGTGAATGCAGACAGTCTAGCATCACATGACATGCTTTGAACCACTGTGCAATATGAAGTACAAGAGACAGTTATTAATGGGGAAAAAAGTTTATAAACATTTGAAAATTACACGATGAGAAAGACGTACTCATGAAAAAATAAGACTTTAGCACACACTAAGGATTTCATTCCCCAAGATCAATCAAGCAAGACCAATACAGAGGATTGTGTAAAGTAAAATTTAAAGTGATTTTTTGTCTCCTTGTTCTACCAGTTACTGAGAGAAGATTTTTTGAAATAATTGTGGATGTTTCTATTTCTCTTTGCAGCTCTGGCCATTTCAGTTCATTTATTTTGATGCTCTGTTATTGGGAGCATACATGTTTAGCATTTTAATGTTTCATTAATGAAGTGATAGAAGACAGATATGTAGAGTAAATATCACACTATTGCATTTCTATAAAGTTCTAGACTGGGGAAAACTAATCTATAGGCAGAGAAATCAGGGATTTCTATAAAGGGCAGTTGACTGGGAAAGGAAAATTAGGAATTTAGGGTGTGGTGAAAAAGGTTCACATATTAATCAGAGACATGGAGACAGATGTATATACCTTTGTCAAAAGTCACCTAACAGCCTCCTTTAAATGGCGCATTTTCTTATATGTATACCTTATCATAGTTGGTATTATATAAGATGGTGATTGATTTCAACAATGCACAATGGGAGTGATGAATTCGAGTTTGGGGTGTCTCAGCTGTCTACCCTGAGGCTGCTGTCCACCTTTTTTTTGTCCTCAATGGTCTGACTGACTAGATTTGGGTCATTAGTCTTCCCCAGTGTTCAACACTAGAAGAAAAGGCTAACATTCCAAATACTTATCCATTAAAAAAAAGATAAAGTATTGCCATTTGAGACAACATAAACGGTATCATGCTATGGGAAATAAGTTAGATGGAAAAAGACAAAAACCATATGGCTTCACTCTTATGTGGGATATAAAACAGAAAGCAACAAGCAAAACAAGCTCATAGGCACAGGCAACAGATGATGGTTGTCAGAGCGGGAAGGGACAGGGGAGGAGGACAGAGAGAGTATAAAGGGGGCAAATATATAGTGGCGAAGGAGACGAGACCTTGGATGGTGAGCACACAATAGAGTACACAGATGTCCTATAATAAGTTGTACTCCTGCCTGACCAGGTGGTGGCGCAGTGGATAGAGCATCGGGCTGGGATGCTGAGAACCCAGGATTGGAACCCTAAGGTTGCTGGTTTGAGCACAGTCTCATCAGGCTTGAGTGCACGCTCACCAGCTTGAACGTGAGATCAGACATGACCCCATGATCGCTGGCTTGAGCCCAAAGGAAGTTGGCTTGAGTACAAGGTCACTGGCTTGAGCAAGGGGTCACTGGCTCAGCTGGAGCCCCCCAGTCAAGGCACATATAATAAAGCAATCAACAAACAACTAAGGTACTGCAACAACGAGCTTATGCTTCTCATCTCTCTCCTCTCTGTCTCTCCCTGTCTTTCTCTCTCTCTGGCTAGAAACAATAAATATTAAAAAAATAAAGTTGTACTGCTGAATTTATAGAATGTTATTAGCCAATTTTACCCTAATAAATGATTTTAAAAAGAAAAAAACAGATTGAAAATAGAAACTTATCAACTTCTACACTTAAAATATTTGCATTTCATTGTATGTGGACAAGAAAATATTCCAGGGACAGTGCTGGCCTGAAATATGAGGTTTGAATACACTCCCACAAAGCAGTTGGACTACGTGCATATTGGACTGGAAGCAGTAACGTTAAAGCAGTTGGATCAGTAATTTAAAATGACCTCAGGGGAATTCCGGGAAGTGCTGAGTGTCTAACATCCCAATGTCTAAAGGCCCCTGCAGAGGGCAGCACTGAAGAGGGAGAATGCTGAGAGGAAGCTATGTCCCTTCACTCACCCCGGAGCCTGAGCCCATGTTACTCACCCCGGAGCCTGAGCCCACCGCAGGGCTCACGTCGTTGTCCATGCTCTGCACTGGCTGGGCTGCTTTTTCCCTGCAGGTCTTCACTCTAAGGGAACAACCCCGGGATTTTCAGCCTGGTTATCTGGGGCATGGAGTGGCTGACCATCCCTATGCCCTGTGAGCAGCAAACTCCCAATGGGTGAGTGTGGGTCCTTTGTCCAAGGCCTGCCCTGGTCCAAGAACTGGACCAGGACTAGTTAGGAAAGACCCCATACTTGGTCCAGCTGGTACAAGCTGGCTCTGCCAACACTCAGCCTCCCTTCCCTGGCTCCTGGCTTTCCCCCCAATCCAGGGTCCTCCAGCTCAGGTTTTCTGAGATTCTGCGACCTGAGCCCTTCCTACCCCACACCCCTCCTCCAGCCCTGGAGCTCACTCTCACCTGAAGATGAGACAAAGGCAGAGAGACAGCAGGGCCAGAACCATGGTGACAGCTTCCCCGACCACTCCCAGGACCCCACCAGCCTTGGGTTCTTGTTTACCTGGAGATAATTTGAGTTGTGTGTGAATTCCAACCCAACTCCACGGCACCCTAATTCTGTCTCCGTGCATTCTGTTAATGCACCTATTTTCCGTCCAGGACTCGGTCACTCAGGCTCCTGTTGCCTTGTAGAACCTGGATCAGACCCTTTCCCGGCCACCCCCTTCCCTGACCTGGGACTGAGAACCTAACACCCCTCCCTCCACTTCCTCCAAGCTCCATCTCTCTGGGGCTGATACGGCTTGAATCGTGGGTCCTCAGAACTCTTATTTGCTGTCTTAACCCTCTATACCCCTCAGCTGGCCCCATACCTCAGAATATGACCTCATTTGGAGGCAGAGTCTTTAGAGAGTTAACAGTTACAATGAAAGCACTGCATTGGGCCCTTAATCCAATGTAACGAGGGTCCTCATAAAAATGCGGGACTTGCACACAGACATACACTGGGAGAATCACCACGGGAACATAAAGGCAGAGATTGAAATGATTTTTTTACAAGATAAGGAATACCAAAGACTGCCAGCAGAACCCCAGAAGCTGGTGGAGACCAGCCACACACACACCGCCCCAGAGAAACCCTGCCGGCACCTTGACCCTGGACTTCCAGCCTCCAGAACTGTGAGGCCAGAACTATCCTCAGTTTAAGATTCTCAGATGAAAGTATTTCCGTTCAGACAGGAGATGGAGGGCCCTGTCCTAGCAATCACCCCCCCGTCCAGGCCCGGACCCTCCCCCAGCTCCATCTTCTCTGTGACCCACTCCTCTCTCTCTAAGCCTGTCCCCCATTACACCCCCTGACCTGGCAGCAGCAGGACAGCGGCGCTCTGGGCCCCGTGGACATTGCTGGCCTCGCAGCTCAGTCTGAGGCCGGCGCTGAGCTCCTGGCTGAGGCTCAGGGAGCTGTTGGCCCAGGGCCCCGCTGAGCGGGAGGTGACCCTGCAGGAGGCATTGCTGTGGTTCCCCTCCAGCAGCCCTGCCCCCAGCCGCCAGCGCAGGGAGGGGGCCGGCTGGGCTCGGGAGGAGCAGCTGCAGTGCAGACCCTGGTCCTCCCAGGAGCAGGAGGGGCCCAGCAGCTGCCGGGGGTGTGTGGGGAGGGTCAGGGGTGCTTCTAATCTCCCCAGAATTTCAGATGACCTGCTCCTTTGGTACCACACTCACAGAGCACTGAGAGTCTGAGAGAGAGAGTCTGGGAGCCCAGCCGGTGCTGAGCCCGGCAGGTGAACTCCCCTTCTTCCGCAGTCCCTACACCGGGCAGCTCCAGGGTCGTGGTGCTGGAGATGGGGGTGGCGTTCAAAGCTGGGGACCCCCGGAACCAGCTCAGCTCTGCAGGGGGCAGCCGCATAGCCTCGCTCTCCAGGATGGAAAGGGTTGTGTTTTGCCGAATCTGCAGGGCTTTGGGGAGAGAAGTGCAGAAAGGGACATGTGGTGAGCAAAGCTAGAGTCTCTCTCCTGCGATGTCCACACTAGCTCCAAGGAGGAGACAGTAGTTCCCTGGCCTCAGGCCTTCAGAAGAACCCAAAGGATTCCCCTGCAGTCACCCAGGTTGTCTAGAAAATGGAGAGCCTAAGGCAGGGGTCCCCAAACTTTTTACACAGGGGGCCAGTTCACTGTCCCTCAGACTGTTGGAAGGCCGGACTATAAAGAAAACTATGAACAAATCCCTATGCACACGGCACATATCTTATTTTAAAGTAAAAAAACAAAACGGGAACAAATACAATATTTAAAATAAAGAACAAGTAAATTTAAATCAACAAACTGACCAGTATTTCAATGGGAACTAAGGGCCTGCTTTTGGCTAATGAGATGGTCAATGTGCTCCTCTCACTGACCACCAATGAAAGAGGTGCCCCTTCCAGAAGTGTGGCGGGGGCCAGATAAATGGCCTTAGGGGGCCGCATGTGGCCCGCGGGCCGTAGTTTGGGGACCCCTGGCCTAAGGCTTGGGAAATGACAACAGATGCAGTCATGGGCCAAAGAGGAGATAAACAGAAGCAGGAGGAGGAAAAACCTCAGAGAGAGGATGGAGTGAGAGGGATATGAGCTTCCTTTGGATCTGGCCACAGACAGCCCTGGGTGAGCAAAGGATGAAGTTTAGGGAGTTAAGATTTGGGGGGAAGGGCTTTCAGTCTGACCTCAGTACCTGACTTCCTCTACACATCTCACTAGTCCCCCGCCCTTTGGAGCTGTGAGACCCACTGAGACCCTGGGTCCTTCCCAGCCCTGGAGAGAAGATGTCCCATCCTACCTGTGCTGTTTCCTTGGAAGACGTTGATGGCCGTGTTCTGTGGAGCATCTGGGACAGAAGGAGGTGGCAGCTTCAACATTCCTGGTGACAGAGGGGTGGGCACAGGGCCTTTCCTCCCAGCACCATGGAAGCAGGTAAGGAGGTTCCCTTCCTTCTGGACTTCCACGACTATGATTTCAGGATCTGGGCCATCTCTGTCCTGGCCTCAAACCCTCAAGCACCCTGCTGTCCTGACCCAGCACTCACAGGTGACATTGAGCTGGACGGTTCTCTCCACGGTCACACCAGCTGCAGGAAAATGCACCTGACAGGTGAGGTTGGTGCCGTGGTCCTGGGGCTGTTGGGTGAGGGTGATCACCAAGGAGAGGAGGATCCAGGGGCCCAGGGAGGTGTGGGCGGCTGACATCCAGGAGAAGATGGGGGGGGGTGCCCCGCTCACAGGCCCAGGACAGGTCAGGTTACTGGGGCGGCCGGCTTCCAGGGTCCCTGGGATGAGGATGTCGGGGGTGTGGGTCAGGGCTGGAGTGAAGAGAGAGAAGGTTAGGGCCCTTGGTGTGTTGTCAGCCTGCCCCAAGTCATGTCATGGCTGTCCCTCTTTACTCCCAGGGGCCTTCATTTTTCTATTTTGGGTACCCCTCACCCTATGGCCTTTCTATGGGCCCCTACCATACCTGTCACTTTCAGAGAGAGCATTTTGTCTGTGGAGGAGTGTGTATTGAATCGGTTTTATAGTTGAAAGAAGTAGGTCTCACTGTCCCTCATGTTGACATCCCTGGTTGTGGTAGACTGCAAGTGACGAAAAGCCTTTGTAAATTTGAGGCTTAGAAAAAGGTTAAGTTCTCCCCCCACCTCCATATTGGCTATGAAGCTGAGTATTTGCACACATCCCATAGCCCCACTTCACTTGCTTGCTTAAGTTGCTGGAAGCAATTTACATGTCCTTCTTCTCAACCTTTGTTCAGATGTTGGTTGATTTCACTTATGCATGGTAGGGGGATTCCTCTTTATGCCTTGGGAGAATTCCTATTTTTGCCTCAGATGTGTGACTTTGTATCAAAGACTTCCTTATTTGCTTATGGCTATATAATAAAGCAAACTGGGGGCTATGGGGCTCTTGGATATTGCCATCTAAATTGAAGTGGCCTTCTGATCCCATCCTCTTTTTTTCGATGAGTCTGTTTTCTTAATTCTGCACCATTCTCCCTCAAAACCCAGAATTTCTAGCTGCGCTGGTCTGTGGTGAGAAAAAAGGTCACAAGACCAGAAAAAGGAAGTGGAGATTTTACAGAGTCCACAGTGATTGACTCTGAGATCCAACAGCCCCATCTCTGCATGTGGCAAGTGAACTCTGAGGCTCAGATAGGAGGGGTTTGCGCAACTAAGGCAGCAAAGGAGGATGAGAGCCCCTAATCCCTGGGTTCATGCACAATCCTCTGCACTGGAGAAGCAGGTCCCATTTGGCCAGCTCCCTAGAAGTCATGGCAGTGGGACCCTCATGGAGGCAGCCAGCTAGGGATGGGTCCCACTGTCACCTATATGGGCCCCAGAGGCAAAAGAAGTTTAGATGAAACAACAGAAACACCACAGACCTGTGAGGGAAAAGGGACAAGATGGTGGGCTTGAGCGTTATCTGAAGGCAACAGGGAGCCATGGAAGGTTCTTCAACAAGAAGAGAGCACAGTCATACAGGTATCAACATGGTCCCTCCGAGGTCAGTGAAGACCAAGAGGTCAGAGAGGAGACACTGTGATTGTTCAGGAAGGGACAACCAAACCTGCAGGGTGATGGAGGAAACAGTTGAGATGAAGACACTTTGAGGAAGTGAAATTTGAAGGCAGGTGTGGTGGGTGGGGAGGGAGACTTGTAGAGTGACCCCCAGGGCCCTGATCTAGTAATGGGATGGAGGCACCATCACCAAGAGCACAATAAACCTGCAGGGCTGGGCTGGGAGGAGGATCATAGAGAAGACAGCAGAGTTGGCCCATGGGGTTCTTTCCTGGGGACCCTTGGCTGCTTGTGACATTCAGAGACGGTGTCATATATTTGGAGTCATAGTTCACACAGTACACAATACATCTCTATCCTAAAGTATTCCCACTTCTTGCATCTTGAGAAATCTGATGTTTAGAGAGACACTGTGGGCCATTAGGTCCCCAAGGAGGTAGAATTGACCTCAGGGTCTCTCTTCCATGTTTTGATGGGATCAGTAGCCAGAGGGGGATGACGGTGTCTCTTGGCCACCTGCAGGGTCTGAAGGTGGCTGTTGGGTGCGCTAACGTTAGGCCAGAAAACGCCTGAGTTGAACTGGAGAATGGGACAAGATGCAGAGGCCGACCCTGTTTGCTGTCACTGACTGAAGGTCACATGTTGTACCTGCACCATCCTCCAGGGACCACTGCGGCCTACAGAGCCTCTGACTGCAGCCCCGCCCAGGAACTCCTCCTCTGAACTCTGATGCCCTCATAGTTTTGGCCACTGAAGCATTGACATCTCTGGAATGTAAGGAGCAGTCTAGGGTCCCTTGTCACCATCTGATTAGCACGGAGGTGGGAGTACTGCTGGGTGGTGAGAGAACTGGGGATGTTTTTTAGATAGAAATGCTTGGTTTCTGCCCTAAATTCCCCTCCCCTTTTTAAGTGAGAGGAGGGGAGATAGACAGACTCCCACATGTGCCCCAACCAGGATCTACCAGACAACCCCTGTCTGGGGCTGATGCTCAAACCAACCAAGCCATGGATGAGGGAGGGGAAACGACAGAGAAGGGGAGAGGGAGGCAAAAAGAAACAGATGGTCACTTCTCAAGTGTGTCCTGACTGGGGATCGAACCTGGAATGTCTGCAAGCCGGGCTGAAGCTATATCCATTGAGCTTACCGGCCAGTGTCCCAAACTTCTCCCTTCAACAGAAAGATCCCTCTCCCTTGAGCCACTGCAGGGGAAGTGAAAGCTGAGCTCTTCTCCCCTTGATCTGCAGCGGAATGAACATTTCTTTTCCCCGTGCCCTGAAAGCCTGCCTCTCACATCCTGAAGACCAGCACCCTCTTCCCTTAAGAGAGGTGTGGAGTCTGAGGACACCTTTCTTAGAGTCCCTCTAAAGAACAGCAGGACTCCGAGAGTGTCCTGAGACCAAAACTCCTTGTAGAACCCACCCCAGGGCTGGAGATGCAGACATCTCAGGAAGCATTGGGGAAACTCTTGAATCCGTCTCCCTAGATCCCTACGGACAGAGTCTGGGACTGAGCCTGGAGCCCCTACTTGAACACCAGACCTGAATAAGCAATTTGAGAGCAGGAGGTGACAACCTATGTCTGTGTCTCGGCCCCTCCTCACAGTTTCTGTGAGCCCCACTCATACAGGGACAAAATATTTCTTTCCATTCTCTCCACAGCTCCTCCAGCCTCCACAGTTCCTCCCTTCCATGGGCTCCATTCTTACTGTGTCCTCACACGGTCATCCCTCCCTGGTGTCTGTGTCCTAATCTCTCATCTTTTCTTTTTTTATGGCTACACTTTATGTTTTTTTTAGTGAATCCATCCTGATGACATTGGTTTATAAAATTATATGGGTTTTAGATGCACAATTCTGTAATACATCATAGAATATAATATGCGTCCGTATATTGTATTGTGTGTTCATCACCAACACTAGTCTCCTTCTGTCACCATTCATTCCCCTTTTAGACTCTTCTACCTCCCCCGCCCTACCTCCCCTCTGGTAGTCTCCATATTGTCCCCTTGGCTACTAAATTTTTGTCTGTTTGTTTGTGCTTAATCATTTCCCCTTCTTCACTAAGCCCTCTGTTCTCTGACAGCTGTCAGTCTAATGTCCTCTTCTTTTAAGTACAACAGTCCTATTCGACCTGAGCTCACCCCATATTTTTATTATTATTTTCACTGAATTATGTCCTGAAAGGCCCTATCTTTAAATATAGTCACGTTCGTAGGTGCTGTGGGTTAAGACTTCAATATATGCATTGGACATGGGACACATTCATTTCATAACATCCACCTTCCTCTTTCCTCTCCACTCTGAGCCCAGGTTCCCTGGGATTTGGGGGGAGAACCAGCTTCCCTTCTCCAGGGGAGCTCAAGGAGGACAGTACAGGGAAGAGTGAGAGGGAGGAAAGATGCCTGGTCCTGCTGGGAGAGTGTCCTGAAGGACCTGGGAACTAAGCCCCCAAACCTCAGTCCCACCTCTGCCTTTTAGAATTCTCCTCTTTATTTAAATTATTTTTATTTATTTATTTGTTTTAGAGAAGAGAGAGAGAGAGAAGGGGGGGGGGAGCAGGAAGCGTCAACTCCCACACATGCCTTGACCAGGCAAGCCCAGGGTTTGGAACCAGCAACCTCAGCATTCCAGGTCGACGCTTGATCCACTGCACCACCACAGGTCAGGTGAATTCTCCTTTTATTAATGTTTATTTTAGAGAGAGGAAGAGAAAGAGTAAGAGAGACAGGAACATCTATCTGTTCCTGTCTGTGCCTTGACCAGAAATCCAACCAGCAACCTCTGTGCTTCGGGGCGATGTTCTAACCAACCGAGCTCTTCAGACAAAGTGGCCTTTGAGCATTTTCAAGCTGCTGTCAGACTAACTGGGTTGGGAACCAGGAAAATGTCAACCTCTCCATCCTGAGGTGGCTTCTCCACTCCACTATTTGATGCTACTTCTACTGCTGGAGAGGGGAGAGAGCTCCCTCAGCCAACCGGGGCTGAATGATGCCAGTCCATGACCCCTGGGCTCTCCAGGCTGACCTGGAGCCTCAGAACCCCACCTCGAGAGTGTAGACCACCCTTGGGTTAGATCCTCTTTTGAACCTCAGAGCTGCTCCCTCATGCGTGAGGCTGAAGAGGACTTCAGTACCAGGAGGGACAGCTTGGCAGCTCTATGTCCAGAGCCACATTAACAGGGAGACATGGCAGGAGAGGGCAGTCCAGGGACCCCACCTGTAGCCCTCCTCCTTCCCCTCCCCTTCTGTATGCAGCTGCCAAGAAGTTCCGGGAGGTTGTCCTGAGACCATCAGCTTCTTCTTCCCTTTCCCAGAAACACTGAGGGTTTTCTTTTCCTGTTTTCACAGGATAAGTTCTTCAAGAATCAGTCCTCCTTTATTGATTGTCCATTCTGCCTAGACTTGTCCATCCTTGTGCATTCCCCAGATCACTCAAACTGTCTCATCAGAATCACCAAAGACTTCAAAGGGCTAAACCCCACAATTTCTGTTCCCAATTTAAGTGGATACTGCCCCCTCAGCAGCATAGGATCCGCTCTTTCACCTGTTCATTTTTGAAGCACTTTAGCCCAGCTTCTGTGCCACCTACAGCTGCTGTCTTGCCCACCTGTGGACACCATGCACACGCTATAAAGTGCATCTTCTGTCCCAGTCCCTTCCACAACTTCCTGCACTGCCCCCTGGGGGCGCTCCACTCCACAGACACACTGACCCCTATGGAGCCCCAGGCACCAGGATCTGTGCCATCAGAGCTCTGGAGAAGAGCAGCTCCACCCGAAATACTTCCCAGGTCCTGGACACGTTTGCAAATGTTCCTTTTCCAAAATGGCTGCATTCATTCTCTTTGCAAGAAGGTGAGTCAAATACTACCGGAGGATAAGCTACTTTAATCTAATTTCCAGTAACTGAAAATATTTGCAAGTCCCATACTTTGTGTTCACTTATAATTGCTACTTACTAGTGGATGTTGACACTCCATATGAAGTATTAATTTTTGAAAAGCAAATACTAATATTTTTTCATTTTAAATTTATTGTAATTTATTGTGTTAACATGAATTCAAATATCCTACTCAATATCACTTCCTCACCCCACCCCCTTGTCTCCCACTCCCACCCCCTTGTCTCCCGTAGCCACCTGGCCACTCATATCTTGGGCCAATGCACAAACCAACGGATCTGTCTTCAGTGCCTGAGGCTGATGTTTAGACCAACCCAGGCTATCCTCAGCGCTTGGGGTGGACAGTAGAACCAATCAGGCCACTGGCTGTGAGAGGAAGGAGAGAGAGAATGGGGAGATGGAGGGAAAGAGGAGCAGTTGGTCTCTTCTCATGTATGCCCTGATTGGGCATTGAACCTGGGACATCCATAAAACCCCTTCCCTTTGGGTTTCGCTGTCCTGTTATCTGAATCTCTGTGTTATGTGAGGAGCCACTGAGCCATTTCACCGCAGGTGTTGTAAAGTACCAAAGGCTACAGAATTAATATTAATATTTTAAGAGGCTTGGAGAACATTTTATTAATTTGGGTTAAGGTGTGCAGAGAAATTGTGAGAATAGTCTCTGTACTGTGTGATTGGCATAACCAGGATGGCCCTTGGCATTGTATTGTAAATGCAAGGGGAGGAAAACATGGATTCCCAGACATTCCACCACACCTGTGGGGAAAGGGGTGAATGGCTAGCCAGGTGCAGGAAGAGAAAAGCCAAAATAAACCTTTTCTTATAGCAATGAGCCATTTGCGGGCATTTGTCCCCACCAAAACTACCTCTCCTATGTAAATGCGTGTGTGACTCTGGACAGAGAGATAGCAGATAAACACTAGATATAGAAAAGCCTTTAATATGTAAAGAGACATCTTTCTACCATAGGGTTGACTTGTAAATTTTGTTTTCTCCAAAATGATGTATGGTTTGCAAATTGAACGTGGTCCTATCATGTTAAAGGACATATGACTGTAACCAATAGTGGTAAGGGGCTCCTAATTGCAATTTTTGCTTCTGTACTTCCCACTTACAAAACTATAAAAACTAAGTAGAACAAAGGGCCGGCGCGCTCTCCGTCAGATTTCTGTCGGAGTTCCCGCCGCTTGGCCAAGCTAGACAATAAAGCTTTAATGTGTAAACGATGGACCTTGTTCCTGTCTTCCATATTTTGGGTCCCTCCGAATTTGGATTAACATTATGTATACATAGTTGCTGGGGACCAAGTAAGCCAACAGGGTATTCTGCCGTTCGGGTATGTAAGGAACAGGGGTGTTGGGTCCAACCTCCACCTCACCTGCCTATTTAAGTTAACAAAGGGCTGTGTTTCAAAATAGACATGCCCGCCCCCTCCCCCCATGTTGTGCCCATGTTCCCGGGAGAGACTGGAAGCTAGTTTCTTCGTGGTATAAAGTTAGATTGACTAGTATGGTGGAGGTTGTCTTTGAGTTGCCTTGGAAACTTAATTGAATTGCTAATGGCTCACCTTACCCAGAATAAAGAGGGATGTCTTTTTGGGGGTGGCCAAGTTTTTTGCTGCTTAAACAGTAGTGACTGTCAGCAAGGAGCTGTGGCATCCTCCCGAACCCATACTGTATATATCTTTAAGTCTCTGTTTATTTTTCATTCAATTTCGTACCATTTCCCACTCGAGACCCTGGATAGACTCGTTGTGCGCGTCGCGGCACATAGTTTTGTTGTGAAGTACCTGTACCTCAATTCCACAGGTTCACATAGAGACACCGAGTCCGGATGAATTTTGAAGAGTTTGATTAAAGGAGGAGATTTATTAAATATGCTGGCTGCATATGGCTGACATGGGGCAGTTGCAAATACAAATCATGTGTGTCTGGACACAGCCCTTGCGACAAGTTATATACCTTTGTTCACACACACACAGGTTGGTGAGAAAAGGAGGAGGGAGATGGGACACAAATCATTAGCAAACTTACAACATTTGTCTATACGACCTATAAAATCATTTCTACATATTAAAACTTATAAGGTAACCCAATAGCAAAAATGTTATTCCACATATTAAGAGATATTTCTAAATTTTCTAGTGTTCATTTGCCATTCCTTTGTTTAGAGATATTATGTATACATTAATTACAGACTTTCAGGAGCTCCGGGAGGGGTAGTTTCCATGGTGCTAGGGGACAAAATGCCTGCAAATGGCTCATCAAATAAGAAAAGGTTTTTTCAATCTCTCCCTTCCTGCACCTGGCTAGCTATTTACCTTCTTCCCTTACAGGTGTGTGTGTGGGGGGGGGGGGGATGGGAATCTAAATCTCCTTCCCCTCTTCATTATAATACAATTTTCTCGGCCACCTGTTTTGGTGTAAATCACACAAATATAGAAAAAACATCTACAAAATATCTCTGCACACCTAGCCCAAATTAATAAAATGTTCTTTAAGCTTCCTAAAATATTAATTCTGTAGCTTTTTGGTATCTTCTACAGTTTCACTAATCCCTTCACTTTCTCCTATCCCATTCCCTCATCCTCCTTCCCTCTGGCAGCTGTCCCTCTGCTCCCTGTGCAAATACTAATTTTTTATGTTACAACCTCAAGCTGTCTGGGGTTTGATCCCTGCTGACTTCCTCAGCCTCCTTTCTTTTTGCTCCATTACTTTTTAATATTATCCTGTAAGAAAAGCTAAAGCAACCTTTCTTGGCAGTCACGGCCAGACCCTGATGTTTTTCTATTGAATATAAATAATGTCACAGATTACCACTCTAGACAAGACCATTGTGACTGTGGTGGATCAAGACTGCTCCAGTCATGTGTCCGCATAGACACAAACAGAAATATTGCCTAAGCCTTACATGACCAAATACTCCCCTATCTAGGGTAATAACTGTTGATTGTTAACCAGCTACAGCTTCAGTCGCTGCTATAAACCAAATGTTGTGCCCACTCCCCACATCCATATGTTGAAGCTCTAACCCCAACAGGGTGGTATTTGGAGAATGTGCCTTTCAGAGATTAGGTCATGATGTGGAGTTTTCATGAATAAAATTGGTGCCCTTATAAAACAGGCCCCAGAAAACGCCATCACCCCTTCTCAAGTAAGGATACTTGAGAACATGTTGCCTATGATCTAGGCAGTGAGCCCTTCCTAGATATCTAATCTATCTCAATTTTTATCTTAAACATCACAGTTTGAGAACTGTATACATTTCTGTGGCCTATAAACTCAGTGTTTACTACTTTGTTATAGCAACCAGCACAGCCCACACAGACACCTGTGGCAGCTCAGAGACATCGCTGGGTGAGACTGGCATATATTTATCTTACTGACAACTTGATGACAATAAGGAACATTTCTGTCATTCTAGAAAGTACCACCTACCATGCCCTTCCGTCTCAGTCCCAGGATTCTCAGCCTGCCATGCTTGAGTGAGACCCTCTGCCCATGAACTGGGCGGCATCCTGGAAAAAGGAGCCCCAGACCCTCAGCTGCATTCACCTGGAATTTAGCCTCCTCACTGAGACCTGGCAGGGGTTGAGCAATGCTGGCAGGCCGTACAGGGGTCGTCAAACTTTTTATAAAAACCGCCCACTTTTGCAGTGCTGGTCAACCTGGTCCCTACCGTGCAACCAAACAGCACCGCACTTGGCCCATCATGAAAGCTGGAACGCCCACTAGTGGTCAGTAGGGACCAGGTCTACCAGCACTGCAAAAGTGGGCGGTTTTTATAAAAAGTTTGACGACCCCTGCAGGAGCCTTGTTTCCTGACACTGCCCACCTGGGGTGGGGTTTCCATCACACTAAGCTGGTGAAGAATGGAAGGATGTTGGTGATGCATCCAGTGCATGGACTCTCATTGTTCCTACCAAGTTGTAGTAAATGATCTCAAATACACGTTTCATTTTCTGATGCTTGCTTTTAGGACAATTTGCAGAGAATTTAAATGGTTGTTTAAAGAACTAATTGTCACAAGTCATGCTTGTTGGACTGCACAGTGAGCCCACGGAGCACCTCATGCTACCATTTCAGAAGTGGAACCAGCAACATTATTTTGAAATCGACAACTGAAAATGATGTGTCAATCAGCTGGCGAATAGTGAACAAAATGTGGTTTATCCCCCTACAATGCAATAATATGTAATAATTAAGAACAAATAAAGTTATTTTTAAGTAACACACAATAGTTTTTGTTAATTAAAAAAATAAGGACATGGTTGAACCAAAAAAATTTATTACTTATCAAATGATTCAGATGCAAGACATTTGATATGATTTTATATATATGAAATGTTCATAAAAGCAGATTAGTAGAGATTGGAAGTAGGTATAGTTGCAAATGGGTTCAAAAGTCCTTTCTAGGTTAATCAAAATATGTGACAATGGTTGCACAATTCTATAAATTTAGCAAGAAAGTAGCAAACTGTATAATTCAAATGAATAAATATTGTTATATAAAGTAATCCTCAATAAAAAATGTTTAAAATCTGCTGAAGACTTCTGTTTCTGAGCACGGGAGACTGACAGTATCCAGAATTATTATTTTTCTGTAAACAAATAGAATACTGAACAAAATACAGGTGGTAGCTTGCAATGGCACAACAATTAAAAAGACTAAAATTTCACTTAGTTGAGGAGCCAGACATTGGACATTAAGAAAACTGTCATTGCTAAAATGTGTATCAGAGTTTTAAACAGCAAACAGCATTGCAGAGAAAAGCTTCAATGTTGACTGATTAGTAAAATACTAATTGGCATGTACAAACCTCATAAGGCCAGACAAGAGCAATTTTTAAGGATAGAACAATGACCAGACAGCTATTAGATGGAAACTTTTCTGGAGATTACAAAATGGTAGGACTTGTACATAACCCCTCCAACCAGAGTGAAGACACTTCCTTTAATATATGGGCATTCTGTCCAATCCTCAAAAGGGTCATAGCACCCAAGTATAAGAAAATTAGCCCTAAAACCAAGGCTATACTAGACCTATCTTAGAAAAGAAGCTAATAATTAAAGAGCCTTAAAAATATTGGTTCAACATGCAAGTCACTTGACTGCTTTCAAAGAAAAAGATTAATGTTCTTTAAACAAATACAACAAAACCAAGAGTCAGTCACATAAAACTGACAATGTCCACCACTCAGTGAAAAATTACTAGACAAATTGAGAAGTTTGAAAATGCATCAAGTCCTGGCTGGTAGGCTCAGTGTTAGAGCATCGGCCCAGTGTGTGGATGTCCCAGGTTTGATTCCTGATCAAGGCCCACAGGAATAGTACCCATTTGCTTCTCCACCTCTTCCCCTCTCACATCTCTCTCTCTCTCTCTTCCCCTACTGCAGTCATGGCTCGATTGGAGTGAGTTGGCACCTGGTGCTGAACATGGCTCCATGTCCTTTGCCTCAGGCATTAAGAAGAGCTCAGTTGCTGAGCAATGGAACAATGCCCCCAGATGGGCAGAGCATCTCCCCTTAGTGGGCTTGCCAGGTGGATCCAGTTTGGGTGCATGCGAGACTGTCTCTCTGCCTCCCCTCTTCTCACTGAACAATGAAAAAAGATACATCAGTTCATAAGAAAGAAGCCATTCAGTAAATCATGCTCAGACATGATGGAGGAGATGAACTTAACTGACAAAGTCATTAAAGGACTTCTTAAAAATATGCTCCATATATTCAAGGATATAAAGGAAAACATTACCATCATTAGAGAAGAAAGAAAAGATTAAAAACTAAGAATCTGCAGCTTCTAGAGGAGAAAATTCATTTCTGGAAAGCTAGTGTCACTTAATGAGGTTAACAGGAGAATCAAAATTGTAGAGTAATCAATAAGCGTGAGAATGTACCTAAAGCTTCTATTCTAACTAAAAAACATAGAAGGAGAAAAGTGGAGAAAGGTGCACAGATGCTTGCGGCCCTATGACATGATGTTGGGCAAGGTAACACAGAAAAAAATGGAGACCCAAAAAGAAGAAAAGGAGAAAATATAAACACATTTTTACTTATTTATTAAATAAATATGGGCTCCCATTTTTACAAATATGTTCACACTATAAAATGACAAACTGGAGAGACTCAAAAAACTCCCAACAGGGAAACATCTCTCTTTCTCTCCTATTCTTTATATCAAACACACATGCTGAACACACACACACGCATGCACTCATACAACAGCCACACATACAACACCAAGGCAAATATTAATCACAACATTTAAACCCACTAAAAATTATAAGGTATTAAAACTAGCCAGACAAACTGCAAATTAAAAAAAAATTACCATAGAATTTTCATTAAAAAAAAACCCACTATGAAATCCAATGGAAGTGGAAGAATTGAAAGGGGAAAATGTTTTTCTAGAATTTTTTACTCAATAAAAACACCTTTTCAAAGCTAATTGAAAAAAAACCCCACTTTTGCAGCCAAAGATCAGCTGGAAGAATTTGTCACTAGCACACCTGCATTACAGGAATTGTATGAAAATATATTTAGGTTAATGGAAAACAATAGGGAGGGGGAAATGAAGAAAGATGGTCAAAAGATACAAACTTCTAATTATAACATAACTAAGAACTAGAGACACAAAGTGCATGAGATAGATGACTATAGCTAACAGTACTGTACAATACATCAAAAAGTAGATAAGAGAACAAATCCTGATATTTAGCTGGGGACTGAAATATATTTTCCTTCTTTCTTCTTCACCTTTTATTGCATCTACATTAGAAGATGGATGGTTTTGGAATATATTGTGATAATGATATCACAATACATGAAAATAAAACCATCATGCTATATGTTTTGAACTCACACAGTGGTGTATGTCAATTAATTTTCAATAAAACAGAAAAGGGGAAACTGATACTATAAGGAAATTTAAATACATACAAAGAAAAAGCAATTAACATGCTAATACGAGGATAAATATAAGAGTTGATTTTTCTAATTAAATATCGCTTTTAAATTATTGGGGTTTTTTAAAATTAAACTACCGTTTAAAAATAATACATTAAGGGATTTTTAGCAATATATTATGGAGTTGAATTTTGGGATTATCAGAACCACATTTAGGGTGAGCACAGAAACATAATATTACATAGAGTTTATTTAAATTAATTGGTACTAACTTTTTATTCTATCTCCTTGCATGTCCTCCATCACCGAGCGAGAACCATCAGGAGAGTCCTTTAATGAGAGGTGAAGGGCGTTTCTGAGAGGACAAGGACAGAGACATCCAGCACCTCCTTGCTCCACTGAGCTGTGTGGAGTGGGCATCGGGACACAGTGGTTACATGGATCCTCATCCACCTGCCAGGGCCCTGGAGCCCAGACCTCAGCACCACCTTGAGGA
Organism: Saccopteryx leptura; assembly: GCF_036850995.1. NCBI lineage: Eukaryota > Metazoa > Chordata > Mammalia > Chiroptera > Emballonuridae > Saccopteryx > Saccopteryx leptura. Next base: position 69,967,329 of record NC_089505.1, read on the forward strand.
CGGGGCTCAGTCACTCCTCACGGACTTCTCCCCTGGGAGCCCCTAACCTGTGGGGGAAACAAGATCTAAAATGAGGAACTAGTTCAGCACAGGAAGAAAAAGAGATGTGTGAAGCCACCAAGGTGTCTCCAAATTCAAGCACCTTGAGAAACCTTCTCACCTGGTGTAGTAGAGCCAGGTGAGGCCATAGGTGAGGAGGAAGCCAGTCCCCATGAGGGCCCCTCTGATCAGGGTGAGGACCAGGGGCCAGGAGCCCTTCTGTTCCCCACAGACATGGGGGCAGGAAGTAGACACACCTGTGACAGGAAGAGGTGAAGTGGTGGAGGTGAGAGTTTCCTTAAGCCCGTGCCTCAGCCCTCATTAATGTCACCCCCAAGACACAGGTGTCCTCACCCTGCACAGCGAGGCTCAGGGAGACGTGGTAGGAGATCCGTGGGTGCTGAGCTCGGCAGGTGAACTCCCCTCCATCTGCCAAGACCACCTGGGGCAGCTCCAGGACCCCGGGATCCCAGGCCTTGGAGGAGCTCAGTGTCACGCTCCCCCGAGACCAGCTCAGCCTGGCAGGAGGGTTGCCATCCGTTTCACAGACCAAGCGCAGGGACTGTCCCTCCTGGACTCGCAGGGAGGTGGCATTGCCCAGGACCTCGGGGACTAGGGGGACGGAGAGAGCCGGAAGGGCAGGGCTGAGAAGCCCTTCCCTTTTCTGTCCACCCACAGACTCAGAAATGGAAAATGGTTTTGATGAGACAAGTATTGCAAGCTAGGGCCAGTAGAGAAAAGATTCATGGGGTGGGGGAAGAAGAGGCAACCTGCTGAGCCCAGACCAGGGGGAGGGACATTTGAGAAAGTGTTAGTTATTTCTAGACCTGCAGAGACCACTCAGGACGTGGACCATGACTTGCGACATTGTGCAGAGGTGCTGACACATGGATGTCTGACCATTAGAGCTCACACACGGGTGATCTTCTCAGCCTCTCTCTTGAGAAGTGAGGGATCCATGGTGCATTCCGAGCAGGAATAGAATAGGGTCACATCTGGTGTGTGTAGTGTAAACAGTGGGGCCTAAATTGTGAGGAGCAGGGAGAGGAGAGACTGGAAGCTGGTGGCCATAGAAAAGGCTTGTCCAGGTCCAGTTCTTTCATGTTCAGGTGAGAGGGACGGCAATGGCCCAAGGTGGGGCTGCACTCGTGAGGGTGGAGGAAGTTCAATTTTTGATACGTTTTCAGGAAGTCACATTTGCACAACTCAGTGAGCCATGGGGAGAGTTGGGTGAACAGAGAATGGCTAACGTGACTCTCAGGACATTGCATCAGGTTCCTAAGGCAAGATGGCCCCCCACGAGGGGGAGCAGAGGGCACTTGGGTGATCGGGACAGCACAGAGTTAGTGGGTCTTCAGGGCAGAGGCAGGATGGAAACACCAGGGTGGATGAGCTCACCCGAGGGATTGGGCAGAAAGTGGCTAGTAACCGGGCACCGGCTGTGGGCTCATCTCCTCGTAGGAGACGGAGCTGGCACAGTCAGGGAGAGGGGAGGAGTGAGGAACAAATGTCACAGGAATGTGAGGGAGATAGGAGGTCAGGGTCAGGGAGCAACCAGAGGTGACAGAGAAGGGTCAACTAGGAATTCAGAAAGCCTAGAGAGTCCCAGCAGGGGACAGGTCATGGGCAGGACAGACTCGGAATGTCATGCATGTTCATTCTGCTCTACTATACAACATGGGCCACATCCGACCTCTGACCTCAATTCACCAGGGCCTCTCCCACCTGTGCTGTTTCCCCAGAACACATGGATGGTCACATTCCGTGGAGCATCTAGAAGAGAAGTGAGTGATCAGCCACCTGCAGTGTGATGGGCTGGTCGTGAGCATGGAGGTGGGTCTGGGTGTTCTCTCCACCTTCACCCCAGCCACACCTCCAGGGACACTCCCCATGTATTCTCCACCCAGGGTCAGCCCCCTCTCCAACAGCCGATGCTTTCAGGGTCCAAGTATCCTGACCAGGCACTCACAGGACACATTGAGTTGGATGGTCTTCTCCCAGATCTCCCCGCCTTGCAAGGTCACTCGACAGGTGTGGTTGGTGCCATGGTCCTGTAGTGTTGGTATGAGGGTGACCACTGAGGAGTTGGGAGTCTGTGGACCCAGGGAGGTAAGTTGACCCCAACCCAGGAGAAGATCGGTGGTGTCTCCCACTCACAGGCCCACGGCACCGTGCAGGTAACGTTGTTGGGGTGACCAGCTTCTAGGGTGTCATGGAAATCTATGTCAGGTGTCCGTGTCAGAGCTATTGAAGAGAGAGACAGAGACCCGGGCACTAGAGGTGGGGGCTCCTAGTGTGCGCCTAACAGTAGCCTCTTCCTCTGGCTTTCTCCAGCATCCTTTTGCCCTTGGACCCCTGGATCCATCCCAGAAAGAGAAGAAGGGGTTCCCCCTCAGTCACGGAGCCCGTAGGACTCATCCACGTGTCCTCTCCTTGACCCCGTTCTTTACCTGTCACATGCACAGAGACCTGGGTCTGTCTGAAATCATATCTTGCATAGGACCCTCTCTCAACCCTAAAGAAGTATGTCCCTGTGTCCCTTCTCTGTGCGTCTCTGATGTACAGGGAGCAGCTGTAAGTCTGGGGGTTCCCGAGGAGCTGGAATTGGCCCTTGGTCCCCTTCTGCACCCTACGACCTGGGTTGTTTGTGACCACTGGGTCATCCTGGTTTGTAATGGCATATTCCCGGAACCAGTAGCCAAGAGCTGGGGTGGAGTCAGTCCAGCCATCCTGGGGGTAGGAGACGTTGCAGGGCACGTAGACACACAGGCCCTCCTGCACTGTCACGGACTCCTGCACCTGCAACTGGAATCCTGGAACCTGAGCCAGACACCCTGGGGAAAACAATGGTCAGCCACAGCCCGTTCTCCCCTCGGGCACTCACCTGCCCAC